>NC_139816.1:25240751-25731751 GCF_963457635.1 Microchirus variegatus
AGAACAGACGTGTTCCCATGCTGTGACTGATTTCACTGTCATTTTTCATCTGTGAGTGTCTGGAACAAACTTTACAGCCACGGCTCCTTCACTTAATCATGTTTTATTGCTTCTCTGACCCCCACTGCCAAGAGGAGATGGCAAAACATGGCGAGCCTGGGCCTTGGACTAATAATTTTAAACAAGCCAACTCTTTCTTTTTTGCAACCACATCGTCAGATAATATACAATGCTGGAACTGAGGTAGTGGCCTTATCGAGTGTACATAATACAAGTATTAACTACTAAAGCTGCTGTTAGCGAAATATTTCAGTTAAGTATGTGGTAATAGATATATATTCTGACATGAAATTACTGATCTATAGTGTTCAGTGGAATGGAGCTCTGGGTCTCAGGGGTCTGAAAGTAAGGGTGAATTCCAATTCCTTGCTTAACCCTCAATCTTAACCCTCAATCTCAAAAATGCGCGCTCCCTCTAGTGCAAGTGCTGTCCCGATTCTCAGAAAAATTAAGTTGAGGGGCAAGTTTAAGGGCTGTATCGGGAGCAAGGGCTACCCAGAATGCATTGCGTGTTTTCACATAAGAAAGATGGCGTCGAAAGCAGCGAAGCGAGTGCGATACAAATTTAAAGTATTTTCTTTGTTAATAGAGATATAAAAATGATGAAAACCATTGTATTATCTTAGTTTAGGCCCATATTATGGATTACTGACGTCATTGTTGCGTAACATTTATTTTTATTTTACGATCGTTTGTCAATAGCCGGCCGGTGCGCACGGGATCGTTTGCTATAGTTTACTTTTCAATAAGTCGTGGTGTGTGGTAACTGTCAGCTGAATATGTCCGTGGTTGTGGTATTTGTACGAGTATCATCTTTAGACTAACTGACAACCTAATAACTTGACTGAAATAAAATAATAAATAAATAATCGTGACGTAAATGTGTTCTTCTTCTTCTTTTTCGGAGTTGACAGACTGGACGCAGCTTTCGCGTTATTCTGCCCCCTACAGTCTGAAGACGTATCTGCATTTAAGGGGTGTCCCATTTCTAAGTGACAAAATAACCCTCAACACTTGGTTTTGAGGGCCAGTTAAGATAAGGGTTGAGCTTGAGGGTTAAGATAGAGGGTTAAGATAGGAATTGGAATTGGCCGTAAATATAGGAAAATAACCCTTCAACCAATCAGGAGCCAGCACTCCACAAAGAAGCAGTCCTTCCTGCTCATAAGATTAGACTTTGCATTGTTAAATAAATGAGCTACATGTTCATGAAGTGATATAGGCAGGAACGGTATATACTAATGGTAGCAAAGGAAAGGAAGATTTGTTGAATTGAACGAGAGGTTTTATTGCTCATAAATTTAACTTTTCAGTTGCAAGATGAAGACTGTTTTTTTTTTTCATTTGAAAGCGAGTCTCACTTTCAACTCCTCTCAGCATTTATGTTATTATGCCTACCCCCTTGTAACTCCCATGAGCATAGACATTTTGCCAAATTGTGGTATTTCACGCACAAGCTGAGGAAACAGTGGCACATTGAACAAGGAAGTCCTATGAAAGTCATAAGTGAATACGATTCTGTGGTGTGACTGCATAACTTTTACACCTCACTGTGCCAGCGTCAATAGTTGCAGCCTCCAAACCACACTGCTCTCACTTCCAGGACATTCAGTGTCAACGAACAACAACATTTCTCAACAATTAGTTTAAGAAGACAGAACTAAATAATATTCATGCGAGGCAAGACCAAGGTCACCTGTCAGCAAGCCTTGCAGCACTGATGCCAACGCCTCTGGCAGGCTGGGTGGAGACAGTCTCAAGAAAGTGTTAACTTTCTGAGATCAGCCAATGTTTTTAAATTGACATGTAAGACTTGAATAGAGAGGGCTGTGATTTCAGAGCTGATGTAATGTGTCCTGGAAGCCCTTCTTGACGCCACGATCCAGTGAATTTCCTCAAATTCAATTGACTTGTGCGACAGTTTCTGCAAAGTCTCTCAAATATATGTGAGTAAAGGTTATGAAGAGAACACAGCTCTGAAACATTATACAATGAAACATGGCTCCTCTGCTAGTGAATGTGAGGACACAGCTGAAGCAATGCTTGGTGCAGCCGAAATCTATAAACTGGGACAGGAACTGAGCTGCACTCAGATCCCACAGTCCGAATGAAGAGCCTTTTTATGATCTGTTTATGTTAGTCAAAGCAGTGGCCATTTCCCAGCCCCCTTTCAGTTTGGTTCCCTGTACTCCCTCCCATCGAATGGATCAGGAAACTGCTAATCCATCCGTGTGGGGAACACAAAAAACCAGCTAGAGGTACAAATTCAAATTCATCATCTAGTCAGACACAAATACACATTCCACCACTCCACTGCACGTCCCGCTGTGCTGTCCACACCTGCAGCAATAACTTTGTCACGTCATAAAATAACAGTCACTAAAACCGCCTTTCCACATCGTTTTCATCAAATCTTCTGCACCGAGCTGCATAACAGTTTCTTTGTACATGTAATTGTTGCCCTTTGCTACTGTGATTAGACAATGCACATTAGTTTCATATTATGCACGATGGAAAATGATTTCAGGCCAGGTTTTCACAGTGGCACGGCTCTCTCAGGCCATGGAGACGTAAAGGGCAGTGATGAGAGTCTCCATCTGACACAAGTCACACTCAGTCTGAGCTGAGAGAAAGCAGCAGTGGTTGCAGGCTCTGTGCATGGTCATAACCGACCCAGCCCTGCCAGGACTTTCTGTTCATTTTTTTATTTAATTCTTCCCTTTTTGCTTTATTTCCTATGTTCACAGAGCTCAAGGGTGGCCTTGGGGTTGAGCATTTCCTTACTTAATGTCCATGTTTTTAGATTAAGTTAGCTTATTTCTACACTTCACTTAAATCTAATAGTGCTTACTAACTGATAGATCTGATTTCAGTGATCTGCCAAACAACAATCCTCCTGCGCGCCTGTACACCTCAAAATGGCATCATTAAAGTAGAAGTTTTGCAGGCTGAGACTTAGTGCAAAGGCTCAAGCTGCTTTTACATTTGCAATTATGAGATTTATACCCCCATCGCTACCTATTACTCTTTTTTATTTTCTTAAAAAATTTCCACCTCAATTTCCAGTTACATCTTTAACTGGCAAAAGTTAAAATTAAGAGGTCACAGTGGTAATCTGGTTCCTATTTCAGGACATAAAAGATTGAAAAGAAAAAAAGGGAAAAGAATAGAGAAAGAGAGTGGGCCGCTGCCTGCCACCACTGGGATGCTAACCATTTCCATGTGGCTGTGTGTCTTTGCTAAAACTCTGTGCCTGTGTTCTCTTTTTTTTTTTTTTTTTTTGTCGGCCTTGTCCCGCTGCTTCTTCCTCTCACTAAACAAACTTTAAAGAGCATCCATGGAAGTGGGAGGGACTTCAACAAGGTGCAAGCACTTTCAGCAGCCAACCACACTCTTCCATCCCAGACCCTGCTGCTCTTTTCCTACCATCATTGGCCATGGCGGGTGCACAGATGTTCCCGCTTTAATGATTTTTGCAACCATTAAGTTAATAGTTGTTTATGGCAGTGAAATGCAGGAATGTTTGGGGGAGGGGGTTGAGGCGTGGGAGGGAGGGCAGGCTGATGGATTGGGAAGTAGGGGACTTTTGAGAGCAGAGGGGGGCAAAGTCATGATGGGATAAATATGAGGAGGGTGAATGGCAGACGTTTGGCCAATTGTGGTGGAGACTGTGGCTGATGTTACCAGAGGGATGGAGGCAGGGGCCTCACACTCTGTCTCTGTCATGTACATACATTCACACTCTCACACAGCCACATGAGTGTATGTACATCCAATAAGGACCGTCAAAGTCCCAGAGACCCAGACAGAAAGGCAGTTGCAAACAGAAGATTAGGAGCGTATACTGTATCGCCACATTTTTTCTGAATAGAAGACCTGATACAAAAACTCCAGGGTCAGGAGTGGCAGAGAAGTATGTGAGGGTGGTGCAGGACAGTGGGACAGTGGCGAGGTCAGTTGGAGTGATGGATGGGTTCAAGGTTAAGGTGGGATTACGATCTGCTCTGAACCCCTTCCTGTTTACAGTGGTGATGGACAGGTTGACAGATGAGGTCAGGCATGAGTCTCAATGGATTATGTTGTTTGCAGATGATATTGCAATCTGTAGTGAGAGTAGGGGACAAGTGGATGAAAGCCTGGACAGGTGGAGGTCTGCACTTGAGAAGAGGAATGAAAGTTAGTAGGAGAAGAAGAACCCTGTGACCCTGTTTGACTCATTTTTACACTTTCATGAATGAAATGTTCAGATCCAGCATGCTTTGAAAGAGGTATTAGCTGTAATGTGTGTGATGAGAGGTTCCCTCCCTGTTTAAGTGCACCACTACGTAAGCTCAACTCGCAAACTGCGAGTCATGTGCAGCTATATGGTCATTGTGTTCTCCTTCTCCTTCCACTTCCTTTCTATTGTGGTGGTGGCAGTCGAACGGTGTTCATGATCAGTGGGCCAGTGGTGGCTGGGTGGCTGATGGAGGCTCTCATTTTGAAAATTGTTAATTGTTCAAATTGCAATTATTAATCATTAACTTTCAATTCAATCATGATTATATGCCTTTTTTTCTCGGGGTGATCAACTGTGCTATCACTGGACACCACGCCCTGGGTTTGGCTGCTGTTTTGGCTCTATTTATTTTCCTGGTCCTAGTTTTGGCCTTCTTCCCTCCTTGAGCTAGTTGGAGCTCTGGCCGTTACACAACCCATTTTAGAGGACAATTTTACGATTTGGTGTTAATTTTGCTGCTGCAGACCGGGTTCTTGCCTTCTTAAATTACTTCTATGGTCCTGCTCAGTTTTATGTGACCTTTCATTAGACTTTTCTTTTCTCAGTACTAGCTTTAAGGCTAGACATTGCAGGTCTTCTCTTTGGCACAGTTAGGAGCAGTGTGCACATGATGGGGTGCCCAAGGCAGATGTTCTTCAGTGTGATCAATTTATTAAGCATGTTCTGGACAGTTCTCTTTGGCAGCAGAGTTCAAGCAATTAGTTTGTGTCGCCAGCCAACTGCCACTTTGTTGGAGCTTCGTGGTAAGGCTATAAGCTGGGAGAGGGAGGGTCTTCCAGGGGTGCTCGGGGGCAGAGCTCTTCTATACCATCAGCATTTAGCCTTCAGTATGTCACCCCACAGGGACCAGGTTTCAGTGAGCTGATGGATCTCTTGAAGCATCAGCAAGAACAACTTAATCAGTTGACCCAGACTGTAGCCTCTCTGCAGGCTCCCCGCCCTCAAGGTCGGACTTTATGTAGGTGCCAGCAGCCTGGTCATTTTTCACGAGAGGTGAGAGGGTTTCCCCCAACTCTGTGCTTATTCTGCAGTAGGCTTGAACTCAAACAGTCGGTCCCAGTAATTGTTCATTATGTTAATATACATGTGGGAAACAATCAGCTCTATATTATTCCAGGTTGTTTCCCCCATTACAGAACATTGTGTGTTTAAGATACATTTAGATATTATGCAGTTAGATTATCTGAGGTGTTTCCTTGTTGTGTCAGTATTTGTAAAAAAAAAAAAAAATAGGGCACTGTAATGCTCTCCTATTGTGTAACAAGGGTGAATGCTATATGAATGAATGCTCTTGGCACCCCACATTGCTACTGACGGCTGTGCCAGGTGTGAATGGGTGTGAAAGAAAATGCGCTGCAAATAGATGTGCTGTATGAAAGTGTGTGAATGGTAAAACTGTGGTGGAAAGCAGCTTTGAGTGGTCATCAAGACACTACATAAAGCACTACATAAATGCAGACCATTTTTTTTAATTTTTAAATCAATATTCATCTTGAGCTTATAATCCTCTTGTAATATCCTAACTATTATTGTTATAATATTTCAAAACAGAAGCAACTTTGATCGCCTCACAATCTGCATGTATTGTATATGGATGTTTGTGTGTATTTGTTTTTGTATAATCCCTGCAGCATAGCACATATGTAGAACATTACAGATTTTCCCTCATGGCAGTTGAACTTTCCCTTACACTACTGCCTGCAGCTTTGTTTTCTCTGTGTCCCAGCAGACAAAAGTATCAACCCAATCAGCCGTCTGTCTCTACTGAAGGAGCCCCCAACATCTTAACATTAGTCAGCATTTAAAAATGAAGCTTGCTCCTTATAATCTCACTTGGCTACTCCGCAATGCACAGCATCATGCAGGACTTTTTCAGAGCACCAGAGTGGGACCCCTGTCTTTGCCCACACGACCCCAGTGAGGGTGTAGCCTGGGACTGTGGCTACCAGTGATGCTAACACAAACCTTCTGTCACAGCCATATAAAGTGCTGCCCCTTATGAAAAGGGAGGGATGGGTTTCCTATAGGGTCCCTTGATGAGATCTGTGGAGCATGACATTGAGGAACTGTGTGGGTAGAGAGTGGGACTGCTAATGTACACTGTAACCACCAATCTGTTCATTGGTCATCTCTTTTGGGGGTGAATTGAAATCTCCTATGAATGATTTACAGAAACAATCTATAATGTGTATGTCTTCTTCTATGTTTTTGGTGTAGAGGTACAATGCAACCTACAGTCCTGGTTTAAGTAATACAGCGTTTTGAGTTGTTTTGGGGAGTTCCGTGTAGATACGGAGATATGTAGTGGTAGTAGCCTCACATTCATTACAGGGTTATTCTTGACTTACACAACTGAAGACATTAGCTGCAAACCTCTAGTCACTGAGCATAGTGCAACTTTTCATTGCCATACTCTTCTACCGCAGGGACAAAGCTAAAGATAAAATTATGTTTTTTATACCTTTATAACAGAACAATTGCTCCTCAATTGCATAGAGGCTTCTGCTGTTATATTGAATGATAGATCTGTGTAGTAGCAGGGTCAATTTAATTTTACACGGCTTGTTGATTGTGCTCTGTATATTGAAAAGGGTTCAGCTCTAGTCCTTCATAGATGCGCTTAGTTAGCATTATTTTCAAATGTAGAGGAATTACTTTATTCCATGTTCATCAAGATTATTTGTATTGGCCTTAAGCATTTTATTACCTTAATTCCAGGTTGGTTCTCATTGGAATTCATCAAACTCTTCAATGTCGCTGATGTGAATTACTTTGGTCCCCTCTAAATTGTACTGTATTGATTTGACTATATTCATTCACTTTTGCAACCAGTGGAAAGTGTATTTTTTTAAGTCATAAAATACAAATGATGTCATTATGACATCATTATGAAATGGTATAATTGCAATATAAAACATAATTCCCTCATGGGAGTATTTATGCTGTATGTGTTTAGGGCAGGGCATTCCCTCTTCAATGCTTTTTTGTATGCGTTTTATTAGTCTGGTCTCTTTTGCCTCCTCGGCTATGGACATTTGACAGGAGGTGGTTAGGCAAACTTTACTCCAGGCAGCTGCAATCTAAATCACTATGTTTCATTACAAAATTCCTCTCAATGCTTCACTGCTCACTCCACACTACCTGTATGCATTGGCATAATATCTTCCATTTAACGCAACACTTCTCCTACCAGTCTCACCTCTGAACAGCTGAGTGCCGCCACAGCAGCTGCCTAATCCACAAACTGTTTCTATCTGCAAGTGGAGCGTCCATCAACAGGAAATTAACCCCAGCCTCCTTGTAATGTGAAACAGCATTGGGCTCCATAACAGCAATACTCATTCACAAGTCTTACATGCATAGTTGTTGTTAAAAATATGGCAAGACACCTGGGACTGGGGTGAGGATGAAGTCATCAAGCCACATGCCATAGTTTGGCTATGGATACACACACACACAGAGAGAGAGAGAGAGAGAGAGAGAGAGAGAGAGAGAGAGAGAGAGAGAGAGAGAGAGAGAGAGAGAGAGAGAGAGAGAACTGTAGGCAGTCACATACTGGCAGTATTCCCACTAGTAACTTTCTGGCTGTGGAGACAGCACTGTTATGGCTTCATTGTGGGCAGACTTACAGCTGGGAATGTAGGACGTGCACAGTGGAATACCTGGCAAGGCACAAAGGCTGGGAAAGGAATGTTGCATTGACAGAAAGTTATGGATAAGAAACTAGATACTATATGTACATAGTGAAAACAGAGGCCACTATTGTCAAATGGTTAAAGGTAGGCATGTACTTTGATTGGTGTGTGGTGAGGAAAGGGGAGATAAGCGACAGATATGTAGGTTTAATATAAGTAGGAAAAATATTAAACCTGCTGATCCAAGTCCACCTCTATAAGACAGTATGAGACATCACCAGACCAGATAAGGTTTTATTAATGAGTGGGTCACACCAGAGAACAAGGTCGTGACTGGAAGTTTTCAGAGTGATATATAAATCTTTGTGATGTGTGTCACATTAAGTGGCCAGTTATTTCAAAGTGAATTATCTAACTAACACTTCATTCCACCTTATTGTATGTCGTCAGTTACATACATTTCATGTTGTTATGTGTCATCTATTGTGTTAAAAATTCCATAGCTCACAAATTTGTTGGGAATAAACTACACTGAAACCGTACCTGTTATCACAAACCTCAGTAGTGTGAGTTGCTTACAGACATGCACTGACGTTCATATGTTCCTGAAATTATTTAGAGGGTCTGTTTGTGAAATGTCTGCAAAACATTTTCCAGAAGATCGTCTGTCGGCTCCCAAGTAACATTTCCAGATCAGTTCCCTACATCCAAAGACATGCAGGAGTCAGCAACCCTCACCTTGATTGTCTTAGACTAATCTTTTCCAAATGTTCCATTATGTCTAAAACTACATGATAACCCATGAATTATCCACGCTTTATCCTCCACAGGAGGGTCGCGGGGGGTGCTGTGCCAATCTCAGCTGACCTAGGGCAAAAGGCGGGGTACCCCCTGGAAGGTTTGCCAGTCCATCCCTGGATTTCCACCGGGTTCGTTACAGCAGCAGGAACGTGCCCGGTTAGGATCGCTTCCATTCTAATCAATTTGAGCATTTCCACCGGGTGTGCTGTGGCACGTCACAGCAGTGGCCCAGAAGTGGCTCGCCGTGCCACAGCGCTATCAATAGGTAGCAGTTCTATTATTGCCGTTGCCGAACCGCGTCAACCTCAACACAGCAGATTGCACCAGACAGGAAGTCCGACACAGAATCAAAGTAAAACACTTTCACCCCCCCTTTCAAAATAAAACACAATGCGCAGGTCATATAGCCTATCACTACTTCACATCTACACTACGTCACAACTGCTGCTACCAGGTCAACAGACAATTAAGCAGAGGGTCTCGGAGAGTCATAATGTACGAGAAGTCGAGAAAATCATTTATGACACCAGATCACAACTGGACAACTGGAATTAAAATTCGTACCAGGAGCTCGGGCCCTAACAAGCGTATTTATATATGTAATTGAAAGTTGTATATGATACATTTAATAATGGAATAATTATGACCAAATGTCTTATTATTACTGTTATAAATAATAATGCTACCAAACATATTATTTTCTATCTAAGACATGGTTGTGGGCCATGTTTTCATTATAACATGATATTAAGTGGTAGGCCACATACGCCCCGGTTGCGGGGCATATGTGGCCCCCTGGCCGCCAGTTTGAGACCCCTGCTTTACACAGTCTATCGCAAGATCTTTCGAACTCGCACCCGTTCAGGATTATCGTGTGATCTTCCGTGAATACTGCTGGCTCCCAAGGCATCGCTGCGATGCCGTAACGCGGCCGGTGGTGATTGGCGTCGGGCAGAGGACGGTGCAAAACTGCGCCGCCTCTATTTAGAGTGACCAGTTTACCTAATCCCCATATTGCATGTTTTTGGACACACACACACAGGGAGAACAAGCAAACTCCACGCAGAAGACCCATATTCCAACCGGGGCTCAAACCTGGGTCTTCTTGCTGCAAAGGCAAGAGTTCCAACCACTACACCAACCGTGTGGCTCCTACATGATACATTGCATGATACCAAAAAATCAAGCACAGATTCCTGCTATATTTCCTCAATATCTAATTGAATGGCAACCCAGTCAAGAAATTGTTTTACACACATCACGACGAGCGCTGGTGTCCCAGTTGGGGAATCACTGATTTAAAGCAATCTGTACAGGGTTTAGTTTTAAATTATGCCTTCAAGTCTGACAACCTTTTTTTTTTATTATTTTATTTAACCTTTATTTTACCAGGAAAGTCCCATTGAGATTAAAAACCTCTTTTTCGAGGGAGTCCTGGCTAAGAGGCAGCAAACGTTACCACGTTACAATATACAAACAACAAATAAAATTATGAAAAACAGTTACAAGTAAAATATGTCGTCTCAAGTGCTCTCAGTCAGGATTTAAAAGAATTCAAAGAAATCAGTTCAGTTAATTTCCAGTCTTTTTGCAGCATGTTCCAGGTAAAAGCCTTTTTTCCCAGTTCTGTGCCTCTGTGCACAAGTTACCTTTAGAAATGTTGTACCAGAGAAAAGGGGAAGAACTCATGTTCACATGCAACATCTGAAACTGATCTGTTTCCCATCCACTGACTTAGTCTGACACTTACATGCCCACCAGTATTCATATAGCTCTCCCAGAGTAACACCAACAATATCTTAAAACCCACAGAGCATGTAATGGCAAATTCTCTCCCCCCATAGCATAAAATTCCTCAGAATCAGTAGTTAACCATAACTTCATCGTGGGTTTGAATAATTCTTAAATCATAAATCCACATCCCCTTAAACAACTAAAAATAAATGCATATATATTTTGTACATGTAAGGAGCTGCAGTGTTTGTTAATGCCAGTAAGTCATGTGGAGCAGACTGAGTCTATTAGCTGCCGCTTTAAAGCTCTGCACACTTCAAACAAAAAGAGCAGAAAAGAAGCAGATGTTGCTGATTTATTAAGACAACAATGGACCTGCTAATGGTATCTCCACTTTATTTGTTTTGGCTAATTACAAGGGAGCAAAGTCCATGGGATTGACAGGCACAATAATGCTGAGAAGTTACTCAGGTTTACTCTCTCAGCAACCACGAGACGATAAATGTACAGAGGGCTTCAGCCAACAACCATATTTTAAAGGTTTGCAGCCTTGTGTGCCTACTGTCTTCCCTATTGTGCACTTCAATTGTCTGCAAATAATGCACACAAACGTGGCCTAACCATGGTTACAACTTGGACACCACACACAAAAAACCATCTTCAAACTTCAAACAAAAAATGGGGAAAAGAATGAACAATTACATGGCCAGTAGCTTCTTGATATATTGGTGCAAACACTTTTAAACATTCAGCAGCCATCATCCAGACAATTTTTACATGTTCTGTAGTTTGCTATCTCATTTTAGATTGAGTATGATTCTGGAAAGGGTGTATTGACCTCCCACGTGACTAACGGCCATAGATCAAAATGCCTCTGTGCACAACCGGATAGACCTACAACAAATCAGACCAATGATCCAGGGAATGTATGCAGAGCAACGGAAAATGTGACAACAAATGTGTTTGTTGAAGTTGAAAGGAGCAATGGCTAGTAATGGTGTCAAACAACATTTGCCATGTTGAACTATGTGGAGCAAGTTGCTCAAAAACAGCTGAATCGGAAGACAAATGCTCTTCAATGGCCACCATGTCGAATGCATAGAAAAGCTGCTGTCACATTAAGCCTATACCTCTAGCACGTCAGGGGTTTGTGATTGGTTCTCTATATTGGGTTTCTGGAGATTTCTGAAGTTGGCCGAAACAGCGGCCTTGCCAGACGTTTCTGTAGAGCAAATCCAAGACTTTTCTGCATTGGGTGGTGCTCACTCTGATTTTCCAGAGGTTTCCCTGCTGTATCCTCACATGGGTTATCTCAGGCAGTTTATCCAAATATATGACCTGGGGCTGGCAGGAGAAGTTTTCAAAAATGTCCAGAGTGACATTTCTGGACATTTGCATTGCCCCTGGACATGTACAGTTGGTTCTGTATCTTCATGAAGCTTCTCTTCTTCCCTATGATTCTGTTTGATGATGAAGTTAGATAATATGATGTTTTCTAACTTTAGACTTTGGGATACAGCTTTTTTTTCTTCTTTTTTTTAAATAACTAGTTGATTTAACTATGTACTTGCCGAGGAGGGTCCAACCACAGAAACACTAGTCAGTGACATTGTGAGAACCAGATCCGGTGATTTTCAGTGCTGACTCATACTTTAGGTCATTGGTTCTCAAAGTGCGGCCGGGGGGCCAATGGCGGCCCGCAGAAACATTTCTGGCGGCCCGCAATGAATTACAGTTGATAGTTTTAATCCAGGAGCTACTAAGCTTGTTAAATGTTTATTGGACATTACTGGATACAGACCAATAAGTGTAAACTGTAGAACTGCAATCTGGTCATTAAAATTATTACAAATGGGATTTCTTTCTGGTTTTTTTTCCTTTTTTTTTCCTTTGGCGGCCCTCAGTCCAACGTTGGGTTCCTAAATTGTCACTCAGGTATCAAAACTTTGAGAACCCCTGCTTTAGGTGAATACAGGATTCATTATTCTTCTATGATCACTGTACAACCATGAAGGCAATCCTGCAAGACAAATTCATATAACTACTAGAGATCATTTGGTAGGAAAAACTCGCCTCCTGTTTTCCATTAATATGAGAAATAGGATAATAATGGGAGCAGTGTAAACTTTTTTCAGTGTAAAGTCACAGGTGTGCACATGCTCTGTGAGTGTGTGTGTGAGAGAGAGTGACAGCATTGTGGTGCACATGGGCCAACTAGCTGTCCATGCTAGAATGATAGAATAGATGAAGGTCAGTCAGATGTATTTAATGTAGTTGTGACTATAGTTATAGCCACCTGTAACTATAGCTAGTGATAGTTACAGATAGTTACACACACGCTGTGTGTGTTTGCTCAAGCATGCGAAAGAGAGAGAGGATGAGCACCTTTGGGAAGCTTGGGGAGGGCAGCATCATGGCGTTGTGGGGGTAATTTTCATACCTGTCCCATTGGTAATGGTACATAAATTGCATGGGGCCCCAAATGAGACTGTGAAGGGATTATATGACCTTTCTGTAGTGGAGAGAGAGAGAGTTTATTAGATTTGTTAAGAAACAGAACCGCAACAATTACTTTTTTCAGAAAAATGTGATCATTAAATATAGAACTTTGGCTTATTCTCCACCTTTTAGAAGACGATTTTTTAAACACATCAACACTCAGCATGTTCAGAGAAGAAGAAATTAAGCAACTTTGAAAATATAATTCAGATATAACACCTTATTCAGAAGCTTTTATTTTACAATGTGCAGGACTATGTGTGTACGTGTGTGTGTTCTTCAGCCCACAAGAAGGGGCACAGTGAGGCTACCATGTCAATTACAGTATTTAAGAAAGACGAAAAGAGGGCGAAAAAAAGAAGGATCAGGAGGGTGGTGGCTGAAGAAAAGAGGGGTTGAAGAGCTGAAGGGTGAAAATTGCAGGAGTGGGATTATGGAAGATTACTGTGCAGAAGCAGCAGCAGGATGTGGGGAAGCAAGAGAGCGTTAGCTTTCATCTGGTCACACAAGACAAAGGAGCTGCCAGTGACGAGCCCATGAAGGTCCCCCTGCAGCCCTAAAGACCTGCTACATGCTTGATGAGGCATTAGGGAAACGTGTGTGTGTGTGCGTGCGTGCGTGCGTGTGTGAGAGAGGGAGAGTGAATACATGTCTTGAGTGGGCTGTGAAAGCAAATTTGTTTCAAACTCATCTTTGAGAGGACATTTTGTCTTTGAGAGGACATTCTGGCCTGTCCTCACACGTTTAAGGGGCTATTTAAGGGTAAAGACTTGGTTTTAGGGTTAGGGTTAGAATTGGGTTTGGGTCAGGATTTGGTTAGGTTTCGGGGTTATGCCTGTGCAAGAATGTATGTGTGTGTCTTAGTATAGTGAGCCTGGAAAACCAAGAAATATTTTATAAATGCAACCAATTGTTGGAGACATACAGTAGTTGTTGCTCCTGCCAGCAAACAAAGCAAATATAGAGATACTTCTGACCTTTCAACTCAATGACAGAAAACAGCACTGTCGCCTACTCATATATCCACAAGCATAATGATGGAGTCGGAGGGGACGTCTCTAAATAAGTGTTTGCACTCCCGACAGAAGCCTCTCTTTCTCGTGGCTGAGCGCAGGCAGACACTCTAATTACACCTCTGCACCACACCATGCTACTGTCTCAGTGTAGGGTTAGCTCAGTTGAAGGCTTTCTTTGTCTGGATCACTGTATGAAAGTGAGAAAAAACAGTATGCGATGCAACAAGTTGAAGATTCACCTGTGTTTGGGCCATTCGTCACATTTTACATCGATTAGAACTACATTAGATGAGGCAAACCAATGTTTTACAAGAGCTTCTTGTAATGGCCAGTTATTTAGGTCTGGAGGAGAGCGCATGTTTAAATGCAATTTTGACTTTTTAGTTTGGCTCAGTTGCAGCCAGCCTCCAGGGGTCTAACAAGATGTTTTGGTTTTATTTTTGGTGCTATCATATCATCCATATATACAGTCTATGTTTTAGTAATGTGGCTTTAGGTAGCCTCTCTCTCCAGTCTCAACATTACTGACAAGACAAGACATAAACTGCTTTTGACCAACAACAAAAATGGCCAGAATCAGTGATGCAGAATATTACTTTTACTATAAAGACACGTGATTAAGATCATAATAAGCACAAACACATATCAGAAAGTGAACAATAAGTATTCGGCCAGCTGTTGCAATAGACACACGTGCAAACCACACTTTTCGAGCAAAAAGAGGATGACATTCTCAATAGCTTATTACACCTAAAACACCAATGATTAATAAAGAGACTGAGACCAACTCTTTTGAATGAGATTCCTGGCTCTGCGGCCTTCTTTCTGGATTTGGACATGCACTAAATGCTCCTTACCCGATGAGCTTTAAACCATGCTAGCTAAAATGGAACCCTGTGCATGCACAGTGGCTTTATGTTAGTTTGCTTATATATCAGCATATCAGCTACTACTATCTCTCCCTCTCATTCACCCATTCAGGAAAAGAGAGAGAGAGACTGCCACTGTCATCTGTCTACGTCTTCCGCTCAGCCGTATCTAATGACCACTAAAGGGCCATCTGGACTACCTCAACATATAGACCTTTACTCCCATTTCACCAGCCACAATGTTTACACGCTCGTGTATTCACACACATTTACTTCTCTTGCTTATCTGATCCATCAATTAATCTCTGTCTGAATGCATGTATATGCTATACATATACAGCCATTCCCATGTAAATGTATTGATTAACAGCTGTCATCTGCAGGGGTGGATGTATATATATAGCAAATGCATATTATAGATGAACTTACTCTGTCACAATTTACAGTATGAGCATTCAAACGAGTTGCTGAAAGAAAATAAATGTCATAAAATGTAAAGCAAAATTCTATGTTTGCAGGAGACACCCCCTTCAGTGTGTCTCTGCCCTCAGGCCCGTCCTCTGTGTCTGCGCAGTGATGGCTTTCTGTCTTGGCAGAGCTTAAAGCTGTCTCTCAAGTATCCCTCATTTAAGACTTTAATCTCAGCCAGAAACTAGAGCCACACACACACAGCATTAATGGGCTATAATGGCTGACAAAAAGACACAGAACAACCTGCAGGGGCTGCCTGGCTTTTCAAAACCACCTAATTCCAGTGTCTCGACCTCTCCCTTCACCTATTTACCCTCTCTCTATCTCTCTCTCAGTCGCCCACCCTTTACTTCTTCTCAGTCATATTCCTAGTCTTTGTCATTCCTCTGATCTTCCTCTCTGTGTCTCTGCTGGTGTTGTCCGGGTCTGTCAGCAGTAGTATTCTATGAATAGTTGCATACTTCTGTGTCTGACTGAAGCTTTGTTTCGGGACCTGCTGACCCCACAGTGACAAACAGGTTCTTCCAGTGAGTGTCCGAGTTCCCACAGGGAAATTGCTTCAACAATATCAACAGGAGCAGTAATTAAAAGTAAAACTAGAACTCTAAATACTAAATATTAGAGAATGTCCAAACAAAACATTGTGTATTGTTTTATCGTAGTGTATATAGTTGTGTATTGTCCACTGTGTTTAGCTCTACGTCTGGCAGCTCAACCCTATGCTACTGCTATCTATGCTGTAAAGGAGTGTTTTTACACTTCTGTACTGGTATTTTACTCATGTAAAGATGTGAACATTTCATTGCAAAAGACTCCATGGTCTAAATGTATCATTTGCAGGCAGACTCCACCACTGAAGGCCTTTCGAATATAATTCCTATTGTTGGACCTTCTCTTGACTTATGAGCTTTTCTCCGATTGTAACCTGAACAGTTTATTATTCTGCGCCATGACGCGGGTGTGGCAAAGGCTGCAAAAGTAGCAAGAGAGGTGGAGGAGGCTTTGGAATGTGTGTTTGTTTGTTGTTGCTGACTTTAAAGTGGCATGACCTCCCTCATGCTTCAGTTGCAGCCACCCAGAAGAAAGTTTGCATGCAGGATATATGGGTATGTGCGTGTGTGTGTGTGTGTGTGTGTGTGTGTGTTTAATGAATTTCCAGTGTTTACTGGGCTGATACAGGCCCACAAACAAACTGGCATCAGAAAGTGTCTCATTAGAAAATCTTGCTAAATTCACTCACTCTCCTCGATGGCAGAATGAATACTGGCATGTTATACATTTTGCTTTTATGGGTATTGTGGAATATGTCTCTGCATCAGTTTCCATTGTAAAAAACAAGTAACATGTTGTAATATCTTATATTTTTGTGAAAATCTGTCACATAAACATCACATGTATTCATTTTGACCATGTAAATCATATTCCAAACAACAATTATCAGTTTTCTTTTTTTCTGTAACTTCTACTTATGTCTGTTGTTTTCTAACCACCAATCCATTTGAAATGATGTGCTTGAGATAGACCTCCAAACTTTTATATGCATCAGCATTGGCAGCAGTTGCAGACATTTGACAACCAGGCATTTTCTAAGTAAAATACACCAGCAAATGATGTGAAAACACTGGAATGATCCTTTTCCGGGGGGAGTCAAGATACCATGTATTTTTCACAAAATCTTAAAGAAAGAAAGAAAGAAAATGTGTGTCGTTAATGTCCTTGTGATCATCACCAAATGAGTCACAGCAAACAATTTCATTCATTACATCAAACATCCTGTATCATTTCAAGATAATTCCCTCCCTCTTCCGTCTTCTTGTTTCCAGTGTAATATTATCATGAAGGTAGTGACTGAGTCATCTAACCACAAAAGCCAAATCATATGACAGGCTCCTGGAGCCAGGCAGTATGGGAGGTAGAGTGACAGTCTGGGGGGAACCTTTGGCCGCCATTGTATAAAAGAAGATGCCGATTTTAAAACAACAATGTTGTTTATGCTTCCATAGGCAAACATAGACAGACTGTATATGGTACAATCCACACACCAACCAGACTCTGCTGCTGGGTGATTATTTGTGACGGTGTTTGTTGTCTATATGTTACCTCACCTCACCCCATTGTAAAATCACCTTTGATGTGAAGAGGTTTTAAGATTTACAAATGGAATAATGGATACCTGCTACAGAATGTAAAAGGACTTTAAAGGAAAAGTCAACACTAACTCCTATATTTCATATTGTTAGTTTCATCCTAAACATGTCACTTTGTTCAACTGAACCCTCATATGCATGCAAGTGCTAAACGCTGCCCTCAATTTGATTTCTGCCTTTTTCAATAAAAAAAGTATATTCATATGTACATTTTCAAAAATTCATTTTCCATTTGTGAAAGCATTTAAAATAATAATACAATATAATTAGTCATTGTATCTAGCTTTTTTAACAGCAGCTACCGAGAACATGTTTAAACACACACTGTAAACCAAAATGAAATGGAGGTGAGGAACACAATACACAACAGAAGAAATCACCATAGAGGGCTTGCCTCGAATTTGGAGAAACCTTTTTTTTACATCAGTGTCTCCCTACTATTGCACCTTGCTGCTGTATGTTGTTTCCATATAATATATGGAAACAACATAAAAAAAAACAATAATTAACAACCATTCATGGCTATTTATGCAGCAACAGAAGTTCAAAGACTGTAACCTGAGCCAATACAATGTATTTATTTGACCCAGAAGTGACCACTGATTGTATCTATTCACATTGGAGACAAAAGCCAGATGCCAGTGGCTAAGGATAGCGCAATATCTTGTACGAAAGTGGCCAGTTCAGGGTCCTTGTATGTCATTCTTGTCACCAGTCGGAATTCAATCAGCCATCAGCGAGTAATGACTTTATATATATGGGCAGACTCAGATGTACGCGCTCCCCCTCCTTCTTGAATCCGTCTCATGCTGTGATCGCTGTTTTGCGTGGCTGGAGTGGCTGTGATCACCATACCAGTATTCTTCTATCGTACAGTAGGTCATGCTTCAGGGTTGTTCTGTACAGTTGTGAAGTTACGGTGAGTGGTAGTGGTGCTCAAGCTGAAAATAACATAGCAATATCAACATAGACTGTGTTTATAGAATCAGTAAAAAATTAAAATAGGGGGCAATTTACTTATCGGAGATGAACATTTTAACACACCTTAGTGTTGTAACAACTGAAATACAAAAAAGCTGCTCTGTGTTGGACACTGTTAGGACCAAGTGGAGCTGTTCATCGCCGACAATGTCGGTGCCAAACAATTAATATGTCACATCTTAAAACACCAACCACATTTTTGAATTTTGAATGACAATTTTTGGAATTTGCGTATTAGCTAAATATTCAGTTTCACCCAGAGCATTTATATTTAAGATTTAGATTTGGATTTAGATTTAACATTAATATTTAAATGTAATCTTTATATTTAACATTTAGATTTAAATGTAATATTTTGATTTAAATTCAATATTTAGATTTAACCAATTAATATATGTATAAGTTAACAAATATTGACCATCCCCTCCAGGTGTACGCAAAGGTATCAGTGACTCAGTTACACAGTTTAATATTTTTAAGAATGGATGTTTCAAATAGAAATAATGTGAATAAAAAGATGCTTATTTTTGTTTAAATCCCATCTATTGCTTTGGACCTGTGTCTGGTGTGAGCTCTAACATGGGCTCATGTAAATTAGTTCCTCTGGGTGAAATTCGCTGAGGTGGCGTAGTCATTCTCTTTCCACCTACCACCTCTATGCCACACTGTCATTAGCTAGTATGAGCCACTAAAGTGTAATGGTCTTATCAGACAAATTAGGCTATTGTAGCTGTACAAAATGAACATAGTGGCTAATATTACCTAAGGGGTTAGAGTGTAAATTACCAGTTGTATTGCCATTTTGTAGCATCCCTGTGTGGTCAAAGTTGAATTTTTGATCAGATATCCTCAGACAAACCTTAATAAACAAAGACTACCTGTTCATCATCATCATCAAATCCATGTAAACACAAAAAAAGTTGTGTTTTACATGGAAAAGTTATATTGCTTGAACACCAGATGCAAATATCTGAGGATGACCTTCTAAAAGCTTCACCAACATTTATCAAAGTCTGAACTTGCTGCTGCATGCCCTCCCTGGAAGTTTTCTCCTGTGTTTGACTACTCGATAAGTTCAATTAGTCACTGTCTTCCAGCAAAACCAAGCCTAAACAACGCCAGAACCCTCACACTCAGGCGGCCTCCCTGGCTTCCATCAACTTCACAGAGAATCTTCCCTTTACCTCCCTACTGCAGGAAACTCTGGTAAGTAAGGAAAATGAGGTTCTACGGTTTCATAAATTATGTTTGCCCTCTTTCAAGGGGAGGGTGAGGTGCATGTGTGTGTGTGTGTGTGTGTGTGTGTGTGTCTGTGCGTGTGTGTGTATCAGTTTTCTGTGTGTAGCTGGACTCATTAGGAGGCCATATCAGAGGGTATGTTCCCCCCTTCACTAAAATACCCTGTGCTCCACCCGAATCATAACATGACCCTGCGGGGAACTGGTTTTAATCAGCGTGTGTGTGTGTGTGTGTGTGTGTGTGTGTGTGTGTGTGTGTGTGTGTGTGTGTGTGTGTGTGTGTGTGTTTGAGGGTTTTCCTTACAGTTTATTTATAGTCAACATGCTTGTGGGTGTCGTGCTCATTCATTCATTCCTTCATTCATTCATATTTCTTTCTATAAATGATTTGCTCTAAGTAACTGTATGAGAGGAATGTGCACATGCGTGCCCTCAGACAGCTAACAACCCTCTTACTTTCCCTAACAGCTCTGGCTTGGCACAGTTTGTTTTCAATCCAATATGGAGAAATCATTTGCTGCAGCTGCCTGTTTTGAGCTATTTCTAACCAGACTTATGCATGGATACAAAGAAAAAAATCCTTGTTGTGTCTCAGCACAGCACACTGTCAAGCACCATGTAATACTGCATATGTGAGATTTATGTGGGCTATTATTTAAAAACGTTTCTTTATCTTTTTGACTGAAATAAAAGCTGTTTCATACGAACTTTGTATTGTTTTTGGAGGACACAGCAGGACGCTGTCTGGAGGTAGGTCACTCACCCACTGACCCTGGTGTTCCTGTAGTATTCTCACAGATTCAGCACTCTTGAACATTTTATGGACATTTTCATTCCTGCTTACAGTCCCTGCAGCCAATTTCAGTAAATTATTCACATGTCTCAAAGCAACTCAAGAAAGTTCTATTCTCTGCTGCATTTACCCTCTGCATCGCTCTCTGAATCTCTTATTATTTCTCTGTATTCCTCTCCTTCCTCCTCCATCTGTCTCTTGATCCTATTCTTGCTCACTCTTTCCCTCTTTTAGTTTGCCTTTACAGAGCAGACTATAATCTTGGCTTATGCTCCAGCATCTCCTCCTACCCTTCAATCACATCCAGCCATAATTATGGCCACACCAAGCAGAGAGGCTTCTAAATCATTCTGAAATGGTTTGGCTTCCTGACTCCTTGATTTTTTCCCCCTCTTCTCCATCTTGGGAGAGAAGCTCCGTTTGGGCTCGTTTTGAAGGCTAAATTATAAGTGTGCATACGTTGCTCTTTCGCTTAGTCGGCTTTTGATATTTTATCTCGCACTATTTTGAGCGCCTTGTAAAAAAAAAAAGAGGACGGGCTGACTTGGAAGAAGCAGGGAAAATGTTTGTTCCAGCCCTCAAACGCACTTTTCATCAGCTCTCAGTCATTCAGTTTCAACTTCTTTAAAAAAAACAAAAGAAAACACTTCACTCTCTAACAATGAGACTTTGGTTTCTGATACTAAACTCTCCACTGCTGCTTGACAATAGCATTTACCACAGAATTGTTCCAAATGTAGTTTGTTTTCCATATGTTTTCCATAAACGCGTCACATTTTCAAGAAAAGTCTCCATGCGCAGGTTAAACTAAAATCAACTAGGACTGCACGCAGTCATGAAAGGGCCCTTGCTCTGCGCAACTTGGGGAGTGCAGCAGTTTTGAGTTATCCATCCATTATCTACCGCTTTATCCTCTACTGGAGGGTCGCGGGGGGATGCTGTGCCTATCTCAGCTGACATAGGGCGATAGGCAGGGTACACCCTGGACAGTTTTGAGTTACATAAAAGTTTTTTTTACTTTTATTTCTTTTTTTAAATTATCATTAACTTGTCTAGAACACATTCTAAGTTTGGCGGGGCTAGCTCAAACGTGCTAGGAGGAGTTTGGTCAAACGCATAGACTAGTCATTTTCATTTTTCCAAAATGCCAGACTTCTGGGTGGGTGGAGCTAATGGAAGTACATTAGAAATTTGTTTGGAATCATTAGAGCAACAACTGTACCAAATAGGAACTGGTTCAAATTGGAACAACTATGTGTGACTTAAACACAAAAGAACACATTTAATTTCTTGCCTAAAACTAAGCCTAACACACTCACCAAATTTCATCCAGATCTGACTATTTTGTCTGACAATAGCCCGACTTCTGGGGCACTATAGAGCCCCGGGGCTAGGCATGGGTTGGGGCCCCATGCCACTATCGCATTTTATGCCTACCAGACCTCTATGCCAAATTTCAAGAGTTTTTTTGCATGTTAACCCTCTCAAAGTTGAGCGCAACTTTGGAGAAAAAATACCAACTGAACAGAAACAATAGGCTCCTCCCACTTCATGCCAGGAACCATTGGCCCTGGCACGTTTCGTATTTCTGTATTGTGTGATAATCATTTGTTACACACAATGATGCACATAAGAACCAATGTCACTTCACTGTTCAGGTTTTCACCTCTAATACAGTGTGATGGGAAAATTGGACATCTGTAAAATGCAAAACTAAATTTTACAGTAGTTTTTCCATGTGACAGATAAAAGGAGATTCATTGCACTCAGAGGCAAGCACTTCACTTTGACCTGATAACCTGTGGAGAGTACAGGCATAAAGTAGGAACAGCAAAGCAAGGATAAAACAAAGTGATGGGGATGGAGGAAGTATGAGAAGAATAAAAACTAACATAAAAGAAAAGGACTGAGACAAAGGCGGTGGTTGGTGGATGACATGAAACAGATCTTCCATGTTTTCTATATCTGCCATCCATCAGTTTGTGATCTTCTCTAAATACATTTCTCATAAGTTTATTTGCACGGAGCGAATCCCTGCAAAGGGAAGTAAAAACAAAGTTCAAACACCACTAATGTGATTATGTTGAGATCAGAGTGCAGATCCTATCACTCCCCTTGCTTCAAAAACACAGTCACACCGAGAGCTCCGCAGGCCACCGCACACATATGACAGCCGAGTATTAGAGGCTGCGGTGTACAGTGTCTTGGAGGCAGAGAACAAGGGAGCCAGTGTTTGCTGATTGGATCAAAGAGGAGGTGGTGTGGATGTGATTCATGATTAAATGTGACGTAGGAAAGAAGAATAAGAGTGGTGGAGGAATTTCTCTTTCCTTTTGGTGTAAAGCAATTTTCAGACTTGGAATATTAACATAATATTACATGATTTGTGTAGTCATTTCTTTAATCCAGGGTATGTGCATGTATTTTGCACAATAGTGGTTTCCTCTTCTGTGGTTTGGAAATTTAATTCATAGAATACATGAGATCAGTATCACAGTTTGAAACCATTTTGAATCTGACTTTTACATGAAGGTACAGGTGTAAATGTAAATACTGTATAAGTTACTATCGAATCATGTTTGATATAGCGTTTAACAACACAAGTAGAGCTGTAGGATGTTTGTCTATAGCCCATGTCTTTCAAAAAAATTGGGTAATTTGTATATTTATATTGTTTTAAATTAAAGCGGACCTAGACCGGAAGTTCCAATTAACGCTGTTTTTTAGTGTGTATCTGCGTCATTACTTTCTTTATGAAGCCCTGAAGGTTCTAAACAAACAGTTCAGCCACTGCTGAGAACGCTGTGTTTTATTGTAATCTCAGGCTCAGCGAGATTTCTGAAAAAGCCCGGTCCGGTTACGTAAACAGCGGTTCTCCTGAACAGCAGATCCTTCTGCTCCGGGCACTATTCCGGGCACATCCAGTTGCGTACATTGAACCACAGAAGAAGAATAACGTCCGTTGTGGAGGTGTTTCACGATCGACAGTGTCTTCTGACTCTGGGTCTGACTCCGGGTCAAAGGTCGTCAAAGGGACTGAGGCGGGGAGTCGTGAAGAAGCTATTTTTAAACATTGTTAAAACAATGTTTTGATAATGAGTAGCAGTGCATCCACCATTCCAGAGGGGGGAGCTGTGCTTCTGAGAGCTGGTGTGCTGATTATGTCACTTCCAGGTATTAGCCAATCACAAGACATTTGGGAAAGCTGTCGTTGGCTGGCCAATCACAACACAGTTCTGTCTTCTGGGGGTGGGATTTCAGTCTGAAACAGCGCAACTGACGAGAGCTTCATTGAGGAGAGATTTGTATCAGTTCATTTACAGCAGTTAGGAGGTTTTTGACCATAAAAACAAGTTAATGTATGTAAGTAGACCTCCATAACCTCCATTTGTTTTCCAATTTGCATGTATCATCAAATGTTTACTTGGGTGTATATAGTGCCTGTGACTTGTCCTTCTTTCTTACAGTATGTATAATAATAAGCTAATCAGAGTACCAGTGAGAAGTGCTTTACAGTCTGACTCCAGCCACCAGCTCCATCTGAGTTTCCTTTCACCTCTGCATGTGAAACAGGCAACAGGACAAATGTTGTAGCAGAGTAGGAAGGTCGGTGGGAGCAAAGGCAGGGGTGTTATATTATACCAATGTTCATTCATGAGTTAGAAGGGAGGAACGTGCCAAAAGTTGGCAGAAAAATGTTCAACTAGCTCCCAATCACTCCCCTCTCTCCCCCTTCTCCTGGATAGGAGACAGGCTGTGTTTATGGCCTCTGTTAGTGATTTAACAAGGTACATGACCTTGGGGAAACTGAAGTTTGGAAACAATGTGGGGCAATGTGGAAAAATTCACAACATAACTCTGGTAGAGTAACACCGTAGATTATGTAAACACATCCTGCTCACACGGTTCGCGTAATTTATCGACAGTCGGATAATGGTTATGTGTTTTTGGTGAGCACACGGTAGAACTGCGGGAGGTACACTGAGTAGGCTTGAATAAATTGTAAATTAACTATTGGATAAAATTATAGCAGTTAGTGGCAGAAATGTTTTCATTGCGAAATATCTGTTGCAATATTTTTTTTCTAAATCAACACATCACACACAAAATAAGTGTTGACTCTAGTGTGCAATGAGCAGCTGCCTCCCAATCTGCTCACATCTGGATTCATTCACCAAAACATTTTCAATGGGTTTACTGTTCACACTGCACCCTCCAATCTGAGACAAAAGAGGGTTTTAATGAATGAACAAATACGTCCAAGGCCACATCTATCTCACAGTGTATCCTCAGCAGCACAGGTGCGTCAGGGTTAAGGGCAGAGGGGTGAAAGACGCTGTCTGGAACTGCCAATGGGGGGTGATGATGGAGCAGTTACAGATAGTAACAGCTGAGTGTGTGTGCAACCATTGCAACACCTGCAGTTCCTTATCACCTACCATCTGGCCTATGAAGGACATACAGCAGAGACACCTGCACTCACTCAGGCAACTGAGCGAGGGAGCCTCTTACAGGGGGCACACTGACCGGGGAGGTGGGGGTCAGTGGAGGGAGAAGACTTCGAGACAGACACTGGACACATGGAGCCAGTTTGCCTCACTAAAAGCTAGTGTCATGTCTGCAGCATCACTGCCTTGTCATTATCTGTCCCTGCATGCCCTAATTTGAGCCTCAGACGGTCCCTGGGACACCTATAATGATGGCAAGGCGGAGAGTAGGGCTGGTGCCAGTGGAACAAGCCCTGAGGCTAGCACCAGTGACTCAGAGTAGGGGGGATGAGCACACAAAATTGAGCTGGACTTTCAAGACACGACAGCAAATGAGAGGCTGCAAATGGCATAAACACACATGTAAACACACGAAGCATTGCCTCCACCTCCAGCTGTCCCTCAAGAGATGCATGACTGGCTGAAGATCGTGCACTTTAGCCTGGAGACCTGCAGGCCACTGAGGGCCTGTGTGTGTGTGTGTGTGCTTGTGTAGTTCTGCAGAAGCCTGTGTAACTGTTGAATCCCAGACTAATTCAAAGCTCTGCTGAGGCCAGCGTGCTGCAGGCGCTACACTTTAATGTCAAGGGGGCAAGAAGGGAGCCTATGGTGCGCCGTGCAATTATTAAGCATGATGGGACACGGGGAGAGGAGAACATCTGGCAGTGCTGGACAGGGGCGGGACACATCTCCAGCCCTCTCTCGTCCTCTGCACAGGAGAGGCTTTGCTTTGATCTCCAGCTGGAGCTGTCTGCTGTGCCTCTCCAGATCAATCACACCGACACGAGATTAGCTTAACCATCAGTGTCATCATACTGCAGCATAGGCGGCGATCTTGAAGCCTAAGCTACACATTAAAGGCTCAACCTAAAGGTTTGCTGGTCTCGAGGTAAAAGTGGGTTGTCTGTTCACCTATTAACCCTGTGCTTACTGCACACAGACCACTATGTTCCTGTCTACTTATATGTTTTACTTATAAGTGTACAGTGTCTAGTGCAACATACTGTCTCTATTTATCAGCGTTCCCACAGGCAGACAGGCAGACAGGCCGACTCCCAGATACTAAGTACAGGGTTATACGTTAACTTCAAAGTTCCCTGCACTGTAACCAATATTGGACATTTCTTACTGGGGGATCACTCACTTAAAACAAACTGCACGCCCTTACAACAAAAGGGCATTCATGCATTATGGGCTCTTACTATAATTAATTCAGATCTAATATTACAAGACATGATGTGCCAAGAGTCACAGAGAACATAACATTTACCTAACATTTCACTGTCTTGTTTACACGGCAGAGCTCTAATGTCTTCTAATGATTAGAGCTGTGAAAACATGCCAAAGATGTAAAAAAAAACATGACATGTGTTCACCATCTTGTCATGTTTAGGACATTACAGAGCCTTGTGACATCATATTCCAGTCTCGCGGGCACACTGTCCTTTGTCCAATTAGAAATGTTTCAGGGTAAGGTAATGGAAAACGGATGTGTTCTGTGTAGAGACAAAAGGAGGACTGGTTTAATTGAAAAGCTAAACAAAATAGTTAAGAAAATCTCTCTGGGCTCTTTGAGAAAGGTTTCAATGGAGACCAGGGACAAAATGCACTGTAATAAAACCAAACAAAAAGAAAACTGTGGTGTCCAACAAAGCCTTTGTAAAAAGCAACAAATGTCCTCTTGATGAACATTTTTTTGAAGAAGATTTCAAAAACGATCCCACTTCGTTAAGACATGAGGATTCATGTACCATTGCTTTGTTGTGTGTAAGTCAAATTGTATCTGATGACGAAAAGCACCATCTTCTGTTATAGCTCAGTACCCTTTATTGATTGGCATTACAAACAGATGGTACATGAAGATGTTTTGAGCACTTTCGTTCACTTTGGTCCCACTGGTAGTGAAGAAAAAGATGAATTATATTGATACTTCTTGAAACAATATTTACTGGAAGCTTTTCAAAGCCACTGAAATAACAATGAACACAAAATTGTCATGAAGTCAAGAAAAAATAATTCTATTTATTCATTTTCCCTTTTGGTGTACATACAGTGATCTACTCTTCTTGTGCACTTAATTGGCGAACGTCCTTCTCATACTATGACCTGTTATCAAACAACACACCTTTGATTTAAAGCCTTTAAATACCTCCACTCTGTGTTCTAACTGCCACAGATAGCATCTTCCTCTTCTCTCTCTTTCTTCTCTAAATATGGGTTTGGGGGTTTCTCAGCTTTCAACAACTAGCTTGAGGCACGTTGAAAGACCATTTTCTTGCTGCCACTCCCTACCTGGAAATACAGCTCAGAATAACATGCTGACATCATCTTGTTCTGCAGTTAGAAGGGGGTGAAAGGTCTCCAGGTAACATCCAGGCCAAAATCAGTATGAGATACTGAAGGAGACAGCATGACATCAAAACCCATATGAATCCATATGTATAAATAAATCACTGCAGCAGAGCATAAAAGTTTCAATTTTTTTTAAATATGTCATGATTTTATGTCATAATTTTTAGTCAATGGAAGTCAGTGTAGAAAATGCTCCTTCATCGTAGCTAAAAAATATATATTATCTTACTATATTTGACCAAATTAAGCCCCTTAGCTCTCATTGCGTAATTCAAAAGCAACCAAGTGACTTATAATGTTAAACATGCCGGAAACAAGTCAACAAATAGAATTATTGAACTAATCCATGGTGACCCCATTCAAACCCGGTATGAACATCTGTCCTCAGTGATCTGATCACGGCCAGATGTGAACCATCTTAATGTGTCCTGAATGTGCTCTGAATGCATCCTCTGATCCACTCACAGTCATAATATAACTTAATTAATATATTTTATAAATTGTTTTGCAGCCACCACCACAATATTATAACACTGATCAGAATACAGTTTATCTTGTCTTATGGTTAAAACTTTTTTCAGCACAAGGGAAGCGTTGATTCACTCAAGCTCCTCTCATCTCTGTTTACTCTCTGCCTCCCATACACACAATGTGCTAAGAGGACACTTATCTGTACAGTCAGACGTACAGCAAACATCATTTTGTTCTTGCAATCAGTTGTGACGTTAATACGTATTTGAATAAAGGGTGGGGAAGCCCAGCTCCGATCATATGTGCCAACAGGGGACACATCCAGGACTAATTTTAGCTGTACTGGCTAATACTGTATCCAGGACAGATATTAATACTAGGTCTGAACCGGGCCAATATTACAGTAAAGACCACTGATTTCTGTGTCTTTCGATTCTTTTAATTATGAGACATGAATAAATTGCTTTATTATTCTTTACACAATATATTTGTATATATGTATATTAAATTATTAAATTATTATTATTGGATATGCAACTGCTACTTAAAATGTGTGTTTTAGTTGTTTCATTGCTTTCTTTTTGTATGCAATTCTGCTGTATGTACAGCAACATTCTAATTTATCTGACTTGATTTGAAAATTTAAAAATGATGGTAGGTAGAAGGGGTCATCTTCTCTTCACAAAGTTGTTGGTTTGACTCCTGGTTCCTCCTGTCTGCATGATGAAGTAACCCTGAAACATTCGGAAGCCTTCGTTGGCCCTGACTGCTGTGCTGGCAGTGCATGTATGAGTGAATATCTATAACGTATGGTGCTTTAAGTGGTCGCTAAAACCAGTGCCATATAAATGCAATGTATTTTTGCACTTTTCTATGGCGTCCTCTAAATCTTCATTCTTACGTTCATCCCATAATAACAGATAATGCACATTGTTGTGATGCCACACGGCCTCTGTAAATCATGTCATTACACTGTTTGAACAGGAGAGGTTAGGCCTAATTACATGCCTGCAGGGCAACCAGAGGTGTTAGAGGCGCCAAGGTGAGCTCCAAGCATGTGTATGTAACAGAGGAGAATGTGGGGAATGACAAAAGGCCTGCAACAGGAACGGTCCAAAGGGTTAAGAGGCAGGTCGGTAGGAATCTGTGCCATTCCGCTCATTGTTCCGCATCCAGCCACAGGAACAGGCTGTGCAAATTGACACACAACAAGTTTGCCAGGCAGTAAAACAGTGATCTTTGCGCCTGTCACCATGCCATTAATCAAAGCGTTAGATTCTTCTAAGCCAGTTATTTTATGGACAATGTCAGACTTTTCTGTAACATGTTTCTGCATTTTGTTTTCTTTATCATCACTTATCTCCACAGCATGTGGGACGAGTGAAAAGACAGACAGGGGTTCTGTTTGTGTGATGTCACTTGTAACATATAAAATCTAATCTGCAGCTTGTGTAAACAAAGCCTGGACCACCTTTAACACACTTGTACAGTATGGTCTTTGATCAAAAGCCACTTCGCTGCGGTGTTTGTCCAATAATAAACCTCTGTTTCATCACAGTAACTTTACGTTTTGCCTCTTATCTCAGAAGCCCCCCCCCCCCCCCCCCCCCCCGCCTTTCTCAGGGTCTTCTCAGGGTCATACAGACATGGTCTCAGAGATTGAGGAAGTGGAACCGGACCAGGAGATACAGTATCTGCAAGCAGCTTGGATGGAATTCGTTCCTCCTCCAAGGGTCTCAGCTGAATGACGGCACACACACACACACAGCAGATAACAAATGTGATCTCCGAAAATGGAACATGTGTTATCATGCAGACAGATAGACAGAGAGAAGGGGAATGATTGGTGGGTGTACTGAAGGGAGTCTGGAGATAATTCTCACACACTAAGTATGTAGTCCTATCCACTTTATGTGCATATCCTACAGATTGCATAAGTTTCATTTATTTCAGCTTAAGAAAAAATAAGAACTTCTCGTGCTCACGCTATCTTACTGTCACACTGGTAGGATTTGCTCGGACACAATATGACCAAGTTCAATTTCTATGTCAACATGAGTCAGTTAGGTCACACCTGCACAGCATACAAGACTATGGCTGCTCGTCACAGGTAAATATATTGTTGACATATTTCAATTTTTTTTTTTTTACGATTTGCACTGTAGGTGGAAATGAGTGTGGTCCATATTATTTTGCAGCAAAGCACTTGGGGAGAGGAATGCTTTGTGTTTTATTTAGTAATTAAAGTGTTGAAAAACACTTGATCCAGAGATTCATCTTTGCACTAATAAATCTACACACTAAAAAAGTAATGTATTATTTGTATATTTAGGCTTTGATAATTAAATTGATAATAATTTTACAATTTGCCATTAAACGTTAATAAATATTTCTCCTTGTCACTGCCATCAAACGAACCTGACAATTTATCATAGATGTTCTATTTATTCAGAGATAGATTTCTTATATAAATACATTGCTTTAATTCCATTGCCTTTCCTCTGCATTGACTTAAAAGCCAGCAAAAACCATAGTCCTATTAAGGTGATATATACAGTATCTAAGTAAGCAGTTAACAGTCTTTCCAGGAAACAACTGCAGCTGATTATTAATCGGTTGATGTCTAGGAGATCCAGCGCCGCCTCTGTCCATCCCTAGGCTCCAACTCACTAACACTGGGTCTGGGTACAGCTTGGCTTTGCGCAGCCCAACCCAAGGAGACTGCCCTGGACCCTGGTGCACACAAAGAATTCATTGAAAAGCAAAACGCGAGGGAAGACAGTTTCTCAGGAGAGGGACAATGGGCGTTCTCCTCCATTTGGCTTACCCTTTTATCCTTGGACATTCACAAGGGGTGTAATTGTTTGGACACAATGCGATATGGAGCAAAGCTTCAGAAGACGCATCACTTTTAATTAACTGTTGGTAATGATCTCATTATTGGGGCCGAGCAGGTTTCCTGAGCCCAGCGTTGTGAACAGAGGTGAGTCTGGGGTCATCGTTCTGAAGGCCCCACATTAACCGACAAAACAGAGGAATTTGTTATGCCACCACAGTGCATTAGCTCACACATCATCAAACTGGACCACTTCATAGTCTTTTGTATTAGTTAAACAAACATTTGGATGTTATTTTTCACCACAGGCATTTACACCGGTGTCATTTCAATTTACAAAAAAAAGCCAAAAACCTAAAATGATTTAAATTTTCTTCTGTCAGTGATAAGTTAAATGATAACTTAAAATGAGTCTTCCTTTACCTCATTAATATGACAATGACTGTCTTATTTCCACAGTGTACTTTTGGAAGGTAACAACTACAGTATGTTGCGGCACAACTCTGATTGGACTGTTGGTCATTCTTTTTTGGAATTAGCAGCAGAGTTCAAATTCAGATTGTATTCTTGCATTGGTTCATTTGAAAGATTCCACTTTACAAGGATGAATTGATGTTGAAGGACCTGGAGGTATACATTTTTGTACCAGGTTTATTTTTCTTGGTTGATATTGAAGTGCTCATTGTTAAGGAATAAGGAACAGCAAGGATTAAGGACAGATTGTATAATAGCAATGAAAGAGTGTAAGGATGGAGAACTGAGGGATATTTTGGGAGGAATTTTCAAGGTCTTCTCTCAGCTGGAGGAATGACATGCTCCCCAGAGATGATCAGCCCCTCCTATTCCTCATACACACTGACCAAACTGTACTGTTATTGGCCATACTCTCACATGATTGTCCAAGTTAACCTAATTCCCTGGTGTCCTAATGAACATGTCTGTGACATGCTTTGGTCAAAATACCATAAGGATGAAGCACCACAGCAGTTCAAAACAGCCCTGTTCAGAACACTCGGTTTAGTAGTATCTCTGGTAACACTTTATAATAACTATCTGTTATAACTAGTTAATACATCATTAGTAAACTGTTGATTAAAGAGTTGCTAATGACTTGTTAAGTGTCTGTTAACAGGTTTGTTAAGGATTTATAACAATGCCTAACAAGCTATTAGTAAACTATTTACTAATGACTTGTTCAGTACCAGTTAATAGTTTGTATATGTTATTGGGACGTTATTCTAAAGTTGCAACTATTCCTCATTTATTAACCTTTAGTAAATGAGGAATAGTTGCAACTTTAGAATAACGTTCCAATAACATACATAAGCTAATAACTAATACTTAACTAATATATTTACTCACATATTACAGTTCAGTTGTTAATAGTTTGTTAACCATCTACTAATACCAGTGTAGAACAGCAAATGGGTGGAACAATTCAATCTACAGAAATTTGATATATTTCAAATATCACATTTTTGTACCTCAACCTTGTTCCACCCATATGCTTTTCTGTGTACTCTATTTTACCAAAGAAACACCACAGATGAGATGTTGAACATTGTGTTTAATGTATAGAAACACACACATTGAGCCGTCACATGGCAGAACAGCATCTCGTATATTGCACTGCTTTACCTCAACTAGGTTACACCCATTTCACTGTCAATCACAGTGTGTCATATGTCGATGCCCAAACGGGTGCACATACTCAGCACATAGAGAGGGCATGGAGAACGGTTAAGGAAAATGTGTGGAGACTCAGGGGGAATCGTACAGAGGAGTTGCTGGTAGACCATCTCAGAGTTATTGAATGGCATGAGTGGCTTGCCCGTAAGCATCGCAAAGGGCCGTTAGGACGGATAATCCATGACATTGCTATGATGTATGGACATTAAATGTCCCTCTGAAATTCAGTTTATCCAGTGTTTAGCAAAAAAAAAGTGTTGTATACTGCTGTTCTGCCATGTGACGGCTCAGTATGTGGGTTTCTATACATTAAACACAATGTTCAACATCTCATCTGTGGAGTTTCTTTGGTAAAATAGAGTACACAGAAAAGCCTATGGGTGGAACAAGGTTGAGGTACAAAAATGTTATATTTTAAATATCATATCAAATTTCTGTAGATTGAATTGTTCCACCCATTTGCTGTTCTACACTGGTATTAGTAGATGGTTAACAAACTATTAACAACTGAACTGTAACATGTGAGTAAATATATTAGTTAAGTATTAGTTATTAGCTTATGTATGTTATTGGAACGTTATTCTAAAGTTGCAACTATTCCTCATTTACTAAAGATTAATAAATGAGGAATAGTTGCAACTTTAGAATAACGTCCCAATATCATATACAAACTATTAACTGGTACTGAACAAGTCATTAGTAAATAGTTTACTAATAGCTTGTTCATGATCTATTACTACTTTATAAGGTATAGTTATGAATCATTAACAAACAGTTAACAAGTAATTTATAACTCACTTAACTAACAGCTTGTAAGATATCTATTGGCTATCTATAAGGTTATAGTTATAAATCCTTAACAAACCTGTTAACAGACACTTAACAAGTCATTAGCAACTCATTACTCAACAGTTTACTAATGATGTATTAACTAGTTATAACGAATAGTTATTATAAAGTGTTACCGTATCTCTTTAGGTCCACCTTAAAAAAGAGTAAAATTAAAACTAAGGGACAGGAAATGACATCAGCCACAGAGGCTACTGGGAGCTAACAGCAGTTAGCATTTGGAAAAGTGATCATTTGCAGGCTCTAGCAGGAACATTGCCATCATATATAACATGTATCCACTGGACAGATAAATCCTCTGAGGCTGGAAGTTTGTATAGAACTCTGTGCTGCACTGTGGAGACAAGAACATAACTTTTCGCAGACTTTGGGGACTTCCGGCTTTCAGATACCACTGCCCTCGCCAGCACTCTTGTGTGTTTTACAGACAAAGCGTAGCTCAGCGAGACAACAATTCCAGGAATTTAGCGCATTGTGACGTCCCAATGAGTGTGGAAGTCAACATCGCGTGTTTTATCTTTAGACTGAGGAGAACCACAAAAACATGAGTGAGTCATCTTTTAACACACTTTGCCTACTGATTGGAGTCACAAATATAAGGATTTAAAATTATTTTTAATAGTCCTCTTTAAGACAGACAAAATAGGGGTCTTTCTCTTCTATCACAGAAGTAACACTGGTGACTTTGAATGCCCTCGGCCTCCCATAATCAGTCATTGGTTGAACAGAATCATTTACTACTGAGGAGGTCTTTGTTTCTTTTAACGCCGATGGGAAAATGACCGAAAGCTGCGCTCTTGGAATAGTTTCTTTTATTTTCTGTTTTAGAAAAACAGCCACACATTGAGGAACAGCCTTAATTACACACTATGTGGAAAAGACACAACACACCTGAAGGCTTGATGGGTGTGGTGAAAACACTAAATCAGTGGCCTTGGCTAATCTTTATACCAGCTCTAATTATGGGATAATACAGTGTATTTGCCTGTGTGCGAGTTTTCTTTGAAAACTGAGCCACTGGATGGCACAATGTATCCTTCACCAGGACACATTTGTTGTTCTTAGTTTCTCTTCCAGAGTAAAACAACAGCATGTTTGGGATTTTCTTTTACATCTAACTGACAAAGACGTATAAAGGTTTTATTTTGTTTTCCATTGTGTGTAAAGGAGGCAGTGGCATGAAGTTACAGAGGGGAAAAGCATGCAGATAGAGGAGGTCAGGATGGACATTTCCCATCTGACAGGCATTGCATGTTAGCATTACTAGTGCAGTGCCCATAGGAAGTATGTATGCCTATAGTGGGAGCTGAAGAAGATTTTTCAGTTATGGTAATGCATGATAAGGAACGTAAAGACTAAAATAATACAAACACTGTGCAACCTCAGTGGCGGACAGTCACAAAACAGCTAGCTACACTAATGCTAATCAAGAATTTCAAAAAACATTTGCGTTGTGCGAGGACAGCCTCTTCACTCCCACCTCCTCGCTTCAGACAGTGCAGCTGCTGCTGATGAGCCGCTGCCTGCCTGGTGTAGTCTGATAAATCAGCGAAAGTGCAATGTGATAAATCAGCAAAAATTAAAATTACTCCAAAAAAATCAAGGTTGCACACCATCGGGCCATGCGCAATCCATATCCAAAATCTTAGGGCGATCTGACTAACGGTCAGCGAGATATGCCTGTCACAGACAGACAGACGCAACTTTTTTATAGATAGATAACCATGTTTATCATCATGTCAATGACACTATAGGTATCCTAACATTTTAAGTAGTTCTAAAAACCATTGAAATCTATTCAAGTTCAACCTTCCATTAAAGGAATACTTCACCGATTTGCATTTATCTTTGTATTCTAATTTAAAAAATGTAATTAAAAATCTAAAAATTGTGCTTCCCAACCTCAGTTTCCCCTGAGTTGAGAAATCCAGTATTTTCATAATTTTTCTTTGTTACATGCCCATCAGTGACACTTTCTCCTGTTAGCGTAACTGTTAGCAAAGATGGCGGACACTGTTTACATTCTGGGAATGAGGACCCGTCCCCCTACTGGTGGGTCTAAAACGTGCAGAATTAGCCTTGCCGTTTCAAGTATTCCTTTAAAGGCAAACTTCCTGCTTGCCTTTAATGAAATGAAACGCCAACATCAGTGGAAGTTCATAGTTATGTAGCACAGTGAAAGAACTATTTACTTTCAGAAATACATTTCTGTTTTATACTCTATTCTAATGTAACTAATAACCAATCACAGCAAAAACTGACAATGGCCCGCAAGTATCATTAAAGCCCTTTCTATGATGGTAATACAAAAAAAAATACCCAACAAAAAAAACATGTTCACTAACATCTGGCTTTTGTCTGCAGTGGGCATACGACGCACTTTTTCCTGCGTGACATTATGACGTGCACCATTCAAGCTGCTCTCTAAATTAATTCAGACACTGCTGACTTTGAAAGAGGGACCAAAGTGAAAGACATAAAAGTCTAACCACAATGTCAGAGCTCTGGTACTTTTTGTTGTGTGTTGCATGTAGGACATCAGAGAGGATAACTAACTCCTCTGCTGGCGATGGGAAACGAGTCAAAAGCCTCTTTTTAAAATCTTTATCCATGTTCAAAGAAATTGTGAATACTTTTTTTGGCTTAAAAGAGGCATATTAATGACTAAAAGGAACAAACAGGGAAACCATAGGTAACTTGTACTGTTTACAAGGTTGTTTAATGATTGACTTATCGCTTATAGGATCAATTATGTAGTCCACACCAGAGTTTGACTGACAGCCTTAAAAGCAAACTGGCAAACGCACGTGCTTTCATTTAAAAGAAACATACTAATTAGGTGAGAAAGCAGATGTGTCCTGCTAAGCAGTTTTATGGTTAGTTGTTTCTGCTTACCTGTTCGTAGTAACTGGAGCCAAATGTGCTTGTTTTGGACTAGTAAGTGATAGTTCGCTGCCACTTGTGTTCCTATACAATAACCTGTTTGCCTCATCAGTGGATTAAATTAAGGATTACATTTCTTAATTGTGGAGAACCTGGTTATCAACGCACAAATCACTGACTAATAAGCTGGAAACTATTGTTGTGTGGTAATCTGTCGCCACATGGTCACATATCAGCATGAGGCTTTAATGACTGACTTTTTATTATTATTATCAATTAGACACAATATTTAATCATTGTAGACGACCAAGAATATAATCGAAGAGAGAGAACACATGTATCTGAGCTACTCTGATATCTGACCTGTTTAACATTCAACAAAAGAATAGTCCTGTATTTTTTTGTTAAGGCAGAGAAATAATTCTTCCTCTGAATTAAGGAGAACAAAAACAGTAGCGCGTTAAAAGAACAAGCTTTAGTATTCACAAAAAAATCTGTGGGAGAACTGCCTGAACAAATCTGAGCAGTCCCAGCGGTGAATTTGCCACATCTCATGTTTTATGTGTTCTCTCTGCTCTGCCTGGGGCTACACCGGTAATTCAATTTAAAACATGGAATTACTTGAAAACTGCTTTTATCACCCATGTCTCAGGCTTTCTCTGTTATTCCATTTTTGTGACAGGGATGAATACACACATTGTTTATTTTATTCATTATTTGGAGGCTTGCCAAGGAGCCTATTATAGCTAATAGACCATTCTGTGGTGCATTATAATATAAACAGAATGTTTTACATGCCCATAAAGACAAAATATGAACGTGCCTATAGTGAGTCTCTAACTGGATCCATATAGGCTGCAGCCACTCTAAACCCAGAGCAGGGGGGAGATGCTGGAAGGCATGCTAAAGCTTCTTAGGAGCTTCAAAGGAGGGGCATTTCCTGGAGTTTTTAAGACTAAACACAAGGAGAGCACGCAACATGGTGTGTGTGTGTGTGTGTGTGTGTGTACACAGTCACATTAGTAACTTATATAAGTCTTCCTTATTTGGACAAACATTGAGTCCCCATAATGTAAATGATCACATATTCATTTGAAGACATGTTAGTCAAGACATGATTAGGTTCAGGTTAGGGTTCGGTTCAGGTTTGGCAGTAATGGTTAAGGTTAGTTTGTCAGTGTAACGTAATGAAGGACAGAGGAAGAGTTCCAGAAAAAAATAGATAAACTCTTCCACTGAGAGACTCCACACCACGATAAGAACCTAGACAAAAACTGGAGAAAGGCAAGCGTTGGGCCTCTCTACTTAAATTATTTGGCATCTCTTGAAATGCTTTCATCTCCCATAATCCAGTTTTTAATTCTCTTCTGCAGGTGCTGCACGTGAGTCAGTGCATGCATGTAAGAGTTATGGTGGCATCACACGAGTAGTATGGTTGCTGCTGTGAGCTCATGCATCATCACAGGCCCAACACTCAACCTGCTTGCACTTCTAAAACATCCTTTTGCACGCTATATTCACCCATTCGCACGATGGATTATTGTTGTTTTTCGATCACACATCAGTTAAACATCACTGAAAGATGCTGGTGATCATTCAAACACTGCTGCATTGCAGAAACTGGGGATCAAACAGACAGAGGTGGAAGTGAAAAGATTATCTTGAGTTAGGGGGGTTCCCTAAAGGTAAACCTTAGTTTTTAATCAGTTTTCACTACACCATCTGGATCATTACATCAAGAGTTGGCTGTTAGTTCTTATTTTCCTGCTTTCTTCATTTCAATTGATGAATTACATTGGGATAAAATGTCTAATTTGACAGTACTCGGTACTCTAATTGAAGCACGCACATTTAAACCTCTTGTTTTAAAATGGTCTTATCTGCCTGTATATGTTCCTCCTTTGTCAAGACAGTTTGTTGAGTTTGTGCATTGTTTTGTTTTGCAGTATATTTGAGTAGAATTTTGTTAAGTTGACCTCTTTCATTGGGCCCAGATCATCCTGTGTTCCTTCTTCATTTGACCTGCTTGCTCCATGACAGTCGGACATATCCATTCATGCATCCATATTCTACATTGTTCATACTTTTATCATAAAGACAATAGGGCAAGAGGCAGGATGCACTCCATCACAGCACCAACATACCAAGATCACCAACTATTCACACACACACACGTTCACACTAGTCTCCAATTCCCAACCTGCATCTGCTTGAACTGTGGGAAGAAACCGGAGTTTCGAGAGAAAACCCACACAGGCGTGGAGAAATTATGAAATACTGTGATCAAACCAGGATTAAAACTAAGAACCTGCTGTGAGGCATAAGTGCTCACCACTGCAGCATCATTTTCTAAAATGTCTTCTATTGTGTCAGAGCACAATAATGATCTCTGATTTAAAGCGGACTCCGGGTCAAAGTCATAAAAGGGACTGTGGCGGGGAGTCGTAAAGAAGCTATTTTTAAACACTGTTAAAACAATGTTTTGATAATGAGTAGCAGTGCATCCACCGTTCCAGAGGGGGGAGCTGTTCTTCTGAGAGCGGGTGTGCTGATTATGTCGCTTCCGGGTACTGGCCAATCACAAGACATTTGGGAAGGCTCTATGCTGGCTGGCCAATCACAACACACTCTGTCTTCTGGGGGTGAGATTTCAGTCTGAAATCTGGGACAGCATTTGAAAACAGAGATTTCTATCGGCTCGTTTACAGCAACTAAGAGGTTTTTGACCATAAAAACAAGTTAATGTATGTAAGTAGACCTCCATATAACATATGTGCAACAGGACCACTCTATGTGAGCTTTAAGTTCTTTTTTTCCTCCAAGTAACATTTTTTAGATTAGATTTTATTCTCCCCTGCCCAGTGTGACTTGTGTGTACTGCTCTGCTTGAGCAGCAACAGCCTAACATGTAATAGTTACTCAACAAAGGGTATCAAGAACAGACAACTGTCCTCTCATGTCTAAATGTGCCCTGAAGAAATTAAACAGCCATCATTCCCTTAGAGAAATCAGGCATGCTCTATGTATGCGGTTTGTGATGCCGTTTATAGAGCGCTGTGCGAGTATGGTTATATTTAACATTAGGGAAATGAGTTCTGGAAACACAATCTTAAACCTGGTGCACAGTTACACATAGAGAATGGTATTGTTGGAAAAATGGAGGCCTTATGGGCCTATGAGAGAGTTGTTATTATCAGAATTGTGAGGTAAAGCTTTATCACCTCCCTCCTTGCAGCACACACTCATTCATTCAGACACACACATGAGGATTATTTGGAGTTGGCAAGTGAGTGTGGCTCCTCATTTAATTTAACTTTCTACTCCCGTAGGGGTCACTCAGACGCAGCATCTAAAAGTGTATGAAATACCTTTAGATGATGCTGGTGTGTTGTCTGTTGGACAGCCAGAAAAGTGAATTCTGCTCTTCTGTGAACAAAACACGACACAGAGAAATTTACATTCCAGAGAAACATTTCAAAAAAAGCTTTTCAAGTCAAGTTTTTCAGTTTACATTGATCCAACAGAGCTGAAATGATCTGTGTTTTTAATGAAGTTGCTTGCGTGATATGCTCCTGTCATTCCTGTTATTAAGCGACCAAAACTCATGCTGGGATCACAAAGTTGCAATAGTGTATTCAACATCCCTGACAGATTACACACCTAAAGAAAATGTAATTTTCCAGTTTCCAGCACCAACAGTCTGTCTCAGCTCATGTGTGTCAGAAAAAGTTAATCTCAATCTCAAGGAAGCTTTTAACTGATTAAATATAGGATATATATTACAAAGAATGAAAGTGAGTTTGTACGGTTTGCACACATTTGCATCTGCGTGGACTGTTTTGTAATGTGTGTGTGTTTGTGTTTGTGTGCGTGTTTGTGTGTGTTTGTGTCTGGTGCTAATGGCTTTAGCGTTAATTGATGAATACATCAGTTCAAACATCCCTGTGGGGGTTGTCAGTGGACAGACAACATGAACACTGTTTACATAATGAACACACACACACACACACACACACACACCCATCACCACATCCCCCCAGATCCAGTGAAGCTTCCAAAACCACAGGCCCACCCTGAAAAATGCCACTCGCAGAATTAAAATGAACACTTTAATTAACACATACTTACACTCACATCTTCAGCACACATTCACCCACACAGTCTCCTTCCTCCCAGCACCACAGTAGCAGTGTTTGTACACAAACTACTGTCTGATGGTGGGAGCTGCTAATTGAACAGCTGCACGCCTCCTCTGACCACCTCTTTTCTATCATTAAACAGGCCTCCAAGAAAGTCCAGCGGTCAGCACAGTAAATATTTGTCCTATATCTGTATCTGTACTCTTCTGCTGACACGAGCAGAGGAATCCCATCATCCCTAAACTCCCTCTTCTTCTTTCTTTTTCATTCTTGTGCAAACAGAGAATGAAAGCGAGGAGCCAGCAGGACAAACAAAAACGCAAAGGGTAAACATTCAAAGAGCCGCTTGTTAAGCTTAAACACATGTTATGCATCACACACACACAGGATATTGGGAATGTAGCAGCTGCACCAAAATGCACATTACACTTATTTACTAAGCGAAGACACAATTTTATTCTTTGCATCTTAGGTAGTTTTGAAGTGACAAACTGCCCGAAAGAGTTAGCATGTTCTCCCCATGTGCATGTGGGTTTTCAAGAGGACATTTGTGAATATCTGACCTGTCCAGGGAGTACAGTGCTTTTTGGTCTGTGTCAGCTGGGATCTGTTACAGCAGTGATTGGATAATAAAGCTGTATAAAATGAATGATTATACTGTATGTCTACTAACGTATGGGTGACAACAGTGGGTCAGGTGGTAGACTGAGTCGTCTTTCATCTGGAAGTTTGTGATTTTGATTCTCGGCTCCCATAGTCTATATGCCGATGTGTCCCACATTGATGGTCGGAGGAAGAAGTACTAACATTAACAACAGACAAAAAAAAGATCTTTAAAATATATGGTAAACTGCAATTATCATATTTGTCCCAGGCCCAGGCCTGTGTATCTGCGCTCGATTGCTCTTCCTTTACTAGTACACAGTAAATTGAAATTGAATTGTGAGAACTGAATGTGAAAATATAGAATATAGAATTTTTCCAGTGCAATGATTCAAATTAAACAATACAAATTCAAATTATGTGATTCAAATTCAGTTTTTTAAAGCAATTATTCAAGTTTTGTAATTTAAATTCAAATATAAATGATTCAAATTCAGTTTCTGGTGGCACATATTTCAGCCCATAAAAGTCTATGTAAAATCTTTTGTTTTTTTATCATGGATATTTCTGCTACATTTATTTTAATATTTTTAATTTATATTTGCACTAGTCATGTGGGTTTAGTAGTCTTAACATGCATTTTGAACTTTATTTTCATTACTATATAACAACAGAGATGGATTCATTTTTGCTTTTCCACTTGTTTACGTTTGACAAAATGTGTTAAAATGTCTTCTGAAGATGAGGACCTTAATGGAAGACGTGTGGGGAAGGAAAACTGTGTTTGAGTGGGGCAAAAATCAAAGGCACGCCGTAAACAACAAGAGTGCTGCGACATTTGATGTTAGAACAAAAGATGAACTCACATTAATGAACAGAGGGAAACACAGAAAGACAAACAAAAGTGAGGTAATGAGACAGATGAAAACAATTAGGGTCAGGTGTGAGTAAACAGGGGAAAACACATGTGGGCAGGACCATGACAGCAAAATAAAACACACACAAATAAAGCATAAACTAGACACAACACACAATATATTACATCGGGGGTGTCAAACTCAAATCACCTGGGGGCCAAGGAGCATCCAGTCTGGTCAAGAGGAGCTGGGTTAGAAGAAAAAGTGGGGAAAAAAACAATATGAGCTTAGAATTATAACAATATTGTGTCATGATATCAGTAAAGTATTCATAATCACAATCTGATAATAATAATAATAATAATAATAATAATAATAATAATAAATAGCAAAAACAAAATTGAAAAAGAAAGTAAAAACTACTGTCGAAAGACACCGACCAAGCTTTTATATACAGGATTTATATATTTAAAGTTAATAAAGTGATAATTCCAACCAAATATGTTATTATTATATTACTATTGCAAAATGAAAATATTGCTGCCACATGTGGCCCACGAGCCACCAGTTAGACACCTGTGCATTACATAATAAAACAAAAAACGCCTGAAACCCCCAAAAAAAACAGGCAAGTGCAAACTGAAGAGCAAAAGTCCAAAAGAGAAAATCCAAGGCTCAAAGAACAGAATAAAATACCCCTGAGGACTGATGATAATATTAGGACTGCTCGTAAGGCTCGCAGTCATGAAAGGGCCCTCGCTCCGAAATATCATGTAGTTTTGTTCACGTTAAAGATTTTTTTTTTAAATTGGAACTTAAAGGTCAACTGTTGGAGCGCTGAGGCCATGCCTTTTGAGTTATATAAAAGCTTTTTTTTATTATTAATTTTTAACTTGTCTATAATATGTACTAAGTTTTTAAAAATGGCTGACTTCTGGGTGAGTGAGCATTTTATGCAAATTTGACCACTTTATCTTGCGTCAAAAATTCCCCCAAAAAAACCTCAAGAAAATTTGGACTAAGCCTAATTTCATCCAGATTGGACTACCTTTGTCTGATCATAGCCTGACTTCTGGGGGCGCTATAGAGGCCTGTGGCTAGGCACAGGTTGGGGCTCTATGCCACTATCGCATTTATTACCTAACCGACCTCCATGCCAAATTTCAAGAGTTTTTATGCATGTTAACCCCCTCAAAAAACTGAATACTTCTGTCAGGCTATTGTAGCGATGCCCTGCTCCACACTTTTGACTTTAAATCACACGTTCATATAATTTGGTGATCAAAAACCCCACTTTGCATTGACTGTATATTTAAGTTTTTCGAGTCTCACAGGTTTAAACACTATAATGGTCATTTTTGGCTCCTCAGGCTTTGACATCATTCTCTGCTGGAATGGAAACATTGAGTTTATGAGCAGAGTCACAGCCTTCTATAAGCCAACGCTTACTACAGGCTGAATAACTGCCACAGTACAGAATGTGTCCTTCTCCAAATAATGCTATTTGTGTACTGTAATTATCTACTGTTATGACACATTACATGCAAAATTTGAATATTGGTTTAGCAAAAGCTAAACCCTGTAGTCATCAGAACCAAGTGTATTCATACATTACAGCTTAAGATAAACAGAGCCTTTGCTGTGGATTTTTGCCTACAGGCCGCTCTCACACTTTACCTCCTTTTATCACCCACTCAACAGCACATGAAAATGTTCACTCCTGTCTCTGTCTGTGTAAACGTCAGGGATCTGTGTTTACTGGCCATTATGAGTTGGCGTTGGAACAGAGCCTAAGGATAAAAAGAGCGTAGAAGCAGAGGGAAGATGAGCAGTTTCTCAAGGCTCAAATAACAGGGTGTTTGGGAATAACAAAAGCTGTCCCGGACACTCAGTCTGTCAGCGGTGGCAGAGGATGAGTGTTTTGTTTGTCCACAGTTTGTGGGTAATGTTTTAAAAATGTCACCCTTGATTGTGGCACATAATGTGTGCTCAGTGTAGGTTTCATATCATTTGTTTTGGTTGAAATTATACCAACTGAAAGAAAGATAGTGAGTATTTTTTATTTGAAATAGTTACTAGTGCAGTGCCCGTAGGAATGTATTCCTATCGTGGGAGCAAACACAAACACTGTGCAACCACATTAGGCACAACGCAAATGTTTTCATTTTTCGATTCACCAGGCCAGTGGCTAATTATGTGCTAATTATAGCCTTGCTAGCTTACCTTTGGAAACAGGTTCACCAAGTTAGCTGCAAAGTAGTAGCATGCTAATGCTAAATCAATATGTGCGTGCGTATTGGTGAATGGACACCGACCTCATCGTTTCAGTATAACACCATGTTCTGCGGTGAACCGTGTGAAAATGTCTCATCCACGTGAGGACAGCCTCTTCACTCCCACCTCCTCACGCCAGACAGCGCAGCTGCTGCTGATGAGCCGCTGCCTGGCTGGTGTAGCCTGATAAATCAGCGAAAATTAAAAATCCTCATAAAAATTTGAAAATCAAGGATGCTCACCATCAGGCCATGCTCAACCCATATCCAAAGTCTTAGGGCAATCTGACTAACAGTCAGCAAGATATGCCTGTCACAGACACACAGAAAGACACAACTTGCTTTATAGATAGATAACAAGCTCTCAGATTTCAGTCAGGATTATTTGCTCCATATAGCTAAATAAATCATGATTACTGAATAATTTTAGTCTCGGGACAAACCCATGCAGGTTATAGGCCAGCTGTTACAGTACATTTCCCTACGTTTCCGTTGAATCCTCATGAGTTGAATAGGAAGGGTTGGGGTTGTTTGCCCAACACCCTGTACACAGGGAACGAGTTTAGGAGAATCTGCAAAAGTTTTGTATCCAAAAGGTTTGTACACAGTGCAAAAGCTTTATGTGCAAGCTTCAATGTCTCCATTTTTGGTTTAGTTTTGTGGCAGCATTGCAACACACAGGCCTAACATGTGCACAACCCAGAAAACTCACTCACTCACCGTGAGTTGACAAAATTGAAGGTTGTGGGATCCATTCCGGGTTCTGCGAGTCTACATGCCGATGTGTACTTAACCTCACGTTGCCCATTTACGGCTGAATGGGTATGAAAGATGAGTGATAGAAAAATGTGTTGCACATTGATGCGCTGTATGAATGTGTGAGTGAATGGTTGAATGGCAAAACTGTAGTATAAAGCAGTTTTGAGTGATCATCAAGACTAGAAAAGTGCTATACATATATATATATATATATATATATATATATATACATATATATATATATATATATATATATATATACATATATATATATATATATATATATATATATATATGTATATATATATATATATATATATATATGTATATATATATACATATATACAAAACATTTACTATTTCCTACAGCGTTTAGACTTGTTTTGGTGTTTTTGTGTATATGAAGGCCTTTATTGAAGGGCCAAGTACTTCAAGTACACAGTACACAGAAAACTTTTGAAGAATGAAAAAGAAAAACAATATGTAGGGAGAGTTCTGTTTCTGTGTTGTATAATGTGAAACCAACCACAGTGCTGAGCTGCCACTGACCCTGCAGGTGTTGGAAAACAAGAATGAAAACTAATGTTGAGAGAATTGTTGCATGTTGTAATGTGCTGACAGTTGCAGTTCATCACTATTCCTGATGAAAAAAAGAGGAAACTTTTTTTCTGTTTCACAAACCAGAAACAAGTGACTGTCCATTCCTAAAAGAATTGTGAAGTCTTCCCTCCTCCCAGTGTAAGTAGATTATTGAGATAAATAACGACTTGTCCACTTGACAAGTCCAGGTCAACCCACAATGGATCTGAAGGCAGTGCTTTCTTGGTTGTCTCAGAGCAGTCAGAAAGTCCCGTTGAGCTGGTTGAAACCAGTTTTGGGGGTTAAATGACAAGTCTGGAACTGCGGGGATTACACAGTTTGGTGGAAAGCTTCTGTTCACAGAAAATGATTGCAGTAACTGTCATTGTTCAAACACTTTCATGTTGTGGAGGGGCGTGGTGAGCGCGAGGAGTGTCAGGTCTGTCACATCCCGATTTACTGTCCCGGGGAAGGTGGTCACCCTGTGTTTGTGACGAGACAGCAAAATGCAGCACTGGAAACCAGATGCATCTCACACTCCTCAGGTGTGTGTGTGTGTTAGAGAGAGAATGTTGGCTGACAATCACGTGTTTCTTATTTTTTTAGTACCACTTAGAAACACTAATTACAATGGTAAACCATTCCCAGGCCGTAGTGGCATTAAACATTATCGCCTCTGGCAGTGAGGCACAGAAAACAGCAGCAGGGAGATAAATGTGTCCACATAGAGGTGTCACAAACCAGTTTGCCTGATAGCAAGCTCATAATATGACAGTCAACGAGCAGCTTGTGGAGAATTTCCTTGAGGATCAAAAACACGGACCCAAAATCAGGAGATCTTGTGACTAGGGTTGGGATTTTAACGTGTTAATTATTGTATAATTAATTAATCTTAATGAACGCGTTAAATAAATGTACGCATTTTAATCACACTTATTTTTGCACCAAGCTATGCAACAAGGAATTTGCATATCACCGCAGCACATCGAGCCTCAAGTATCACCTCAATGCAAAACATATAGCAGCTAACGTGGACGTTAGCCCAACAAGTACCAACACACCCAACCCACACTCCACCAGTTGACTGGTTTGAGGATGAGGGTAACTTAGTCCACGTCTGACAAAATAACCAACGCCCTGGCTTACTGGGTTGCACTTGACTGCAGACCACTTGGAGTGGTAGAAGATAAGGGCCTGCAAAAGGTACTACGGATTGCGTCGTCTGACGCAACATACGAGCTGCCATGCAGAAAGACAGTGACAAAAAGAGTCCAGCAGCTTTATGACAATGAAAAGGAAGGTGTAATATAAATGTACTATATTTCTTAATATGCTATTGCTACACTTAATGGCAAAAATTGCACTGGTCTGTTGGACTTGAACAAAAATAAACACTATTTTTGTTGCTTAAGCTTATGTATTCAGTCATTACTCAATGGTATACTGAAAATCCATGTGAAAAAAAAATACTTCTCACTGTTCTCAGGTCAAATATTTATATGCAATTAAAATGCGATTAATTTCGATTAATTAATTTAACAAAAAATTAAATCGAGTCCCGGCCCTACTTGTGACAAATTGCCTTACACAACTACACTTATGCCTCCCAGCCTGGCTTTAATGTTAAGGCAGCGATAACGACTAGGAGTGAGAAACCCTGTTCTAGATGCTCATCATAGCCAAAGCTGGGGAAAAAGAAGCAGAAAAAAGTCAGCTAAGCAAAGTTCCACTTTAATACTAGAGCTGCTTTTTGGTCAAATGACTGAGCAATATAATTAGCTTGTCAGTCTTCATCAAATCCAAAATGGCCACTCCTATCCACACCTTAATTCACTTAATGCAGCACCATTTTGCAGTGTACACTGTACAAACTGCTACATCACACCCAGAACTGTGTGACCTCTGCATCTGAGTTCAAACAAAATTCATTTTCAGGAGAAGATTTTATGATGGCAACAGCCACAACAATATACCACTGGTTAGCGCTCTCACTGGCTGTTGGATGTGGATGGATGGTATTTAGTGAAACCCAAATCACAACTTGAATTAATCAAACTCTGAACCATTATGCATAATTAGGTAGTAAATGAGGGAAAGCACAGACAGGGCAGACACAGTTTCACTCTGCTCTGACGCCTCCCACATACAGACAGCCAGCCTTTTTTAATGCCTTTCTGTCTGTGTGGGTGTGTCCATTTCAGGCAGTTAGAAGAGACTTTCATATCATACCCATACTCAGCTGTACTGTACACACTTTTTTGCCAAATCACCCCCCCCCCCATAAACTTGCATGCAATTATACTTTTGGTTTGGCGTTTGTGGGAACAAATCGGGGGCACAGAATTTATACAACGTGGCCCCGAGTGTGCCTTGCTGTGTGGTACGTGTTCTCGTGAGCATGCGGCTGTAAACTCTCCATGATGAGACACAAGGTAAGGAAAAAGAAGAGTGATGCTTTAGTGCTGGTGACTCATCGCTGAAGTACAGTGGACCCTCGCAATTTAAAGCTTTTGGTGTGTTAATGTTTCATTTGGGGTTCTAAAAAAGAGCAACTTCATTCAAAAGTCTGTCTTCCCCCTGCAGTCTTAAACGCCATGTTGCCTCTGCGGTGATGGTGTAATGACCATTTTTAGCAGGGGCCTTGATGTCTCTCTGTCCAAACACAGCAGCATTCACTGTGCTGTGCTGCATCTGTGACAGACTTTTACTGCATTCTTTGAACAGCCATTTTAGAGATGCATGTCATGTCTGGAAAACACTGGTTTTTATCACAGGGCGAAGGAAAATGCATTCCCTCAGCTTTTCTAACTCTTTCTCGGCAGCAGGAAGTCTAATGGCGTCTGAAACTGTAACCAAAACGTGGTCCCCTCCGCCCGCCCCACCCTTCTCCACTGCCCAACTTTGATGAGCGTAATTGGGAGTTGGTTCTGTGGAAATGAAAAGGTAGGGCAGCCTCAATGATGTATAATCATCGTGCACAATAAAAACAGTGGAGAACACAAACCAGGAAGGAGGGAGGAGGGAGCTTCTGACAAAGAAGGGGGAGTGTGCAGTATGTGGAAAACATTTTTTTTTTTTTTTTAAAGTTAAGTTGGAATGAAAACGAACGCAACCATTTTAAATGATTAAAAAAAATAAACCTCGGCATCTTTCCCTTCCTGTTTTGTGCTAATTCTTATGTCCTTGCATCTGTTTCACACAGGACCGAGACAGAGAGAGACAGAGCCTGTAAAAGCTGTAGCTGGTAGGCTGCTCCAGGCTGTAACTGGATATCATAATGAGTCGGCCCTCCTGCTGGGCATTTCTTCCTGTCTCTGCTCTGCCTGAGACGTTGTGCCTGCAGCAAAGCTCCCTGTTAGCCCTCCCTCCATTGTCTCTCTGAATTTCTTTAGGTTGAGCATACTTTTACCTCCTCATTTAACATTTTTATTTCCAGTGAAAATCGGTTTGTGGTTCTCTTAAAATTATCAAATTGATCATCATCCAGACGATTACATTTTCATTTTAAAACAAACAATCATCATCCACACAGTGTTTTATTAGGCCTGAAAGCAGAACGTAAAACATTGCCCGTTCCATAACAGGCAGATTCAGCTGTGAACAAAATCACTTTTATTTCATTTTCAAGTTTTATTTATCCTTGTTTGTACTCTTCACCATTCTTGTTTATTGTTAGTACTACTTTCTGAAACAAAGCAAACAACTGCCGAGGAGGGAATCTGCTTCCTGTTGACACTAGCACATACAAACAGGAAGTGCTGAAACTCTCCTCTCATCTGAATATGCTGTTTTAAAATGAAAGTATAGTAGTTTGGATGTAGCCTTATGGTGTGTTTCCACCGGCTCAACTCGCCTAACCTTGGCATGGCTTGATTAAGATGCATTTCCATTGGCATAGTACCTGGTGCTAGGTACTTTTGTTAGTATCTGCTCTGTCGGAGCATCCTGGAGAAAGGGTTTTTCAAGGATTCTTGGCAACACTAATGGTTCCAGTAAGAACCATTTTGATCCAGAGAACCCTTTAAAACCCTTTCCTGAATAAAGGGTTTTAAAAGGGTTCCAGATGGAACCTTTATAAAAGGTTCAACCTGGGCCCAAAAAAGGGTTCTCCTATGAGGACAAGCCAAATACCCTTATATGGTTCTACCACTTTTATTTCTAAGAGTGTAGATACTCTGCGTGACATCGTCAGACTGTCAGCCACGGATTGGCCAGAGTTCCATCATAGGAAGAGACGTCCAACACAAAAATCAAGCCAAACAATGACAAACTGTAGATCAGTTAAAAAGACTTAACAATCCGAAAACACAATCCTAATCTCCAACAATTACCAGGGAATTGTCTGTGTATTTCAATCCAGAGACTGTGTCAGACAGAGTCTGTGCTCTGGTTATGAATAACGTACTGAAATAATACTTTTACTGAGCTGATTTTGAGTCTGTACTTTTTTGTTGTGGAGATGCAACCTAAACCTACTCATCAGTCTCAAGTGGCAACAACTCTCCAAAATGACAAATAACTTGTCTATGTGTTTATTGATTGTCTATCTATTCTTTTTCTTAACGTTCAGTTCCCTCCCTCGTGGCGCCTTTTTTTTTTACTACTGCACGACAATTTGTCTTTAATTTCATTTAATTGCATCTTACAGGCACAAACCATTCATTTCTGAGGACATGCCCAGCCAGTGCTCTAAACAAAGGTTGCATGCGCAAGGTAATCATCATGGGCACGTGAATGTGGTATTTAAGGTGTTGTTTACCTGGCAGTTTACCCTGTGTGATACACATGTCATGCAAGGGTTGTGGTGGTGTGATGCACGCCATCATTCATTGTCACAGTCATTGGCTGTAGCTACAGTCTGAACTGACATGAACTGAAAATGTCCAGATAAGTGGGTTTAAACATTGTGTGAATGCAGCAGATGAATATCCATTCAGGTGCATTCACAAAAGCACGAAAATTCCATGGAACAACACGCCTGGGTTGGCCTGGTTCAAGGACACTTGCCCACGCACTCGTCGTGACTTTTGCGGGGATTTTCCTGCTGTGTTCTCACGTACGATTACTCAAACAGTTTCTGGAAATGTGACTAAATAGGTGGGAGGAGGAGTTTAATAAAAAAGTTCTGATTCTTGCACACAGCCACTTCGGACTGTTTCAAGAAAAGGTACCTACTTCAGCTAAGCTAAAATTCCAAAATGTGTGTAAGAGTGTGGTATGTACACAAACAAGAGGTGAAATTAATTATGGAAGGCGTGCCATGATTACTTCTCATCATTTGTTTTCCTGTGATCTCTAGTAATTTAGTAATTACCCTTACATGATCACGTGCTGATTGCACTCTGGCGCTGACTTAACAAGTTGTGTTTCACCGTTATGACGTAATGACTGTGATAGATCAACAGAGGAGGTTCCAACACAATAATGTGCTTTCTAAACGTTTATCCAACAGTAATGAATGAGAGGTGTGTCAGCCTGTTACACAAAGTCAATACTTCTGATGAGATCACACAGATAACAACCCTCATGGACCAAGGATCTTTATCGTGACAGTAATAAGTAGTAACAACTAATTTCACCACCTTGAAGTTCCAGACAATGTCAGTCATCTCAGCATTGTTGAAAACATCTCATAGCATTCCTAAGATATCATGTTAACAAGGCAACAGTTTTGTGGGTTTTTTGAGGTAACCTGAAAAAAAAAAAGTTTCCTGGTGTTGTCGTTTCCATGAGCATTTGCACAAAGCCCATCAACCCACCAGCCCTCAGTCTTTCCTGTAATAAAGGACAACTTCCTCTCTTGCTTGAGCTGTTCCTCCTTTTCCTCTTTCTCTCTGTGTAGTTTGAGACACAGTTTGAGTAAGGAAACAGAAGTGCAGACATGGGGCAGGGTGCCAAAGAATGGAACGGTTGGTGCTGGTTATTTTGGTACTATTCCTAATGGAAATGCACAAAAATACATACAGTACCAAACCAAACCATTTCCACTCAGTGGAAACACGGCTTAATGAGCTCATGAGAAACATCAATCATATGTACAAAACGAGTTTGGAGCAAGCCACTGGTCATTTATAGCCACACGTACACACGCGTAATGGCTAGCACTGCTCCCTTGCATCAAAGGCAGGTACTTAAGGTACATATTTTTTCATGTTTACCAACAAAATCATTCCATTCTTTGGCACCCTTCCCTTGAGGTACCTGAGTAAAATGGTATGGTATGGTCAGGATGGAGCTAAATAGGCTCCACCCACAACAGTTACTCCAGATCGGTGTAAATATCCAATGGAAGTTGAAGCAAACGCCTATTTTCATACAAAGCTTGATGTCTTGTTGAGACAATCAGCCATAAATTGAGCAAGAAAAAAAGAGATGCAGGGTGTCCTCCATTGTTGTCCGTTGTGTCGTGTTCAATGTCACGATACGGTCATGGCCATCGGGCACAGCTCACGGCCCACCCACCAAGTAAATACTATTCTCAGTCCAAACACAAGCATGACCAAAGCCTTTACCATTCCAAACCGTATCGTACTGTACCAAGCCAAAATTTACCACGAAGGCAACACAGCATAAAACAGCAAAGGAAGCTCTGCTTCCTCTAAACTGTCATAAAATTAATTGTCACATATGTACTGATGTACTGTTTACAGATGCAATGTTCTTCTCATACATTCCCTTAGCAGTGCGGCACATTAGAACCAGTTGAAGCTCAGCTTCAATTTATCTCTACAAGGTAGCACAGAATAGCTTTTTTTATTGGTGACCAGGGAAGCTCAGGGTCTCTGGGAGTCAACGGAGCAGTGAGTCGACATGGGTGCTGAGATGTTATTTGAACAGCGATTATAGCCCATTTCCATTTGTACATAGGATACATATTATATAAAATACACTATTGTTTATTGCCTTGTTTCAGTTTAAATTTTTACATAATTATTGTGTTTCCTTGTTCTAGCGCTCTCATTCGTTATTTGTTCGTTCATTAATTATTTTAATTCTTTTTACTCCCGTTTGAGGTATAATTTATGTATAAATAACCGGGCCTCAAATGAGCTTCCCCTGTTTGAAAGACCAACACCCGCCACTGGTTTTAAGTCTATGGTCACTTCTCTCCAGAGCTCGAGGGGTCAGTCTATCTGTCAGCGCTAATCACACCTCATGTGGTTCTAGTTTTACAGTTTTACAGAGCTGCTGCCATTTCTCACTCACCTCGCTCATGATTTCACCACTGCCACTCGCCTGCACTTGTACGCACATACAAGTCAAGTTTGGCTCAAAGGATGTGACGACAGGACATAGAGCTGTCATGGTGTTTTGCCATTCCTCAGCCAAGCAACACACACACACACAAAGCCTCCTGCAATAATGCGGTCCTCGCTGAGTCGAGATTAGATGAAACTTTAATGATTCTTGTGGTGAAGCTGGATTGTTGCAGCTGCATGTAATTGGACACAGCTATGGTGGAAGACGATGTAAACAAAAGAGTAAAACCTAAAAAGGCGAGTGGGGTGGAGGGCAACCAGCGTATTAACAGCATTAGCACGATCATATGTAACGATAAAAAGCCCAGCGCAGCCAGTTTTCATTAGGATTTTACAGTAGGGTTATGTGCAAAAAAGGACCAGAGGGGAAAAGCCGTCATAGTGTTTGATATTCACGGAGGTGACATCACACGCCCTGAGTCACGAAAACAGGGAAACAGTCGATGAAAAATTCCTGGACGCTGCTGTGAGAACACGCAGCTCCTGCCAACAGCGGATATGGTTCTCACACACACTCAGGGGCACATTGTTGTTCTCTCATTCACATTTACACTGTGATCGAATAAGTGACCAAAATGCTTAAAGACACACACACACCTCACTATTCTGACATTTTATGAATCAAACAAAGGAACAGAGAGTTGGCACTGAAGTTCATGAGACTATAGAGGTAATGTTTGCATGTCTTTGCATGGACGTATATGAACTTTGACAGATTGTGTGTAACCATTCATTTTCCAAATGTAATGATACATCTCTTTAATGAAACCGCCAAGACTAACCTGTTAAAAACTGGTGGAAATTTTTAAAAAAAAACACACACACACAGGAGACGTCTGGTCTTGACAAAACATGGCCTACATTCACAAAGCAGATTTTTACGTGACTGCTGTGTCTCCGTAAACCAGATTCTTCATGCTTCCGAGTCAACACAGCTCAACTGTAAATGCAGCATTTTAAATTAATAGGACCAACTTCTCCATGCAACGACAAATTAAAAGCAGATGTAGTTTAAAAAAAAAAAGCCTTCATGTTTTTGTTTTTTTTCCCCACTCTGCCAGACTGAGGCTCTGACACGGTACCAGTCTGTCAGCTCGCAGTGTTTATGAACTTATTAACAAGAGTGTCGGTGATGGTGTCAGTAGCTCAGACTGACTCAGTAGATCAGTAGCAGAGTTTCACAGAGAGGTAGCGACAAAGTTGTGTGTTTTTTCCCTCAGATGGAGCCCATCTATCCTTATTTTAGTCAGGGAAAGGCCTTGAGCTGCTGTTAAATGCTGTTCAAACTCACATTAATAAACACTTAAACCAGTAACGAGTTTGTGAATGTAACTTAAATATACAATATTTGTTTTTATAATTGGGAGAGCTGGTTTGTCTTCCCTTAAACAATGCTGCGAAATGCATTGAGCAACATTAATTGAACAGAGTAGTCTTTAATTCGATCAGCAACACTGGTGCTTTTCCATAAAAAAACATTTTTTTTAAATGCCTGTGCTGTTGTGTTTCTTTACTAAAAAGGATCACTTTACAAACCACATAAAAGTTCATGCCAAATATTGATTTGATGTAGATTTTTCTTACATTGGCTCACATTTTGCACAGTACTGTATATATCTACATCATTCCAGCTGTCGTTGAAATGCATTATCAATCACATATAAATATATATATATAGTATAAATATTGATGATGCCAACCACCAATGAAAGACCAGTAGGGCTGCAATAATGAATTGGTTAATCAGTTAGTCATTAAATACTGAATTAATTGCCAACTGTCTTCAGAAATGATTGATGGCAGATACATGATGGAACAAATTACATTATATTGAGAAAATAATCATCAGATTAATGATAATGCAGCCCTAAACACCAGTATTATGCTCTTTATCGCTAATTCCTCTCTCACAATAAAACAAGATATTAAAACAATTCTATCGATAACACTTATTTATAACATCTAACGTTACTAAGTCTCGTTCTTTTTACTTTTTAAATTTGCATGCATTTATAAATTGATTTTAAATTACATACTGTAGATATAGACAATGAGTAAGCAGGTCTTAAAATGAGATATTGTTTTAATGCTGTTTAATGCTAAGAAACAATAAATACACACATACAGTAAATATACCAACAAAAAAAACAAGCAAAACACTGTGCAGTTGAGCCTCATTTGATCAGTGCTAAAGTGCCAGATCCCATCAAAGCCAAGCTGTACTAGGCCGGGCCGGGTCTCCTGTCATCTAAAAAGGGACAGGAGTTAAGCCAGTGCTTCCTGTCTGACTGTGGGGCTCTCAGGTTCCACCTCTGGTCTAAATTATGTCTGTCTGTCCCAGACTACCACACTAACCCTCACTCTCTCCCTCCTACGACATCAGCCCCATGCCCACATCCCTCCCTCTGTCACGACTCCCCCAACGTGCAGCTTGAAAGATTACCAGATACCCCGCTCAAGCAGAGACTTACGGGAACATTGTGGACATTCACCTCAGTGGAGGTAAAATTACAGGGTTAAAAATAAGTTCAAACGATAGACAGATTTTGGGGTTAGTTTACGTAAGCTGAATGAGTTATGGTTCTCAGTAACCTCCTCACTATGGTCATCGACTAAAATATTATTATTATTATTATTATTATTATAAATATACACTTGGGATTCTGTGCCGATTAATTCACTGTAGCTTTAATCAACTTGAAACAGCATTTGAGTCCCCTGAGGTCTGCTGATCTATGTGATGTAAACGTCTTCATGTCCATGTCCTGTGACAGTGTGGACTGTACATGTCCATGGCTCCAGTTAAGGCAATATGTTGAAATATAAATAATTGAAATGAATTAAAATATGGAACAACAATGAATGTTTTGTAAGTATCTCCTTATCGTTGACTGTGTATGAGACTGCAGCAACAAACTGTTTGGGGAACATTCTAAAGGTTTGGTCTAATTTAGGGCCACCCAACTCTTATTTGCCAGGGGTCTCTAAAGTCTCTTGAAATGTCCCTGTCTGCGTTGTGCGACTGAAAACAAAGCTACGACATGCAGCTGTTTAGCTATGCTGAGCGCAGCGGCTTGAAACAGTCATGCCCGTGTCTTAAAGAACCTAAATTCACCATGAAGTGAAAGTTCACACATTAACACATCGTGTTTGTTTAATCCAGGCACAGAATGAAGTGTACAGCTGAAGTACTACTTCTTGGCAAACCGTCAAAGTAATCCTTGTAAGTAGGCTGGGAATTTTTTTGCTGTATACCTTTTAATGAACAGAAAAAGTAAATCACAAATATTTAGGGTTTCTAGTGCTACCCATAAGTAAGCCTTTTATATACTTTAGACAAGGGCCTTGCTTTATGTGTCATCTTATGCTACAATTTTTCTACAGCGGCCCAAACAGACAAACCAGATCATGCATTTTACATTTTGAAGCAGAAGCTTACTCAGCAAACTGTAAGAAGAATGACTTTCTGGTACTAAAAGGCCAATGTAGGTCTTGGGAAATTGAGCAGTGACTGATAAAGTCTTGTCTTTGTTAGAAGACTTACACCAGTGCTTGTTTCTTCACCAGTGGGAAAAGATAAGTGCCAGTACTCCCCTTATCCATATCATGTATGTATATCACTACACTAGTGATAACTAAATAATTAAACAGTAAGTTATGAAAATCTTCAGTAAATAAAAAATATTAAAAGATGGTAGTGATGTTCACAACATCTTCTAATATCGTTATGATTATTTAAACTTCAATCAGACAGGCCATTTATTTGGTGTCCTGTTATTATGCTGTCCACCAGGACACAAATGTCAAAATGAATATAACATTAGTGAAAATAAATAACTTCTTCTTTCAGCTTCTCTCTTTCGGGGATCACCGGCTTCTTGTGAGAGGTGTCGGTAAAATTAAGACGGCATACTGGACAGTACTGGCCTATCAGAAATTCTTACCCACTCAACCTTTAATGAACTGAAAAGTAATTGTTAAATTTTAAATTTTCCTTATTAGCTTTTAAAGGTGAAGTAAGTAGTTTATAGTGCCATCTAGAGGAGAGGCTCTCCTCTAGATGAACTGCTCCTCTGCTCACCCCCTCCCTTCCCTGAGCGCTACGGTATCCTCAGCTGGTCAAATGTCGTCCTCGTCGTCTTTCTCCGTGTCAGCAGATGAGGTTCGTGAGGTGAGGGAGAGGGCGAGCTACCGCGGCCGTAGCAGACAAAGCGGAGAGAGTGGAGGCGGGACTTCAGCTACAAGTAAAGAGACGCTTGATTTGTTCTCTCGCGTTTGTCCTTACAGGCTCCGGTAGAAACATGGCGTCGTGGCAATGCAGTAGCGGCCCGCGACCATGTTATTTTACAGGACTTTTTGAAACACTACAAAAATGAAACAAAAACTATTACACAGCAACTAGACAATGCAGGAGCACATAATATGTATACAAAAGTGGATTTTGGGTTATATAAACCCACAAATACTACACAGTGTCACTTTAAGTCTTTACTGTAAATGTATTTTGTACACTGTGCCTGATAAAACTATATTATATCAACTAAACAGAATCACATTACAAAAGGTGACATGATATTAGTGAAGACTAAAAACCTAAACACAAACAGCAAAAACTTTTCCTAAAAAAAACTTTTTTTTTTACTCCCACCATGTCCTCACCCCCTCTCTGCTGAGGTCTGCCCAGTGTTGGGGAGACAGCCTTAATCTGCTTCTCACTCTTAATGCTCCACAGACGAGGGACGCCAGCATCAGCTCTAACCACACAGGACGTTCCTGGCTCCTGGCTGAGCCTTTGCAAGGTTTCTGGAACAGTTAGGTGTTGCATGGGCTTGAAAGGAGAGGAGAGAAGTGACGGGTAGTAGAGACGCAAGTCTGCAGTAAAAGCATTTTTCCTGTACACCCCACAGGGGAATCAAAGGAACAAAGACGGAGGGAAGGAGTGGATTATCAAGGCGATCTTTTCGGTGGGGGGAAAAAACTTTAATGTTAAAAAGGTTAGAGTGGTCACGTAACCTCCCACACTGAAAAGAAACACCAGATGAATGCCAGAGGTCTTGTTCCCAGCCTCACAGGTTATGGAATTATAAAGTAGCCATGGAAATATAATGTTATGTTTAATTCAACATGTCTCACGGGAAATCTAAAGCTAAATAAAAGGACATTTGCATCAACTTAGTGGAGTAAATAAGGTTTGTTGAGGCCACAGGAGATAGATAACCAAGCGTGGCGGATGTCTTATCCTGAAACTCTAAATGGGTTTTAAATATCCTTTCGTGGCTTGAACTTATGAATCTGGTTAAATGGGCTCCTCTTGGCCCCAGGGCAGAGGGGCCCTGTTAGATATGATCTTCAGTGTGGCTGCTGCACGCTCAGGGTGCGCTTTAACAACAATGGCTCTTCTGAGAGCACCCGTAAACATGTGCCTGGGACCTTGACCCCGGCAGTAAACAGTCTTTCCACCTGATGATGAATAGCAGAGCTCGGGCAGGGCACGGAGGCAACGCATGCTGCTCTCCCTCCATCTCCCTGCTTCTCCGTTCCTACTCCAACACAAGAACAGGTCAAGTCTGAGATAACCAAACTTTTGCCGTTGCAATTAACACTGGAAATGTTACATTTTTTGTGGTTGTGGAAACAAAAACCCACTAAGAGCAACCGTTAGTTAATAGGTCCTATGAAAACAAATACTGTGTGGTTAAATATTGCTATACCTTATTCCTGAGCCGTAATGTTCCACTGTTGGAAAAACACATCAATGAGCCATACTGTTGCTCTGAGTGACATGTTCCTTCATTAGCACAAACACGCACACTGTAGTTTATTTTTTGATTCGCTCGCACGTATACTGTGTTCCTTCCAGAGACACTCACAAGAACACCACACGTCTGTTAAATCTACAGCTTAAAATAGTCCCGAATAAATACAGCAAAGGCTAAATAAGCAAAAAAAAAAAATTTCTACTATGTCACCAATGTGATAAGGTATTATTTACATTAGAGTTGACTCACTAGCCTCATTCCAAGATCAGATTACACAATATTAAAGAATAGCTGGACGCTCCAGACATGGAGCGCTGATATTAGGTGATATAAGAGGGGTGTTGCCCTTTTTGTTCCACGTGCATGTAACTATGAATGGATTAAAATGTGCAAAAAGAACTTTGGGAAAGTGGTAAATAGTGTCTTTTAAAGGTTATAAGACACAAGCAGGGAGCAATGGGATTGGGTACGTTGCTCAGGGGCACCCCAGCCTTTGGTCCATCCCAAGATTGAACCAGAGACCTTCCAGTTACGGGCAATAATGCATGGAAGGTGCTACACTATAAATAAAGCACGATTTGATTTGATTCAGTATGATATATCTCATCCAGTCTTGTTTGATTTTCATTTACTGTATACCTTGCAAGCACTCAGAAAGCGCAAATATTTGCCCAGGCTATCCTGTAGTGTCAATATACTTCCGTATCTTAAGATCAACAGTTGTTTTGAAAGTGTCCTGAACCTGGATGTGGAACATAACTAAGATCTAAATTATATCCTTTGCAGGGGTAATGAAAATGAATTTGAGATGTTTCTGGTTGAATGCAGTTGTAAAATAACATAGCAAAAGGTCTCTCAGCTCAGTAATCATTAACTCTCACTGGAAAAAAAAAAAAAATGAACACACACATCTTCATTGACTGATGGAGTTGAGTGTTGTGAGGCTCTGTTAGCTACAGGGAACCTCCTGACTCCTGCTTCAATGATGAGTGGACAGAGGAAGGTCCCTGTTTACTTTTGGTTGACCTGTTCAGAGGCAATCCCTAGAGATAAGCCCATGTCCTGACATATTTATGTCTGGAAGTCAGTCAACCCCCCCCTTCTGTCCAAGGGAAAATAGAAGCACCCTGGGGTTTTTAGAAGAGCTGTTTTTACATTCATTCATTTATCAGAGGGGAAGGTCTGGCTTTTTATAAAGTCATCCACCCAGTGTGGAGCAAGTGGATAAGATCGTGTTCAAAGACTTTGAACACAATCAAAGATTTTGTCTGAAAACTGAAAATTGTCTTGATCACTGCACACCTCTAAGAGGCATCCTGCTGAGAGGCTCAAACACCGAGGTTAAGGTGAGGTAATTTAACACTAAAACCACTGGCTGCATAAAACCTGCCTAGAAAAGCAGCCACAGCACCACAGAGTAAAGAAACACGCCGCTCTGCCTCTGCCATTGACCGTACGGACGCCAGTTTAACCCCCAAAGGATTCTAGGTAACTGCTTCACAGCAGACAGGACAGATAAGCAGAGACACTGGTGTTTATCTCTGCACTCTGCAGTTTACAAACAGTACACAGCCTTGTGAGAGCACACAGTGGCCTGCTGTTGTCCTGGACTCCACTCAACTGATAGAACAAGTCAACTTTTTGGGTGCAGTTTATTTTTTACTCCAGTCGAGAGAAAACTGTCAGTATTCGGAAAGTTATTTTACTACTTAATATAGGTACTTAATGTTGAAGCAAATGATTATTGCAATTCTAATTATTGTGAGGGATACAATATGTAAAAGTAGTTAATAAACTCATTTCAGTTTTTTTAATTTACAACTTTTAATTCTCAAATATGTGACAATGTTGTTTAACAGTAGTTGACATTGCCATAGAAGTACATCTCTCTGTAACCAATAATTAGAAAGTTTGACTTTGACCCAGTGGCAGACTTCTTCTAATCTGAGCCTTGAAAGTAAGATAGAGAATTAATCGGTATCCAACGTACTTGTATTGATCAACAAACTGCAATTGCTCTTCTCATACATAAACATCTGGCTCAGTCACATGAACCATGGAGTCTGTGAGTTCCCGAGAAACTTGTGTTTTACTGTTAACGTGTAAATAAACTACTGCGTCATCTGTGTGCATGTGGATGGATAGTGGTGTCAGGACAAACAGACGGAAGATCATTCATGTATACATACAGTAAATAGCAATGGCCCCAGGATGGATCCTTGTGTAACACCAGTGGATAAGGGGAGGGTAGCTGATTCTGCACTCTGACACACTGAGATCAATTACACTTACAAGCACATGTCCAAAAAAAACACAGAGAAATCAATATGTTAATAACTTGGGTAACACGACTATTTATTGTTGTACACAGCTCTCTCAATGTATTGTATCAAATATACATACCAATATCCTTTGCTTTGTATGGTTTAAGAGACCCAGTTATCCTCATAACCTCTAATTCACTAATGATCCTGATGCCGAAAGCGTAATAAATGTTTGTTATTGCAGATGAAAAACACTGCAATGTTTGCTACAGAATCAATAAAGTAGTGGTTAAGATCCTCTGGTACTTTAGCGGAGTTGTTTGTCAGCTTGCCATTTACTTTAAATTCAAGCAGCTTCTGTTTATTGTGACTTCCTGTTAGTTTTTTCAACTGTTCCCAAATTGCGTTGGAATCACCTATTGCCTTTTCTATTATAGTTCATTAAAAACATCAGCCTTCGCTTTTCTTTCATTTCTTTATGCAGAAAAGTCTTATCTGTCAGGAATTACATTTTTGTTTGCAGTTTTTAAGGCAAGATCACATTCTTTCATTAGTTTTAAAATATCTATATTAATCCAGGGAATAGTGCTTCTGTTTGTTTTGTGCCTAAACGCTCTGCTAAAATCCTCTATATTCTTCTATTGTAGATTGTTTCTATAATGTAATAATGTATTTGACCGTTTTCTTCCTGAGCTATTCAGGACATCAGGTCATTCTATTTGATTTGTTGAACTGCATTTTATGCATACGTTTTTATATGTTTACATTAACTAACTAAAGACCCAAATTGCTTCTGCATTTTATTTATACAATAAATATATATATCAGAATAATTAAAATATTTAATGTACAAAATGGAAAATGCAATCAGTTCTGTGCTACAGTTCTATGTTTTATGCTATGCTGTTTGCAGCTAGTGATATTTAGTGATACCATAACAGGAAATTAGACAAAATGGGCACCAATGTTTGTCAATCAAGCTCCATCTTTGGAACATTCATTAGTAATTTCACTCAACGAACCTTCCAATCTATTATAATTTTTCTGATGTGTTCATGAAGCTGTTCTAGAGAGAGTGTGTGGTGTGTGACAACTAAAATCTCTCTGTATTGGCGTGGGATTAGACACAATCTCGAAACCGCATGTTATTTTAGACCACTTCCTAAATTCTGATAGTGGTTTTAGCCTCGCTCACACAGAGGAGCTGTCAGACATCTCTGCTTTCAGCCCGGTAATCCCTGGGATCTACTGGAACAATGAACACACAGCCAGTTAGCATCAGGCCTCAAGGCCACGCTGCCAGCTCAAGGTGCACAGCTCTGTCAGGGGGAGAGGACTGGCATGGTGCCAGGCCCAGAGGCTTTGAGGCAGACTGTTAGAATGGAAGTTCTCGGAGGCTGGCAAACCCCCAGGTACCATTCCTTTTGCAATTCCTGTTTATTAAAGTCTCATTCATGATTCCATGATAGATATTGGTGCTGACAACGTCATGAAAAAATATAAATTTTAAGAGTCAACTCACCATGATGTCGCCCCACTGGATTTTGAACTCTCCTTTTGAAGCCTCCAGTTCGGTATTTTGGTTATTTGAAACCAGGCTCCGATTGGATGATACCAACTTTCAGTCCAACAAGTGTCCACTCATGTGCCATACTTCATTGACTATATTTACATTCCTCCTAACAGGAACATATTTTACAAAATCTCCATCATGTTTTTGCTGAAACAATGTGACTGAGATCATAACTACTTAGGAAAATGTGTGAGAAGTAAGACCTATTTCCTATAGAGTTCCATTAAAACTGAATTATTTTTGCAATCAACTGACTATCATGGATGGTAGCAAGTCCAGGAGCAAGTTCCAGAAATGGAATGGTAGGGGCTGGGTGGTTTAGTACTATGACTAATGGAAACTCGAATCACCTCTATGCTGAAAAAGTGTACCTGCACCTGACACTAAGGACCAAAAGCCTGTGTGTGTGTGTGTGTGTGTGTGTGTGTGTGTGTGTGTGTGTGTGTGTGTGTGTGTGTGTGTGTGTGTGTGTGTGTGTGTGTGTGTGTGTGTGTGTGTGTGTGTGTGTGTGTGTGCGCGTGTGTGATATACACAGGCCAGTGGACATGCACACGAGTATGTGCCCTTTTGTTTAGACTCCTGTGCTGAAAATCCATCTTTTGGGAACATAACAAAACTTTTTCACTATTTACACACTGTGACATTCAGCTTCAAGAAGCCCAGGCTGTCGTGTAAACATTCCCAACATTATTATTTTTCATTCGGGGCAGATTTAGATCTAAATGTTGACAACACACTGGGATAAATGTTTAGATGGGGGAGGGAAGATGGGTACATGCAGTGAGGCCGTCGGTTTAGCCACTGGAAGGAAATAAATTGGCTCAATATTTAGATTGTGTCTAATTCCCATAGATGTCTGTCAGCATTGAGGATTGTCTCTGCAGCCATGTAGATTCATCAGCTCTTTTTCATATATATTTGAAATGACAAGTTGTGTATATATTCCCAAATGTCTATGTTTGTTTGTGATTGGGAAATGCTAAAGAAACTTCGAGTATCAGTGAACCGATTCAGACCATGACTACTTCACACACATAGCCTCGACAGAAGCTGCAGAGCTTCAGTTAATCTACATGCATTCTCAAATGTTCTCACATCCAGAAGTTAATGAGCATCAGCGGTGAACACAATCAGAGGCGATTCTAGAGTCTGTAGGGGCCCTAAGCAAAAATTCCCAGGGGGCCCTTCCAACCAGTGTTCATCACCATTATGTTATAAATAATCTGACACCAACGAAAAATGTATGAGTTAAAAATAAAAACAATATAAACATATAGAACAATAAAATTCTGTAAATAACTGAAAACAATATATATATAAACTGAGTAAAAAAAACATATGCATTACACTTTAAATAATCCTCTTAATTTTCCAACGTGCAGAACGATAACTTCACACAGGTTAACGTGAGGTGGGGCCCCTTTAGGGAGGTTTCCTACTGAGGTGTCATTGCAAATCGCCCATTGTTTTTTAAGGGGGGCGGGGAGGCGGCTGCTCACTGCACATTTCAGTAAAAACAACCCTCAGGCTCCGAGTGTCAGGGGCCCCCTATCAGCTCGGGGCCCCAAGCAGTTGCCTGCCTTGCCTGTTCACAAACTGCGCCTCTGAACACAATATGCACTTAAGCTGGGTTACAGAAAGAATGCAAATTTACATCCATAGGCACTAGAATATTACATGTACATAATGACTAAATTGCTCACTCCTGTGTGCCAGACAGCATTTATAGCTTGTAGAGACACATGAGCTGCTGATCTCCTGCTGATTCATCCAAATGAATTTACAGGTTACAAAATAACACATTTGAATGTATTGATGGGGCAGCAGTGGATGAGCAATTATTGTGTGCTGTGATATAAAATTGTTGATTTTATCCATGGAGTTTGGTACAGGGAGTGACCTGTTTACAAAGCTATATGTAACCCCAGCCCCATATAGCTAGTAAATATTGACTGACAGATAATTAGGGTGATATAGTACAATGGGACGGGGCCTGAGTTCATCTGAAGATGGCGCTATGTACCTGTGATAACTGTGATAGTGATGTAAAATAACTTGGCGGTGACTCCGATAACTTTTAAGAAGTAAACACAAAATGTGGTATTTCCCCTTTAAATTAAAAGTTCACTTCAACCTGTTTCATAACTTACAAAGTACAAGTACAAGTACGCAATAATAAAAACTCTGATACTCTGCACTGGCAGGTTTGACACTTGACACGTGATAAATCACAAAGAGAAAAGGTCAACTCAAAATGACAAGGAAAACTCAAATGTACACAGCCCACACTCAAATACAAGTAAAGAAAAACATTGCAGTCGATGTGTGTGAGCGTGGAGGCCGGGAATGTCCAAAATGGCCACTTCAGTGGGTTTAACCAGCACAAAGTGTTAGAGGGTGCTCACGACTGCAGCAACAGTCAGAGATGAAGATGAGATGGGGAAAGGGCAAAAGGCAAGATGCAGTTTATAGTTGGTATTTGTGCACACAACCAACTATACATTATTTTTAGGACTAACACCACTCTTTTTTTCTGACTTTTACCTGTATATAATATAGTTAGTATTTTAACATGTTTTAATCCAACTAATTTTAAACAAATTTACACTTCATGAACATTTTATTTTTTTTAACAACATCAACATTGTAATGTCCACATAGAAATGAATGAAAATAAAAGCCACAGGTCTACATATACAAACGTAAGTAAGTGTCCAGTCAGAAAAGGCTGTTTAACACTAGGACTTACATTGAACACAAGACCTGTTATGTCTACTGACTTTTGATTTTCAGCCAGGAGGCTACTGGATGCCCATACTGTTAATGTTGTGTATGCCATTTTAGTGGAGTAAATGGAATTTGGTTATAGTTTGCCACATTTACATGTGTATTCATTTGGTAAGTCACCTCCAGGATGTCTCAGATGCTTAAATGTTTACAATTATTTCATCAAAGTTATTGATTTTCAGTCGATTGAGTGGTTAAAATTTCACCTTGTATCAAATCCAAACAAAAGCAAATCTGAGTGTCTTAAATGGGGGAAAAATGGAAGCTGGAGAAACACGGTGAGAACATGGAGGGAAGGAAACCAAGGAAAACACACATACATGGATTTAAAAAGGCCTGGGAGGTGTGCATCCATTACTGTGCTCAGGTGTTAACAGGTTCCATGTGTGTTTACACTTCATATATTGTTCCACATGCTGCTGCTGTCACAGTGGATACGAGGCCCCTCTGGGCCATTACAGCATTATAGTGAGGGTAGCAGGGGAGCAACAACACAGTGGCAGCACCTCACATTCAGATCACTGTAAACTCTGCTCAAGGAATGGTACCCCCGAGGAAGGAGGACATTACGGCCCGCAGGTTGAAGGCCTCGGCGATGAAGCTGTAAAAGATTTCTGCTGGAAATCAGCAACAATAAAAAAAAAACTGTTAGTGTGGAGGGGTGGTGGTGGTGGGGGGGGGGACTTGAAGTCGCTTCAAAACAAATTGGGGCTCTTTTGATGGCGGCTGCTCGGCCACCTCATTAAATTTGCATGTGAATACAAACAAGTTGACCACCTAGTGCTGAACAAAATGGCCGATACTAATGACTGTGCTGCCACTGCTGGCTCAGACTATTGTGGAGGGTGAGCTGTGACCACTGGAAGCCATTGAGGACATGAGGACGCCTGGTTACAACTGCAGACTTTGGCGTGTGTGTGTGTGTGTGTGTGTGTGTGTGTGTGTGTGTGTGTGTGTGTGTGTGTGTGTGTGTGTGTGTGTGTGTGTGTGTGTGTGTGTGTGTGTGTGTGTGTGTGTGTGTGTGTGAGTGAGTGAGTGTGTGTGCACGCAGTGGTTATTCAGTTGGTGTGTGCGTGAAATTGAGCTGAGGTTTGTAAATCACTCACTCACTCACTCACTCACTCACTCACTCACTCACCACACCAAAGTCCATAGAGAAAAATAACAATTTTACATCATGGCACACAGGAGTTGATCTCCTGCTGCCCTCCACAGTAAGTATGAATACAGTATTTTGTGACTTTGGTGTTTGAAATGCTTTGTTCAGATTTACTCAAGTGGCAAAAACTTATCAAATGAGGCAGTAGTGGGCCAGTTCTCATGTCCCTGTGAGCTAAAACTACATATTTTTATGCTTTGGTACAATGAGTTAGTAAAGCCAGAAAAGGTTGTCTGATGGTGAGATAAACCAATGAAATTATTCTTAAGATATCAAAAACAAAATCTTCTCCTACACTTTTTAATAGAGCAGCGTCCATCTTCAATCTATTTTGGAATATATCTAACGTTTGATTGGTGGTTTTTATTAAACATAATTTTTCTTATCATTTAGGGTGAGTTTGTACAGATGCAAAACCATTTCACTATATGTATGTATGTATCAATTTGAATGGAATTCATTTTATTAGGTGAGTCTTTGGTTCAGATGCCAAAATATGTTTTAATTGAGTCTCCACTGGGAGCCATGTTTGCAGTGAGTGTCCGGGTCTCATCCTTTGTTCCATTTACATTGAATCTCAGAAGTCAGAACTGGGAGTGACATCACTCACTGTGTTCCAGTTGTATTTTGGGCTAGCCATTGTTAGCAATACCAGTCAATAAAGGCCACATTATACTTCTCTGACTGCGTAATGCGTTATTGTAAGACCCCTCGTGAGCAATGGCATCCACGAGAGATAGACTGTTGTTGTTGTTGTTGTTGCAGCTGAATAACATTGAAACATTGGCCATTTCTCACCTGAAATAAATATTTTTCTGTCCCAGAACGCAGTTTTAAGATCATTTGAGGCGAGAAATTAGCCATTTAGAGTCTAAACATGTGGTTTGTGTATTTATAGTTTGGCAGCGATGCTGTCGGCGGTGATCAGCTCCGCCTCTGTGGACGCTCGGTGTGTACTGTGGCCGGCACAGAGCAGCATTACCCCGGCCTGTCCTGAGGACCAATCGCAGCCCTTGTCATCTACGTTGTCCCTTGACAGAGTGACGGACACTTAAAAAATATTTTGTGCAGTCGGAGACGCTCTCCATCGACGCAGAGGGCTCTGTGTAACCTACGTAGAGCACTTTACACAGGGGTATAAATTAGGCTTAACGATGCTCAACATGGTATTTTGTGCACACAAATGATGTAGCAAAATGTCAATGGTTAAAAATTAAACAATATGATGTATGAATGATTTACAGTGAAATAAATGCAAAAGAAGTGCTAAAGTAGCAGCATTTGTGTGGTGGCAGCCATCTTGGAATGCTAAGTCAGGGTTGGTGAGGTTGCTCCGAGTTTCCAAGTTTGAAATCAGAGTTTGGGGGGCATTCCGTTGAACAAGTAGAACACACATTAGTTGTTGACTGCTTTTCAACAGTACCTGACACAGCAACACTTTAAATAACCTGATGTATGCCTTAAATGCACAAAGCAGTCACATGCAGAGCAAATTACGAGTTTGCGTCCTTGTCATTGTCTCACATTCGACACAACTGTCCCCGTGCAGAGACACAAACAAACACCTTTCAACCTTTGTGTGTTTCCTCGGGGCTCTGTAGCCACCTGACACCAGTGGGTGAACCAGCAAAGTGGAGTCTGGCAAAAGAAAACAGCAGTCACATTAGGCCAGCCTCGCTGAGGACATTGTTATTATTACAAGTGTAATAGACCTGAGGGAGGCCCCAAGCGTGGGCTGAGCCACGCTAATGCAAGCTGCCGTTAAGTGGTTATACGCTAATAGTGTTTTCCTGTCCTCCTAATGGAAAGAAACAAGGGTCACCGCTCAGCACAGAGAGACACAGGCACTTCAGTGAAGCGGACCTCGACTTTAAACTGCTTACAGGATGTCTTTCTTACAGTTGCCCCGGCGACAGAGGGACATTGTAGGGTGTGAACTTTTCAACCCCAAACTGTCCCATCTCGCTTTGTGTGACACAGACGGCGCATAATGCACCAACTGTTGCCCTGTCACAACCACTGCGACATTTGGTCTTCCAGAAATGTAAATACAGACTCCTGAAGAATGAGCACAAAAGAAAACTGAACCCTGTCGCCAAACAAAACTGTCAGAAACAAAAAAAAAGGTTTCACTGCTTGATGTTTGCAAACACGATTTGCCAGATTCTACCTCTGACACCGACGTTAAAACTGTGCCTATCAGTTCTTTAACAGACTTTTTTTTCTTTTAAGTAGATCACTTAAAGCTACATTAGGCAAGATAGAGAAAAAACACAGTGACAGACAGTGTAAGTTGGGGTATCACGCTATGAAAGGGTGAATTATCTACTATTTAAACATGAAAAACAAGTTTTGAGGGCCACTTTTAATTATGTCAGAACATGTCACATGACTAGCAAATAGCTTTTTAAGCTTAAAATAGTTGTGTTTTAGCGACAAAATTCAGAATATTGCAAAATGCCAAGTAAACAAATGTGTGTGTGTGTTTATTTGCAGAGTAATTTTAAAACCAGTCAAATTTCAATTTGAAAAAATATATTTCACCTCGAGTTTTGTGTGTCAAAAAACAACTTGTAAATTTAATTTGATGTGGCTGTCAATAATTTGAATTGACCTTTGACCCATAAGTCAAGTGACATGTATGCATTGACAACAGCTGCATATGCTGCAAAGCAACCTAAAGAATGGAAAAAGCAATGAAATATAAATGCTATTTAAGTCATGTAATCAGAGCCGTTCAGAGATGCTTACAGTTATCTGCCTCTTATCTTGCCTACTGAAGATTAATTACACAGGAAAAAAAAACGTTTCACAATATACATAACTACTGCGGGGAATCAAAGGTTTGTTGCAGTTAAATGCCTCAAATAGGACGTGTGCTCTCTGTTCAGAGTAAACTGCAGTATGTACAGCGTATGATACATTATGTTTTAGATTCACACACACACTGTACTTGTGAGGATTCATTCATTCTTGGATTTAAGGTATTTAATGATGCTCCAGTCAACAAAAAATGATCACCATCAATACAACAACATATCAATGTACTGTACATTGATAAAATGCTGTAATGAAACATATTTTTGTGCTTCTTTCATGTAGTCAACCTTTAGACTTAAAAGACTTAAACAATGATTTAAACTATCATAACTGTCAATATCAAGTTTATCTTGGGTCTCCTAGCCAATAGCAGAATGGTAATCCATAACCAAACAAAATTAATATTCAAACTCAAGTTTAGAGACATTCGGGAGAGACAGTGTTTCCACTGACATTGACCGGGGCAGACTACACTCAGCACTTACTGGCATTAGAGCAAGTATTAAATAAAGAGTGTTATTACTTCCAGGATAAATCCAGCAAATGGGGGGGACAGTTATTTGAAGCTGAAACCTGACCTGTGGAGAAGGTTCAAGAGCAACAGAGACAGACAGAGCTGCTCCTCTGTAAGACAAGGCCTCGCTAAACAAGACACGACACACAAACAAACACTAGGAGCCCGTCAACGACACTGCGGCTTTGAAAACGTCATAGCTCGTCTTCACATGCTTCTGTTTTTACGAAGCACAAGCTTCGACAGGTGTAAAAGGCACAAACTGTATTTATTCTCCTAATAATTTTTTATCATTTTAAAGCAAAAATAAATAAAAGCACAAGAGTGAATCATGATATAAATAAAAAGTCACTTTTATTGAAAGTTTTTCTTTCACTCTCACAATCAAGCTTAGTCTGATCACAGAGAGATGTTGGACATTCACCCAGAACAAGACACGCACGCACACACACACACACACCAGTCAGTTTTCTCAGACAAAAATATATTTATATATTTAAAATCTTTACAATAAGCTTGAATCATGAAACGTAGACAGAGGAGTGTGCACACCCTACAGTCAAACACTGACGTTTTTTTTTTACTCCTCACACAAGTCCTTTTTTGTACCCTGGTGTCAGTGTAAGATTCTTTTTTTTAAGCAATGACGACTTTCTTTTTTTTTTACAAATGTGCAAATAAGACAGATTAGGAATCCTTCAGCGCTCAGTGTAAAAGTCCAGGATCCACAGGAGCAGTAGTGGAGCTCGCTCCCTCAACCTCAGTCCTGTCCTCTCAAGCTTCAACACACAGCTTCTCTCTGCTTTGCCTTTCATTTTCAAGTAAAGTGCTCCTCTAGTAAAAACCACACGGCATGAGATCAGTCTCGTATTTGTTTTTGCCACTAGTTAAAAAGTTTGAAAATGTAGACCAAACAATCCAATGGACCAAAAACATGGGAATGTCTTTTTAAGGAAAAGGAAAGCCAGCTATTTTGAAGCAGTCCTGACAGGTTGTGAGGTGACAGTCACATAGTTCCCAGCAGGAAGTCATACAAACTCCAGTTTGCCGTGGCCACTGTACATCCCCCAGTGAACCAGAGACAGGATCTTGTCATTGCTTAGTTCCGCCTGCCTCATTTTGTCACAGGTCAGGCAGCAGTTTTCGTGGCCGGTGACCGGCACCATGCACTCCAGGTCCAGCTTTGCCACGTGACCCTTCTTAGTGTGATGGCCATGGAAGCTGTAGTGGAGTCGTGACAGCATCTGCTGCCGCTGGTCCTGCAGCCGCTTGTTCTCGCTGCGCAGCATCCTCAGTGCCAGCATGATGAGCAGCACCAGGATGAGGCCGCCGGCGATTGGCACAGCAATCACCGCTGCCCGGAACCACACCTCCTTGGCCGAGGCCAGCTCTTGTACGCGGGTCACCAGGTTCCTGTTGTTGCTCTCCGGCTGGAACCGGCTATCTGTTCACACAGAGATATACATCTGTTAAAATATGCTCTCTCATGATTTTACTGCTTCACATTATTGCTGAACGATTTGGGGGAAATACCTAATTGAGATTTTTCTGGCATGTATTGCAGTTGCAATTTGGAGTTAATTTTTTTAGTCAAATCTTCAGTATTTACTGTGTAATAAATTATCATATTATACACATTATAATAGCATAAACTACTATATTGCAAGAAGGATGAGAGAAATTGTCATTGTTCAATCAAGGAAAATTCTACTTCTGAAAAAGTGCAAATAAAAATCCAACATTTGAAACACTAATAACAATAAGACCTTTAAAAAAGAGAGGAAATGAAAGTGTCAGAGAGAGCAAAGAGCTGCTGTGTCTGTGCTCACTGTCATGTTTTTTCCATACACATAAATGATCTAGATTTCAGTATAATCCAGCATCTGAACTGCTGCTCTCACTGACCAAATTCTGCTTTACACTCACTGCAGTAACCACAGAAAGAGAGTCACACAAGAGTGAGAAAGTGCAGCCTGGGTAAAAACAAATGAGTCACCTTGTCCCAGCTTCAGATCCAAAAATTAATTTGAGCTAATAAACTCTGGACTGCTCTCATGAGGGTCACATCAGAAAAGCCCCTCAGAAGGATCCGTATGTCTCTCTCACTCTCTATGCATCCTTTCATAAGTCCCTATGCTAGTATTTCTGCCCAACATGCAGATTGGTCGGGGAATATTCATTATACGAGGCACATTCCTACTCAGTGGGAAAATTACATGGTGCACACATAATAAAAAAAATATATTTGATGTCTTTCCAAGTGCTTTAGGTAAACTGGCTGTTCTCTGCCTTCCCAGAGCTGGATCCCATTAAAAGTTAAACTGAAGTTTTGTAAAGCTGGGAATAAGAAAAAAAAAAGAGAGTATGTGGGGGGTGGGGGATGTAAGTGTGGCCTGTATGTCCATAAACAGCAAAGTATTTGAAGAAGCCTACAGCTCGACTTATTGCTTCTGGAGCAGGAAAGAGGAAAATGGTGCATATTTGCTGAGGAGGAATCGTAAAATCCCCCGGAGAGTCAAATCATTTTAAAAGCTGCTTAGGGGCATTTCATTTCGCAGTTGCGGTATAAAAAACAGCCCTCCTGACAGCAGGTGATGTTGTGTTGTTGTTTAGTTTCTTTTTACCTGTCGAGTCTCTGGTGTGTGCCAGGTCTTGAAGGCCTCTGTAGTTGCACATGTCGTCGTGGCAGCACTCCAGTGCTGTGGACAAGGCGCCGCTGAGGGCATCCACCGCCCTCGAGCTGCCACTGCTACAGATGTCTACGGCATTGGCGACGGGGTCTAAACACCCATGCGTGAGGGGTGAGTTTGCGATGAGTGGGTCTAGGACCTTGGTGAAGCAGGCATTCAGTTCTGATTTACACATGTATCCAGTGGCTACGCAGTGCGGTGCATCACAATAACATCGTATTTCTCCTGGAGAGGCAGAGGGACAAGAAAAGACAGGTTTAAGGAAATGTGTGCATAAAACAGTTTATTTGTGACATGTACCTGATACTGCTTGTCATTAAGGTTTATTTTACCGTTTTATATCAACAACTTTCCCCCATTTGAAAGTAAAACTACTTTTCTGGTGCCGTTTTTATGGTTTTCAGCCGTTTTCTTACTCGAAACGAGTTCTACAACTTCATTTATAGATGTCCTCGCTCTGAAAGTAGCTTCTAAAATGCCTGCACCGAGCAGCCAGGTAATTTAGAGGTTAGACCTTGTGAGATTATTCCTCACTTCTTCACACATTCAGCAGCTTCTCCTTCATGTGAGAGCTTCTCGAGCAAATGCTCCTTCTTGTCTGCATTATAAAACAGGAACTGTGAGCTTATAATTAGTGGTTTATTTGCCAAAGTCAATTTCTTTCAACCAAAATGGAAACTTGCAATGGGGGTGGGGGTGATGCAGGAGTTCCCCCACCACCACCCGGAGCATTACTTGTGGTCAGGACAGCCTGAGGGGGAACAGGGTGCACTGAGGTCCCATCTAAAGAGCTTCCAGCAACCTTATCATTATGGCTGCCTGCTTTTACACAAGCCCACTCATTACTTCATCCATGGCTTCACTTAAAAAAATAAAATAAATAACAAGCACTTTGAAAAACATAAATCTAGGCCAAGGAACGAAACCAAATCACAACTTTAATTACTTCTTTTGACAACTACTCATTTTCTTTTACCATAATCTGATACCTGGTGCCATTTTACAGCACAAAATTCTCAACAATGTGTATTCCTTTATATGTTGCAGGATTTCTATATAGGCGCTGTTGGCTCAGTGATTGCTCTGCTTTATGAATTGACTTTTAAAATCTTGGGACATAATGAAATAAGTGCCAAGTCCTATGTTTTTCTCTCGTGTTTGCATCTCCTTTAACTTTGAGCTAAAAAACACAGCGTACTACAAAGCTTTCACACACTAACTTGTAACGATGTGGCCACACTGACATGTATCTCAGAGGCACATTCATCAGATCAGTGTTTTCCCGATGAAGGACTGGAGCAGCAGGGCCCGGGCAGGTCATTTGGAGAATATTTCATTAGAAAGGAGAGGCCCCTTTGTGGGCTAAGAGGGAGAAATGGGCCAGAGCACTGAGGCTTTCTAGCTCGACTTAATTTTGCATGAATGGCAGCCAGCCTCAAAACTAAGTTAAGCATGAGTTAGCTCAGTGGTGAGACTGGCGTTTAAATCTATTGTGTGTTGGAGTCTTGCTAACAGTATTACACAGAGTTTGGACATAACATTTAAGGGGTTATGACTGGAAAAAAATGCTTTCACATGAAAGCACGGCTCTTCAGAGAAGAACATAGAAGTCGTGGTTGGGTTCATTTTAGTTGTTTCCATTACTGTAAGTTACTAAGTAAAACTTTGTTTAAGGTCAGTATTCAAGTACAGTAGCAATATTTGTTAAGAATTAACAGTTGAGTTAAGTATTGTTTTGATTTTTTTCCCCACTGGTAGTTACACTAGACTTATATAAGCTAAATATAAAGCAGCGGTGTATAAAAGTAAGTTCACAGGATGCATATATACACTGTACGTACCTTTGGTGAGAAGAACAGCCATAGCACAGAGTTCCAGTTGAAGCCAAATGGAAATGAAACTGGACTGACGATCCATTTACACTAAGTTAGTGCGCAGGAACAGTCCTGTATATCCAGTCGCAGCAAGGAAAGAGTCGGACGACAAAGAGCTTTTACATGAAGCTACGGTGAAAAGTGAGGCATTCCTGCGCTCAAAGACGACAGCCCACAATCCACACGACGACAGGAGGCGGTCAGGAACAACACCGGAGATGTTTCCTCACCCGCATGGACACAGAAAAGTGAGCAGGTTTGCTTTTAAAAGCGGCCCGACATGACATGAGACGCGGAAAAAAAAATTAAACGGCGTCTCCTTCTTCAAGTCGAAACGGAGACAAAACGGAGACAAATATGTCAAATATACTCCTTAAAAGACAGAAAAACGTGTTCCAAAGTTGTCAGCGCCGTTCCTCCACTGTCTCTCTGAGTTGCCGCTCACCGTCGAGCATCACTTAAGTTTTCCTGGACAGACAATTGTTACCGAAAGATAGAGAAGTTTGTGAGACCAGAGGCTGAAACACAGACTCTGAAAACGCCTCAGCTAGCAGAAGTCATAGCTACGGTCTAATCAGGCCCCGCCCCCTGCAACCTGATTGGTGGATCCACCGGGGGGGAAGTTAGTCAGGATAAGTAACAACGTGATCTCCGGTATACCCTTTCAAAATAAAGCCTTTTCTGTCTCGCCTTTAGAGTATAGTTTTAAAACAAAATGAATAGAACAATAATAATTGAGTCTATGTAGCTCATCCAGCTCCATTAAGTGAGCTGGAAAAAAATAATAAATAACAAGACAACAACTCGTGGCACTCACTTGTTGCTATTATTTACATATACTTAAAATGCAGCTGTAGTTTCTAAATAGAATCTCCCGTCGTAACCGTTATGCTAAGTCCAGGGTTTACCCCAAGGGACAAACTTTTATTTTCCTGGCCTCATCACTTCTTCTTCCTGTCTCGTCCTGCCCCTGACTTTCTGACTTGACAATTCAGGTCAAGCCAATCCGTTCATTCATGGTGCTTTATTTCCATAATACCGTCCTCCATATGTCAGCATGGGATGCCATTGGTCAAGGGGGCAGTCACTCCACTAGGTCAACAAAGTGTCTCAGAGTGAATTTACAGAGAAATTCGATTTGAGATGTTACTTCTACTTTTTTATATAAATATTTTTTTATTTTGTGTTAAGCCCACTTACTGAAGCCGGGTTAGCTATATCTTCGTTGATTATGAATTTGTATAACTGTTTGATTTATTTTCCTTTTTATTAACCCAACCTTTATCATTTCTTAATTAACCTATGTGTGTCATGTGAAATAAGGACATGTTTTCAACATAAACCGTTTCCCCTCTGAGGTACCATCAGGGAATAAATGTTAAATGTTTAACCAGCAGACCTTTGAGTTAATATCTACTTATGTAAATAACACACCATGTAGTCTATATTTAGGCTGTGTGTGTGTGTATGTGAATACGAGGTCATCTCAGGGACTATAGTTTTATTATTAAGTAAGTAAGTGAGTGCCCAGTTGTCAAACAGGTAGGCTCGTGGGGAGCAGCCGTTTACCTGCAACGTCATCATTTGTCCCGCTGACCGCCAGGCTGACGCCGCGCTGAGCCGTTTCGAATTCAGGCAACAAGCCTGCTGCTGCTCCTGCTGCTGCTGCTGCAGACAGACGTTCACACAAATGAGCAAGGCATGGCGCCACCGAGATACACACACACACACACACACACACACACACACCGCCCTTTAACAATCGACCATGCAAAACATACGTGCGTGCGCCATCTGTATCAGACGTGACATGACAGAGACACAAGACTACAAATTACAATTGTCTTATAATAACAAAAATGGTAATAATTAATTGGTGTGTGTGTGTGTGATCTTTTTGAGGATAAAAAAAAAACCTTGTAAACAATAGGGAGTGAGGATATTTTGGAAAAGTGAGAATATAATACTGACTGGTCCTCACCTTCTTTAACCCCTTAAAAGGCTTGTGTGTGTGTGTGTGTGTGTGTGTGTGTGTGTGTGTGTGTGTGGAAGACCCACTCCCCCACGCCTGTAGAAATAAAGTAGTCTTTCCTCAGGCCTTAACTGTGTCCAACAGACAGACACAAACTGGGTGAGTGAGCTTTAAGGGGAACGCACACAATTTACACACTGCAATTACAGTAATTATGTGCAGCTCCACTGAGGCGCCAGTCCAATACTGGCGTTACCTCATTTATCTATAGTGAGAGCTGGAGGGCTGAAGACTGACAGACAGACAGAAAGAAAATACTGTTTGGGGCCACATCACGTCATTCTCATGACCCATATGACTTGTTCTGGTCTCCATCATGATCATTCTGTGCGTGCAATTGTCCGTCTCAAAGCGCACGCACGCGCCTGGGGCGTCATCATCACGTGGCACCGTGATGTTGTTTGCTGTGACACGGTTAAGTTATCAGCGCATTGAAGCTGTCACGACATGTGACATGTGAACTTCTTTGGGGTTTTCTGTTTGTATACTTCTTCAATAGGATGGGAAATGGCCCTTTAGTAGATCGCGAGCTGCAAGTCTCATCGCCGCAGACCTGACTTCACACGTGATGGCTGGTCCAACAGCACCATCTAGTGGTCAAAGGTGATACAAAACTCTGTGTTATACAAAATGAGACGAGAACGGTACATTTCTTTTTAAATGGGTTTTTTTTTTAAACTCACAGATAAAAACAAGAAAGTTATAGCAGTAAATAAATAAATAGGTCTACAATTATAATTACTTTCAAAATATGAGGCAGTGACATTAACTATATGCACAAAAAGTACCACTATAATGTAAAACAGATTAACAAAAATAAATACAATAATAATAACACATTTGCATTAATACTATTTTATCTGCTATATAAAAAAACAGGTCTATTACACCAGGTTTATTCGAGACTTTAGCATTACATATGTTTCCTTTACAACTTGCTAATAATATTATTATTATTATTATTCTGATATTATAAGACCAACGTTCAGTCACAGCCTTCCAATCCCAATGCCAGTGATCACAGAATTTGACAGATATGTAGGTAATACAGGATTGTGTTACACCCGTCTTGTGTAGCACTGTCACTGCTGCAAAACATCTTAAATTGAGTGCACGTAATTTGTAAAACCAGCTTTACATTGATACCCCATGGCACGATCAGGGATCATTTCCAGACATGCATAGACAAATGCGACATTTGGTAACAGGCTTCACAAGATAGTTTTCTTTCTTTCTTTTTAAGGTATGTTTGTTGATTTCCAACACTTTTGGACAACAGGACAAACACACCAGCAGCCAAATGTACGGAGGGAAAACAGAAACAAGACCATAAGCAGTTGATCGTAACACACACAGAGAAGTCTACATAAGAATGAATTGTCTTGATATTTTTCTTTTAAGCTCGGCACAGGATGCCAAAGCACGCTAAATTACTGTCCTCAAGACAAAAACCAGCGGATTGTCTCTTTAATCCTCATTTCTCTGTGACTGCAGAGGAGGAAAACCCCCTGTGGAAGCTGAGGACGATGATCTGCTCAGAGCATTCAGACTGGAACACGTGAGAAAGAAAACTGTGTGTCTTTGCATGCTGAGAGGATGAGCGTCGACAAACACAGAGTGGGTTTGTGTGTTTGTGTGTGTGTGTGTGGGGTCGTGTAAGTGGGCTTTTAGGGAGGGATCACACCCCACAGGCTGCGTCTGCTTTCACACATTAGCAGACGCTTAAAGGTGTCACCTGGAAGAGACAGGAGGGACTTTGCTTAACAAAAGCAGCCTGCTGTCAGGACAACGATGCCTCTGCTAGATGCTGGAGTGGGGGCTTGATGGTGGGGAGGAGGGGGAGGGCGGCCCAGAAGTCAACCCAAGTGAGATAGTAGATAGTAGGCAACAAAACAAGCAATAAACACAACCCACCCAGCTCGCATACATTTCTTTCAAGGAGTCATTAAAAGTCAAAATATGTGCATAATTACCCCCCAAAATATGAAGACCTAAAAAGCGTTCCCATCCATGACACATGAAGATATGCATCAGGTCAGACAGACTTCCTGCGACACCTCCCGGCTTCCTCTCCCCCGTCTTTGATGTGAGCCATATCAACGTCTCTGAAGAATCAGAGAGGAGGCAGACTGTCTCCTGTTCCTCTGTGATCTACTTTCTTCTCTGAGCAGATACTGGAGCACAGATTCTGCAGCTCATGACAGGAAAACTGCTCACAGTAGCTTTGATGTCACACACACATACACAGACGTTATCTTGAGTTCTTTGAGATGGGAAACTGATAACATCCACCTTTGTTTTCACTTGTTTTATGCAGAGAATTAATCCAGTTGTACTCTGTGTTCTTCGCCTCATAGATGACTTTAGAGATAATGTGTGTTTGATTATCAGGAGAGCTGATTATCAAGCTATGCTGCTTCTGTGTGAGCTGATATCAGGGAATCCTCATTCTGAAGGGTTTGATGCAGTAAAATGCATCCAAGACGTGCACCAAATCTGAATGTTCAGCTAAGATGTTTTCAGTCATTATTGTGATGTATTGGTGTGTCACTTTACTTTGTAATTGCTGAAATAACGAATCAAATCAAATTGATACGCAGTGAAACAACGACATAAATATGGAAATAGCGCGAAAATGAAAACATATATAACATATCGTATTGGGTGAAGTAAGGAACTACTCTGGTCTTTCTGTCAAATCAAAACCTCAGAGAACTATTAAGACCCCAAAAAAAAGGAATAATGAAAAAAAAGTGCAAAAACTCCCTTTATAGTTAGTCAGTGGATATAACTAAACATTGGTGAAACTTTTTAAATACTTCCAATAGACATTGTTCTTGTTTAACTATAAAAATACATTTAAAAGAAAAAACACTCAACTTAAGAAACAAACACTAGACTCTCTTGAGACATGAATGGCTGAACCCTGGGAAATTATTATTCTAAGCCATAATAATGACTTTTGCACTGACAGTGCTGGTACACAAATAAAAAGTGTGAGTATTCAAAATAGTAAAACTAAGAAGAGTTGGGACTGCATACTGTACAGTACTGGCACATATGTATATTTGAATTATTATTTTAATATTATGGGTTTTCTGTACGACATTATGTATTTTTCAATGTTTTCTCACTGAAAACTACAATACAAAACACTATTTTTTTTGCACATTTAAATGTAAACATTTCAAAGCACTTGGTAAATATGTGTTGTGGTGAGCTTTCGGTGCTTTCCCTGCTTTTTGGATTAGAAGTTGACTCCGATGAATTCAGTCTGGGTTTTAAACTCTTCACTCTTCTTCTTGAGCCTCACTATCAGATGTTCCATCTCCACTGCTGGAATTTAAACATATTCCATGAAAAACAGTGATTTTTACATCGAAGCCGTCACTGTAACCTCTGTAAATCCCTGCAGGACAGTATGAGTGTGTAATGTTGTGTCCAAAATGTCACGCTGTGGAAGCACAAAGACGCTGCTTTGCAAGCTGAGACAAGAGCAGGATGTGCGAGTTATCTTTCATCTGATAACATCAGATCTTGTGGAGGGGAGGCCAGAGTTCCCACAGTCTGCAGTGCAAAGCAGAATGCCACCAGTAGAGGTCAGCAGAGTGCACACTTTAAACTGATGAATATAAAAGAATAAAATATTTTTTCCCATCCAGATCTAGTCTATCTATTCTTACAGACTAATGCATTTACAGTTTTCCCTAATTTTATGGCAAATGGTGGCTACACTATATACTGACTGGTTTTCTGACCCCTCTGACCCCCCCAAGAAAGTAAAACTAGAAAATGTTTTAGATCTTTGAGTTCAGCTCATTGGAGCAAAAAAAAAAATGGGAGCAAAAAACAAGTGTTGCGATTCAATTTTTTTCAGTGTCACTTAGGACTTTGTGAATTTGGACCAAGCTGTTACCAAACATCGGCAGAATAAGGGGCTTAGCCACCAAGGACATTTGGGGATGATGCTCCAGCTACTTAAATTTCATGCATTTGTGGGCAGGTGAATTCAAGAAGGGTAGGGACAAGCCTTGAAGATGACCCAAGTTACATAGTCACAACCATTGATGGTATGTTGAAGGTTTCCACCTTGTGGGTGCCACAACTCGTCGCATTAGAACTCAGCATGTTTTGAAGCAGATCCAGCTTCCTGAACGTTTCCTAACCGAGGATTAGTGTTGGGTCCATCACTTTGAGTCACAGACAAAAGGCAGTGGTATTTTTTGTTGTCGAGGACATTCTTGAGGATCAGGAGTTTCTATAACAAGGTCATCTACTGTAAGTGCTGTTGATCTAGATCAGGGGTGTCAAACTTATTTTCACTGAGGGAAACCATCAGCATAATGGTTACCCTCAAAGGGCCAGATGTAGCTGTCCTACAGAATAAATGTAACTCATTGTAACCAAATATTATGTAAACTAAAGGTAACTACTCCGTAACATATTGCTAAATAACTTCCTGTATTTATTACTTACTCAAGTTACAAATGTTATGCATTATATATGTAACCCGGTCCACGATGGTGTTTCTTGACAAACCAACAGTTTTAAGAGTCTGTATCTGGTCGGGACAGACCTGCTCACACACCTTCAGCACTGCTTCAAAATCGCAACCTCAGAAAAAGACTTTGAAGCACCGGTGATTTCTTCAGCCACAATAAAGCGAGCTTTCACTGCCACATTGTTTTTGGTTGTGGCTTTTGAGAACACATTCTGCTGCGATCACAGTCTTAATCTCAATTTCACTCCTCGCATGATGCATATGCAATGATACACTGCGATCTAGTGACAGGATGCCGTCACTTTGCGGGTAATGCAAACGCCATGCATTGTGGGAAATGTAGTTTGAGGTCAACGCATGCCTTAAAGCAGCATAGACCTATTTTAACACAAATTTTTAAAGGGACAATATGTAGTATTTATGGGTTTATATTACCCAAAATCCACTTTTTTATACATATGTGCTCCTGCATTGTCTAGTCGCTGTATAATATTCTTTGTTTCATTTCCGTAGTGTTTCAAAAAGTCATTTAAAATAACATGCTCGCGGGCCGCGGTCGCATAGCCACTGTTAGCAGCAAGACGCCATGTTTCTACCGGAGCCTGTAAGGACAAACGCGAGAGAACAAATCAAGCGTCGCTTTACTTGTAGCAGAAGTCCCGCCTCCACTCTCTCCGCTTTGTCTGCTACGACCGCGGTAGCTCGCCCTCTCCCTCACCTCACGAACCTCATCTGCTGACACGGAGAAAGACGACGAGGACGACATTTGACCAGCTACGGATACCGTAGCGCTCAGGGAAGGGAGGGGGTGAGCAGAGCAGCAGGTCTTTGTTGTAAATTTCAGCCTCTCCTCTAGATGTCACTATAAACTACTTACTTCCCCTTTAAGACAAATTAATCACTCGCAGGCCACATAAAATGACGTGGCGGGCAACATCTGGCCTCCGGGCCTCGAGTTTGACATCAAGACCATAGGGAAGACATTGTTGAAACAGTCCACATTTTGACCATTGAATCATGCTCAGCCTTCTCTCATACGTCACTGTTGCCTCCATGTTCTGATACTAAACCATTCACTGCATGGAGTGGAGAGGCTCAATCAGCATTGTGACAAGGGTTTGAAACAAACAGAATGCATGTTCAAAAATGTCACACTACAGTTTTGAAGTTCAGTTCTAACCATGTAAAAGCAACCATCAAAACACCGAAGAACGTGACCCTGGAGAGGCATATTTTATTTCACTTGTCAATATACTTCAGGAAACAATATACAAAGCAACGTGGTCATCACCTTTACTGAATGCGTGGTGCCAGTTCAGTTATAGAGTCAATTGTGAAAACAAAAGAGCACAGCATAAAGGATCCTGGTCTTCATCAGTGGGAACAAATCAGAGGGCTGGGACGTGCTACAAAAACAACCGTGTGCTTGACTGACATGCTTGTTGAAGATTTGTTGTCGGTCAATGAGGTGAAAACAAAGAGTGAGACTTATTTTTTTTAGGTGCATGAGGCTTAAGACTTACAACAAGGCACTAACGTATGGACCAAACTTAATATTCCAATAAAATAACCAGTGCTCGCTTTAGTTTAATATCTTTATTACAATACATACATTTCACATTTGACCTCGTAACTTCTGTGTCTTGCGCTGACTGAACATCGGTCTCTCTGAACACCTGTGATAAACACACCTGAACCGGGCGCAAATGAGAATGCATGACATCTTTGTGATTTATCACTACGACTGTTATAAATAAAACCTTCTCGCTCTGCATCCTCTTAAACGTTAGCGACTGTACAAAGGAATGAACCAGTGGTAACACCTCGGCTTAGAAAGTCGGCGAGGGGGGAGAACAAAAACTGTTGAAGAACACACACGCACACCCACCCACACAGATAAACATCCTCAACAGGAGGGTGTGAAGTGTTGGAGGTCTGACGCTACATCCATACTACGCTTCTGCTTCTTAAAAACATAGTTTTACTTCTCAGATAAAACAAGATCTGCATACAGACAAGCATTTTTTAACTTCATTTCAGAAATAAAGTCCATACAAATTTGCCTAAAATTGCTTACGAGAAAACGATGGTTAAAAATAGAACAAGGATTCCCATTGCGAGAGCTGAAACTGAAAATAAGTGTTATAACGGAGCTTTTCTTTAACAGCTGATAGTTGAGTCGTAGACTATAAGAACCAATCAGGTTCAAGTGAATGCAGGGAACGGTCTTCATTCCCAAAGGTCTCCATTTTTGACCGTATATATTAAAACGCAGCTCTAACCCTTTCAAACAAAAATGGAGCCGTTTTTAAATGTCTGGAGAGTGGACATTTGTGTTTTTAAAGGAACATTTTGTAGTATGGATGTAGCCTGAGGAAATAGTGCAGCAGGGCAGGGCAGTAGGAATGGTCCAAAGCAGCACGCCATCACATCTAATTTCTTTTGTGTGTTTTGTATTTTTTTTTTAAATAAGTCACTCCACCACACCACCAGGCACTGTTGTTTTTTTTTCAGACTGGGAAATGCAGGGCCACCAGAAGCTGCAAATAGATCAGTGAACCATAAAGAGCAGTAAGGACACACCTGCAGAGAGGGGGGTGTTTACCACGCCTGAGTACATGTCACAGTTCAGCCAGAGAGGGCACAGCAAGAGAATCTAGACAGTTGTCAGTTTACAGAGACTTGAGGGGGGGGGACACTTTTGACACCAGTGTGTTATGCTTTATGCTAGGCTTCTGTGTAAATAAATGGCTTCAAACATCCTCCTCTGTTTACATGCAGGTCACACATACATGCTCAATGGTTCAATGATCTATGAACGGAGAGAACGAAGCTTGAAGTCTGCAGACGTGTTAACATGAAGACAGGGCTAGCTATTGAACGTAGCCGCCTTGTTTTGATTAGTTTGGATGTCAAAAGCTTTGATAGGCATGGCTTTCCATGGCTTCAATCTACAAAACATATTTACAACATAGATAATAACATCTACAAGAAATCTACATTTTTTCCCCCCCGACAAGGGTTTTTACAAAACATGTAAATAACCCCATCCTCCCCCTTCTTCCACAGCAGCTCTTCATTTTTTTCCCCTCCACTTGGTTTTCCCAGCCCAGCGGTCCAAAGGCAACCCAACTACAGCTCCTGTGTGTGTGTTAAGACTGGGCTCAAGAGGAACTGAACAGCTGCTCTCTTGCCAGCTTCCAACTGTGTGCAATGGGTCTTTCCCCCCTCTATCGCTCCACCAGAAGTCCTCAGACCATGAAAGAATTCTGATTCTTCAACTTTTCAAGTTCTTTGATTTGCTGTCTCAAAAACAGTATCCTGTGGGAAAGAGACAAAACAAAGTTGTTTTATGGATCATTTCACATTCATTTCACTTCTAGACTTCGAAGTGTTTTCTTACCTCTGCTCACGCAATGTTGCTTGGATTTCACAGACTCTAACCAAAGACCGCAGGTTTTTGAGCTCAGTACAGTTCTCAGACATGCAGATGCTCCCCATGGTGTGCGCCTCTTCACGTAGTCTTGATGCCTTCATCATCATTTTCATAACACAATGAAGAACAAAAATGAGCAAGAAGAACATTATTTAACAAATTCATATAAATGAAGCGCAATAAATCAAGTACAGTACAGGTACAGACCTGTTTCTCCGCATGTTCAGCAGGCCAACCCTGCACATGTTTGATAAGATTCTCATTGAAGTGAGCAGCGAGGGTGGGGGTGAAGGAGCAGCAGGGCCGAGCTGATGAGGTGGTGGGGGTGAAGGAGCAGCAGGGCCGAGCCGATGAGGTGGTGGGAGGAGCCGAGGCAGAGTTTGAGGCACTGCTGCTGCTGGAGGCGACATGGTTGTGACCTGGAGAAGGACTCCTCTGACTGCTGCAAAGTGAGAAGGAGAATGTAAACCATGCCAAATGATACTGGACTAAGCAGTGACGTGCAGACTGCACGTAACAATATTTGTAACACAGTTGTGACTCAAATGTGTTAACGGCTTCATAGTTCATAAAAGGTCTAAAAGTGTAATAGTCCCATCCCCAGTACCACTGACTCATCAGGTTCAAAAAAGAAAACAAGGCAAAAAGTTGCCTTTTTTGCTTTATGGAAACACAGGGCTGTTAAATTTTTGGTGAGAAACTATCTATCGACAGCATGAAGCCAAGTGCCACCAGAAGACTAAACACTACACAACTATTGGTTAAAGTTGGGAACATTTATAAAAAAGCAGGTAGAGGTTTATAAGGCGCCATAGAGGCATCATTTCTGTTTGCTGTTAACTGCCAAGGCTAAAAAAGCCACACAACACTGAAGAGCAGCTCATCAAACCCACCTGCCTGCAGCACATTAAACACTTTTTTGGAACTTAAAAAAGGAGGGAAAAAAAGAAGAAGCAGGAATTTGTGAAGAGTCACCGGCATCAACTGTGAGAACAGCTGACTGACAAATTTTGGATCAATGGGGCATAAATAATGGACACAGCATACACACCATAATGAGAAACATGTGGATGCAGGGACTGGAATCAAAAGTCAAGCAGTGCAAAGACCAATTGATGCCTTGTTGCTTTTTTTTTTTTTTAAACTGGAGTACAGAGTGTAAAAGGTGTGAAAAGGTGTGTTGCTGCATGCAGCACTTTCCACTGCTGCTGAAGCAGTCTGATGGTACTGGGCATGCATCTTTACCCAAAGAGTTTACCCGACTGATGACCCCTACATTTCCACTCTTAATACCTCAACTGTGAAGATGAGCTTTGTGACCTTCATGCTGGTTTAAAAAAACAACAAAACATTTCCAGGACAATGGGTACAAAAAGTTTTGAATTGTCAAAGGACAAAGTCTGGCCAAACACACAGCAACAAGGGTTATTCTATCATTCACCACCTCACCACACTGAGACATCAGAGTGCCCTTGTAACAATAAAAACAACAGCCTAGACAGACTATAATCCACCAAGACCATAACACCTGACATCACATTCTTGGTCTTGGAGGTATGCAAGCCTGAGGTTACCATTAGTTTATGAATTAACAGAGTAAACAATGTATGAATTTGTTACATTATTGCTGTTCAGTTTGTGGTGTCTTTTCAGGACAAAATTTTCCCCTAATTTAGCGCAGATGGATCTGACTTTTTTTTTTTAGTTCAGGATCATTGGTTTAATGTCATGATAACTCATTTATTTTTTTTATTCCCATTTTAATTGTCTGCATGCATGGTGTCATGAGTCATATAATGTCCATCATCTGTTTTCAATTTAACACACTAAGCAATCGATAACAATATGAACATAACAATAGCCAGTCAATTGGAAACTAACTAAGTCATGTAGCTCTGTGTTGCTCTGAATGTCCAGCAATCTGTTAAGGCTGCACTGCTCGCACCTTCTTCCTTGACATTATCATACATGGAAGGCAACACCTGCATGACATGTCGTAGTGTTGTTTCAGTATGTTAATCTGACTCATCTAGGACACAAGCAAGGGTTGTTTCTGGGAAAAAAGTTTGGGAACCACTAATAATCAACAACCAACCCAACAACTGTGCACTTAGTAAAAAAAGATAAACCCTCTAAAACATTTGTACCCGTCAATAGATATTAGCACTCAACAAGTATCTTGATTTAAAAAATAATACAAAAAAAAAAAAAAAATCAGTGTTTCATTTCATTAGAAATGTAAAAAGAACACCACGCCATCTCAAGTTAAAAGAATCCTGCATTCGTTCCCTTCCTTGTATATGATCTGAAAGGTATTTTTTCTTGGGGCCTACCAAAAGTGGTCAAACATCATCATCTTGCCGGAAAATAATGAATGAAAGTAAACAGCCATGAGTTCCATTACTGACCAACAGATGGTGCCACAACACTAAACAAGGAAATTGGTCAAAGAAACACCAGCATGAGCTGATGGAAATGGAGTCCCATATTCATAACATTATTTCCACTAATGAGCAGAAAAATAAAGCAACACACAAACTCTTATACAGCGCATATCTTACACTCCACCAATGACATACTGCACAGTGAATTAACCAGGAATAACAATATATGAATTAATTCAAACTAACAGACCGCTTATAAACAGCCAGCTTAGACGCAACGCAGACAGTTTATTATTTAACTTTGTACTTGACTGTGTTAAACTTAATTGAGTTGTGTGACGATACTTACCCTTGGCGATGCAGTGTGCGCGGGGATGCCGTGGTGGTATCATAACTGTGCTGCTTGTCGCTTGAGAGGGGCTGCTGGGATGTGGGCTGTGGATGAGACGCCTGCTTGACTGCTGGTGTGCTCACCTGAACACAGCAAGACAGAAATGATTAATCAAAATCAAATCGTAAGACCTGTAAATAAACCCAAAAAGGGTGGAAGAGACAATGACTACATTTATTTTCAATTTTAAAGTTTTGATTTAAAGAGAGAGCAAGACAAAAATCCAAACTAGTAACTGTAAGGTATCACAGAGAGCAATGGAGCTGTTATTTGTTTTTCCATCTGTGACTCATTTTGTTACTTGAACATTCATGACATTAAAATAATACTGCACAGTTATATCTATGCAGTCTTTTAACTGGCATATACAATTTTAGCAAATATATGCAAAAACTGCTGCCAACTTCAGATATTTAAAAGGCCTTTCAGGTTTTACACAATAGAAGACATCTGCTTAGATTTCAACGGAGAGTATTTTATACTCACTAAAGCCACAGAATTTTTTCCCCCAAAATTCACAGCTATTAAATTTTGCCATCCTGGATAACCCAAACCATGACTGAGGACACTTGATTTGTTTCAATTTACCTTTGTCTGCGAGATGATAGACTGCGTGCTGAGAAGGGGCTTTAGATGACCAGCATTCGTCTGCGGTGTGCTGATCCTTGGAGAAACATAGGACCTAGGGGATGAGGCATCCGATGTTAACGACATTGGTGACTGGTTCGATTGCTGAGCTGCTGGAGAAACACAAAGACAGAAACACAAAAGAATCAATACTATCCTAAAATGCAAATGATAAGTGGCAACATGGATCTATGAATGCCAATACAATATAAAAACTGTCACAAATAGAGATGATGCTTTCACTACAATAATGACAGGAAAATATACCGTCACTGCTAAGTCAGCTTTGATTACCTTGGTTGGAGAGTTGGGCAGCTTGAGAGAGGATAGTAGTGATATTGAAAGCCGATGGTCCAGCAGTGAGGATCTTATGGAGCATCGATTGTAATGAAGCTTGTGTGACAGCAGCTGTGAGGACTATGGAAAGGTAAAAAGACAAACCGTTACCTTGTGCACAGACACATTGGAGTGTGTCCCCTAGGATGTTTTTAGGCAGTGGTGCTGTTGTGCTGGTGTCCATGACAATGCCATGCTGGTGCTGCTCGTTAATTTTTGTTATTTATATCCATTAATTTAATCTACATTAAATTTCAGTGCTTACTCACGTACCATCACATAGAGCTGACTGCATATGTATGTGTACTGTTCTGTGGCAACTTGCAGGATCGCTCTAAGCTACTTAACAAATAATAAAAAATCTCCACCAGCTGAAGCGTCTTGAGAATGTCTGCCACCTCGATCTCATTGTTAGACAGCATTTTCAGGCTGTAAAGTTAAATTTGTGTCACCTTATGAACTCACTCCCTGTACTTCAATCCATAGAGAAAATCTGCCATTATATTTTAGTACAACAAACAGGTGTTGATCCACTGCTATCACCAGTAAGTTCATATGCATAATTTTGTGTCTTAGGGTGTTTGAAACCAGCAGCTCCCGTGTCCTGGTTCTCTTAAGTCTCCACTACTGTGCGCACCCCCTTCGCCTATGTGTCTGTACATCATACTATCACACCTCAAACAACCTGTACTATGCCTTTAACTACCAGTGAGCTTTGGGTTTTCTCTCACATAAGAACAGCAAAATGCTAAACTGACAATACATGAACACCGTCACAGCCTGTGCCAACAACCCATGCCTGCAAATACATGTGGCATGATTTCAGGCCCTTCAGCAGCAGCATTCTGGGACAGACTATCCGAGAGACCATTTTTACCCCCTTATTTACAATGACTGTATCACTACTCTCACAGGTGGCTTTTACTCCCATCTTCAAGTGCAGCAGTTTGAACAGATATTAACAGTTTTGCCTTCAGTCATGGCAATAAGCCCTGCTGTACAAACAAGTTATTTTCAAGGAAAACATCAACCATGGGGGAATTCTCCGCCACCACAAACCGCATCATACTATAGAGATTTCATAAAATAAGATTCAATACAGCACCCACAACAGTGGGACAGATTCTTTTATCATGACAAAGTCTCTGACACAGAGCAATCAATACAAATAACCCACAACTATGGCTTGTTAAACAAAGACACCAAAGCATCCAGAATGATCTATTTGCATTAAAGATCTGTTTTTTATTACCTTCATTGATTTTCCCCATGTCCACACTTGCATTGTTGAGCTGCAGAGCAGTCTGAAGTGCTGGGAGAAGCTGGCGAAGAAGGGTGGGGTCCTGGAGTAGTGGAGGAGTTGATGACTGCAGGACTGGAGAGACAGGCACTGTGGATGCTGAGGATCCAGCGGGCCCAGATGAGGGATTCAAGCTCCCTGAGCTGGAGGAGGATGACTGGGACTGGGTAGCAATAGTCGTTGGGGGCTTCTCCACTTGGGATGACTCTGTGTAGTCAGCAAAAAGAAGGATTTAGTTGATAGGCAGTTTAAGAAATTCATCTTATTACTTTTTGACAGGTGAATAGTCTACAAACCCCTTTCCAGAGCACCACTTGGTGCTTAGGCAAGAACTATAGTCTGTAATTTGTTGAATTACTTAAAATCAACAGATAAGAGTACACGGAGAATTATTTCGATGCATTACATGAGAAATCAAATTGTACATTGAAAATAAATATTTTAAAAAATATATACTCAATACTCAATAAGTTGTAGATCGACAAGTCAGGCAGTTTATGGAAGGCTCCAAAAAACAATTCACATTCAAATACAGAGTGTAAGGTGGACTTCGAGCCCTTAGGCTTTATCATATGAGAAATTAGTTTATTTGTTTATTTCCGGCATGTCAGTTAGATCAAACATCATCACACATCATCTTAGTTTAATTCATACACATGGCCGAAAGGGAAAGCAGGAGCTGCTTATCTAGTCCTTTAAGTCACTGTGATGTACATATCCATGTGAGCTCAAGAGTACATTGAAAAGTCATTATAACTTAACTGCCACTTTTAGAAATACAGCCTGAAACTGTATTACACAAAGGGGGGGGGGGAGCAATATATCAATTTTGTGCAGCAAAGTCTCATTCTCTGTTCTCCGGGCCCCAACTCATTTGAGATGGACTCAAAGATAAATGTGTTTTGTTGTCTGACGAGTCAGATTTTTTTAAGATCGAGAGCGAGAGGGCAAGTGAGTCATCTCTGTTTACTTTATACACAGGTATGCATAGCAACATATATCTTTTTAAGGAGTCTACAGCAACTTCCATTCTCTTGAACAGCCTAATCAAAACCTTACCCCTAATATTAAACATAACCAGTTAATGCCTAAACTTAACCTTAACCTACCCACAGGTATAATCGTAGCCCTAAACTTCGTTAGAAATGAGGTGCTGCCTCATTAGGACCAGGTTTGGGCCCCTACTGGTCCTGATAAGGTCAGTGTTTATGTCAGAAAAGGTCCTACAGAGGTAACACATACAAGAACACACACAAGAGGGGTGGAGAAGATAGCGACTTTGTATGTCGACTTGTGCTCCTCTCTGAAATTGTGGCGATATAAACTCATAAATTAGCCATGCTATCTGCCTTGGTAGCAATCCTAACATTTATTTCCTGCTAACCGTGCTTACTCTCATAGCTGGTTGCAAATGTCCAGTAGTAGGTGTTGATGTAAAAATCATCCTCTCACAGTACATTCTGAACTTTATAGCAGACTGACAGACCACCTACGGGAGAAGGGGTCACATTGAGTATGTGCTGTGACCGCATCAATGCAATTATTTGTGTTCGCAAAGCAATTCATCTTAAAATAAATATATATTTATTCCAACAACCCCAGTGTCTCAGTGATAGAGCAGGTTGGCTTCAAGCTGGAAGGTTGTCAGTATGATCCATGAGCAGGAAGACAGTCAGTATGTTTACAGGCACAGTTTAATTGAGCCAAGTCTGTAGTCCGACTAAGTCCGTCAATTGGCCGAGTCAGAGTACACACGCAGAAGAGAAAATCAATTTATAAGCCCTGTATGTTTGACTCTGCCCCCATAGGTGGCACTGTATCTCTTTGAGTTGGTGCATATTAATTTACTTTCCTGTTGAATTGTACGTCACAGAAAAAAACAAACAGTGAACAGTGAGATGGATCATGCTGTGGTTCTGCATGTTTCATACCTGCTGTACACGCTAGTCGTGATACAAATCAGATTTAGCATAGCTCAATGGTTGCTGATGTGGTGTGGTCCTAAAAAAGATGCTGCCGCCACATGATACAGTAGTATCAAACAGTACTGCAATTTATGTTGTCTCCTTGCGAGTCAAAGACCAGAAAGTAAATTCTGGTGCATGTGCTGAACATCAAGTCCGACTCCAGTCCGACTATACGCATCTATGCAGGTGTAATCGGACTATGAATCGCATCATCAAGGTATGGTATAGGTATAGTCCACCCAAGATTAGCTTGACTTTAGTCAGACTAACGTGTTAACATGAAATTAATTCACCTTTGTCTTTTACGGCTAATATTTAATTTTCACCAAATGAAGATGAAACCCAACTTGCTGGATAGTAAATAATATGAAGTCAGTTTGTTCTACAACATCTTAATTTGTGGAAAAAAAACAAAAAAAAACTGCTGACTCAGCATCAACATCAAATGACAAATGAAGGAAGAGGAGTAAAGTAAATCCACTCCTGCCAATTGAGAGGTTAAGTGTGAGATAAGGAAAAGCAGATTTAACTAGCCAATTCTAACTTTTTAATAAGGCTAGTGAACAATCAAATCCACCAAGTTATCAATTGAGCTTTCGATATGGACAAGACCAACAGCTAAGGCACATTGTCTAAAATACAAATTAAGGATGCGCAGAGAATAATAAGTCATCTTAAAGCTTAAAACAGATGTGCAAATGATGTGCAAATGCACTAAATGAGCCACATACCACTCCAAAATAAAATAACTTAATTAAGCTAAACACTATTTACATATAAAACCAATATAACCAAAAAGAATCCAAAACAATAAAATACAGTTGCCATCTATATCTATACATATACAGTAGGGCTGTAACGTTATGCGTATCGAAATCGAGATACTCAAGAGCCACGAACCTGTGTCGCGATGTGAGAAGGCAGAATCGCGAAACGCCCTTTCTAACTCCCAGTTATTTTTCCAGTCAGCCACATGATACAAGCCATTAGTGCTACCAAACTTATTTTTATTAGGGGTGTCAAATTATCGCGTTTATTGTGATTAATTAATTCCAGTCATCATTAACGCGTTATTTTTTTTATCGCGTTAATCTCTTCTTCACTGATGTCCCCGCTACCGGGGCCATCGTCAGACGCAGCGACAAAAACGTCATAAAACCATGTCTAACTTTAACAAACACAGACATGATGCATACCCACAGAAAGGTCAGAAACTCAGCTAAAAGCTCATATAAACCACTCTTATGTTCACCAAACACAGTTAAAACACCGACGGATCAAACCCGCAGGAGCGGAAAAAACCCGTTCCAGCACACACAAAAGCGGCACCGGAGCGTCAGCCTGATTATGTAAACAGCGGAGAATTCACAGATTTTTATCACTCTACGAACAAGATTCACGGATCCAGCCCCAAAATAAGAGCAACAACTGACTTTGAAGAAATACAAGCAGAAATGTTGTCTTACCTTTGCTGTTTATCAAAACAAGTTATTTCCACTGGAACAAAACTGCTTCTAATAAAGAACTACACTTCCCAGCATGCTTTGGGGACCAATCCCAGTCTGATTGATCATTACTTTGTATTTTTCAACAGTATTATTTTGTTACAGAAAAGAGAGAAATCTTTGGTTATTTATTTATGTTCAAATCTGTTCACAGTGTTCCAAAATATTGTTATTAAATGTTACATTAAAGGGGAAGTAAGTAGTTTATAGTGCCATCTAGAGGAGAGGCTGAAATTTACAACAAAGACCTGCTGCTCTGCTCACCCCCTCCCTTCCCTGAGCGCTACGGTATCCGCAGCTGGTCAAATGTCGTCCTCGTTGTCTTTCTCCGTGTCAGCAGATGAGGTTCGTGAGGCGAGGGAGAGGGCGAGCTACCGCGGCCGTAGCACACGAGGCGGAGAGAGTGGAGGCGGGACTTCCGCTACAAGTAAAGAGACGCTTGATTTGTTCTCTCGCGTTTGTCCTTACAGGCTCCGGCAGAAACATGGCTTCTGGCTGCTAACAGTGGCTATGCGACCGCGTCCCGCGACCATGTTATTTTAAATGACTTTTTGAAACACTACGAAAATGAAACATAGAATATTATACAGCGACTAGACAATGCAGGAGCACATAATATGTATACAAAAGTGGATTTTGGGTAATATAAACCCATAAATACTACATATTGTCCCTTTAAGTTGCTATATAATTAAATGTTTAAATAAAATGTTTTTTAAATTTAAAAAAATCGTGGAATGTATCGAATCGTGGGTCAAAAATCGTGATACGAAACGAATCGTGAGTTTGTGTATCGTTATAGCCCTAATACACAGCTATATATATATTTCTTTAATGTGTATAATGTTATGGGCCGGCTCTGGTCATCGAACTTTAGTGCACAGCAATAGTGTATTGCTTAAAGCTACAGCAGCTAGCATGACTCAACCATTTGTCGTCTCAGTCTTTTGGTAAGCAGTTCCTTAGCATTCATCAGCCAAAGGTCAGCTCAACAACATTCGTCATCGTCTTAAAAACATTACTTGTAGCCCAGATAAAGTGATGAAAAATATCTCTTCTGACTTGATCACCCCACAGGGCAGTGTTACCAACAACCTTGCCAAATTTGAATGATTAAAAAACTCTGTCTCTCCATCTGAAATGGTTTAGCTACAGTCCTGCCCTCCTCTATTACCCTATCAGCAGTATCTGTAGCCTCACAGCAGGCCTTTGCTCTTTTATTATGTTCTTCTTCCCTACTTTTCCTTATATTTAGGAATTTTAAATGAAGCAGCACATCTTTTGTGTGTTTTTGCATCAAGGAAAGACACATTTTCTGTGATCATACACTTCACCACATGGATTTGCACCCGGTATTAACATGCGTTCCACATCGAGATCCAACTGCTATGAGATCAGTCATCCCCCCTTACTTCACCTCCCCTTTCGTGCACTGCCATATCAACAGCAACAACTTTCGGACTCATCTTTGCTGTATAGTATTGTATTCTATTGTAGCAAAGAGGAGTCCATACAATAGCGCAACTTCAAGCGATAAGGGGAAAACCAACGAAAGCAAAGGACACTGAAGTTTTGTTGCCACAAGTCAGAGGCACCAAAATATTTCCATTCACGTAGTTGTTGTGAGTGGAGCGGGGACACACCGGAGATGCATTTAAACTTCTGTTGGATGTAGTCACACTCGTGAAGAGGTTTGGCAGATCAGATAATCCGTCCTCGGGTGTATTTACACCTGTATGTACAAGTGGTCAGGCACTATCCGAACAGAACACTGGAGAGAAACCGATTTCAGTCTTAACTTCACAATTCCTTACTCCACAGCCAAGTTGTCTCCATGTTCTCAGCCACCACAACATAAAATGTGTGAAGAGGAGAAACTCTGCATTTGCTTTACTGAGGCAAGTGCCTATTCTGAGACAATAAGATACACTTAAAGATGGAGAGAGTTCATGCATAATATTTTGAATTGGTCAAGCAATGGAAATATAAATATGATTGAAAAAGCATGTTAGACTCACTGCAAACATAGAATAAACATTGCTTTACTGGTTTAAAATTTCAATTTAGATGTTTAAAGGAGCGGCACTTACTGGAACCAGTTGGGGCTGCCGTTGCTTGCATAGTCTCCCTTCTGTAGTCCCTGTCTTTGGGGAAACTGTTGACAACCGCAGTCTTTGTTGACTCCTTTTGCCTATGCTCCCTGCAAAATAAAAGTATTAGTCGAATATCCTTCATATGTGAATATAATCATATAGTCATTCTAAACTCCATTAGTAAATATTTCGAGCTACCTCTCGAGCCATTCTTTGGGCTTCTCCCACTGGGACACCTCTGTCCTGCAGTTGTAATAGTATTTCTTTCCAGACGAGCTGATGTGCTCGGACCAGTCATCACCAGGTTCGTGAGACTGAAAAATAATAAACAATTGTTTTATAAGATGAGGGCAAATAAAGAGCATGCAAAGGTGTTTACAGGGTCTGCTGGATGACAGCTTGATGCTCAAAAGATATGATAGATTAGGTTTAAGTTTCAATTTCAACAGAAATTTCATAATGTTCAGGTAACTAAAGTTAAGCACTTTGCTCTTTAAATACCACTGTATTGTAACGAAAGCGTTGTGCTCAGTGGTGGCCTTTTACACTGTTGCAAAGCTTTTATGGTGTAAAACATTCCAGTTGAGGTCGTTTTAAGGCAAACATTTAAGACATTTCAAAGAACAACTCAAATTAATTAAAGAATGGACAAATACCTTACATTTTTTATTATCGTTTAGAGTCCATCTGTAACTGTCAAACAATCTCCAAACACAGTTCAGTTCAGTTTAGTTTATTGTCCTAAAAGGGAAACTTATCTTGCAGTCAGGTACACAAGACAATGAATGACAGCGCAAGAGAGAGCTTGGAATATTTCCGTGTGGACGGGCCCTAAATGTGGTATTTCACGATCCTGCAAGCACTTGCTTGAGTGCCGGACAAGCACGAGGATCATATTAAATTGTAGAGGATTCCGGCTGCCGGCTCCACTGTTGGGTGGTTACTGTCGGTGTTGTGTGTGAATTATTTCAAGTTTCGGTAGATCAACCTATGTGTTCAATGCAAGTGAGAAGCCAGAGGTGAGCCACCAAGCTCCTTCAGGGCTGTGGTTTGGGAAAACTACGGTTTCCCAATGAGCTACAGCAGCAGCGTTAAGACAAGTCAAGACAACAGCTGTGCCTAAAAATTTTGAAATGGTTCTGCACAAGACTGTAGAACTGCAATGCTACATCCAGCTCAAACTAATACAATGAATCTTACAACAATTAGTGCTGGGGGATATGACAAAAAAAATACATCTTGGGATTTTTCTAAATGTTATGTTATACAATTACATTTTTTATGCATGACCCTGAGCGACTGCTCCAGTGAGAGGCATAGTTGAGTGCGTGTCTGTATTGACCAAGTGGTTGAGCGAGAGAGAGTAATTCACACATCGGAAATTTCCAATCCAGCTGTAGAGATTTCCAATCCGATATGTCTGTGCTTTTATGTTGTCTACTGAAATGTCTCCACAACTGATTCCCTGAATGTTCTGCTAGCTGGCTGCAACAAGCGGAATGGATTTCCTGAATGGAGGCGTGTCTTTATGAGGCGCGGAGTCATGATACACAACCCCTCCAGAAAATCCATTGCACAGTTTACAAGCCAGCTAGCAGGCAAGTATTATTGACCAGGAGAAAATCAGCTGCGCAACCTTCTGCAGCTGACATAATCCCAGCCGTCACCGTTTTAAAACGCTTGCTCGCTGATGAGAACAGTACTAACAGCGGCATAAAAACAATGAAAATCAAACTCCTCCAAGCCAGGGTTTACGTTTTTTTTTTTTAAACGCCTCCCAGAGTGGCAAATTCTCAAAACGCATGCCTTGCGTTGTGTTTGGAGATTGAGAATTCACAGCTTGTCTCTGACTCCGTTTGTGTGTGCGCATGTTCAAGCATGTGGAAACTAAGAAAATGTTTGATAACTCAGTCTTCTGGTATAAAATGATTTGATCGTTAACAAAATATAGTACAATTAAATAACAATTAAACCTTTAACAACATAACATTCACCAAGAGTTACCGTTTGTCTTTACAGGACTCAAAATAACATAATGTTAAAAGCTGTGACACTAATGTACAACAGTGAGAGCCAGGAAAAAAATTCAAAGCAGGGTACTGAAAAAAAAACAATGTTTAATGGATCACCTGCCTCCATGCAGAGGCTACACTTACTGTGTCTGAGGTCTTGCTGGGGTTTGAATGGGAGTTGGAGCTATGAAGGGAGCTGTGGTTGTGAGAATTTTCTTGAGGGGAATAACTGGTCCCTGCAACAAAACAAAAAGAACAGGAAAAGAAAACATCAGCCACAACAAAAGTAACAGCTGAGAATAAAAACGTATTTGGACTCATATAAGCCTATTTATATTGAATTATTTTCATGTTTAGTCAGATGCTCTTTTCAAAAATGTCTTGATATGAAAGCAACAACTACATGACAATATACATCTCACTCTACTTTGCTAACCCATTTGTCTCAAGTGGGAAAAAAAAAACCCGGCCCAGTACTGGGCTGCCATTATAGCACTAGAACCGTAAACACTGCCACCCATACATCTACAAATGTAGATGGTAGGGCTGGACAATTAAGACTTTGTTGGAAATTCCTCCTGGAATTTCCTTAGAAAAACTAACAAGATGGCAGCAAACGGTGAATAATTTCTACCTAAAAAAGGCCCAGACCCAGGCTCTCCAGAAGTGCGAAACTGGTTCCGTTTCACAGCATCAGGCACTGAAATGCAATTGCAAGTAAAACCAGCAGGCAGGTTTATGTTTGGTTGAATTCAAAACCGAGGGTATATTCATGTTAAAATATTTTAAGTCATTTGTATATGATGTTTTTAGAAAGGAAATACGATCAATGTAGAATCATGAATTCAGTTTGGTGTAAATGGCAAGACTAAACATGCTGGTGCTCATGCTTTTCTCTAAGCTCTGCCCACTACACTACTTGTGGCTTGAAATAGTGCACATTTGTAATATCTTCTAAATTGCTTTGGGGATATAATTATGCGTAATCAGTGGGGAAAACCATTAAGAGGAAAGCACACTTGAATGAGAGCCCTCTGGTGGGCACCAGTGCCCTAAATTTATCAATATATGCCTCAATAGGGGCACTCAATGACAATCTCATCAATCTCAATACATACAGTGACTGCAACAGTATGTGACACGTTCAGGAGTACACTAAATTAGATTACGAACAAATGAGCACCTCCTCCTAGCAGTAGTAGCAGGGATTAAAACTAACTTTTTTCACCACCGTCCCGGAAACGTCCCGAAAAACATTTTGAACCGTCCCGAATATCTTTTTTTACATTTTGAGTTGTTACTTATGGAAGCGTATTGCATTCACTTGAAAAAAAAAAATCCTGTTTTTCTCACTAATTAATTTTCGGTTTGATTTTTTGAATAATCTTTTTTCTGTTTTTCTGACTAATATTTTTTTCCCCTGTTTTTCTGTCTAATTATTTTCCTGTTTTTCGGAGTAATTTTTTTTCAGTTTTTCGGAGTAATTTTTTTTCTGTTTTACGGAGTAATTTTTTTCTGAGTTTAGAGAGCATTTGAAATAATAAACACATTCACTCCTTTATTGAGAGTTCGATTTATAACGACATGGATGGCTTGTTTAGTTTAATCAAGTTTTACTTTGATCTGCCAAGCCTTTTGCGCAGAGACTTTCCAGCGTTTAACAGGTGTTGTTCCACAGTGAACTCGCTGTTTCGACCGTCGAATTATCGGTGTATCCCTAAATATAACATCTTTATTGACAAGAGCGATGTAACCGTACTAATGACGCACTTGATAGTGTGACTTGGGTTTCAATCGGCACCTGGACATGCGTGCGCTGCGCTGATTACATGGGGGAACATGCGCTCTTGTTCCCCGGGATATAGAAAAAGCCGTGGTGTATAAAAAAAATCTATTTTAAATAAATAAACAAGCAACGCTAAGCCTGGTGGGGCTTCATTCAGTGATTGAAACAAACATGTCAACATTAATGAAATGTTTACATGCAGTGCGGGCGCGCAAAGCAGACAGCCGCGCTGCGGCTCGAGCGGCGCACAGTGAGAGAGGAGCAGTTTCTGCGTCTCAATGAACAACACAAACATGAGCGCGCAGACATTTACCTTTTCACATAAGTATTTCTCACTGACCACGAACCCGTTCTGGTTCACAGAAAGTGTTAAAAACTTAAACAGAAACATTTAGTCAGTCAAAATTCTCTTCCGTCCCGTGGTCGTCCCGAGAGAGAATATTGATCGTCCCGATGACAATTAATTACGTCCCCGGGACGACAGGACGGTGTTCATTTTAATCCCTGAAGTAGCATTCATAAGATCAAGATAATATGATGTTATCTAATGAAGCATTTTTCTCACCAATTTAAAAATGTATATCTTTGTTAGTGGTATATGGTATAAAGCACTGAGACTGGAGCAACAATGAGAATTCTCAAATACTATAAAGTACTGTGACTAATGGAGTTATTTTCTTTGATTGGCGATGCCTCTTCTGACCACTGTACCAACTAGTGCTGTTGGAACAAATTTGAGGAATTGAATATAATGCCAATATTCAATATTCAAAATAAATAATAATCGAGTGCTGTAATTACTGTTCAAGTGTGTATTTTTTTATTTTTTTATTACACATGTTAAATCGTGGCGAATCAAGCCTGGCCCTCTATCCTTCTGCCTATCCACGCGTGACAAACAAAACGCTTTGGTCACGTATGACCCTTAAAGAACAATTAAGTTTTCTGAATCGCAACAATCTCACTTTCAGTCAGTAACAACGGCGATAATAGACCCAAGGAGATAACCACTCCTGACCATCTAAAAAGCATTGTGTGGAAAGTTTTTGGATTTCCATCAACAAACTAAAAACTACAAATAAGGATATCGTAATCTGCGGAATATGCAACATCGAAATCAAGTATCACTCGACAATGAGCAACATCAGGGGATACTTGCCAACACTGCAACCTGGCAAACTAGCTGAGATTAAGTCAGAGCAGGCAAGAATGACCTCTACACGGTTCCTAGCCGTGTGACTATCACAGACTTATTATTATTATTATCATTATCATTATCATAAAAATGAAATTATTACGTGACAGTCACCAAACATTTCATAGACGAGGAATGATGAGCCACACTGCCGAAAACATTGCCAGATGCATCAACGACATACTCGGAGAGAAGAACATGAGTCAGTGCTCTCCATCACCAAGGCCATCGGGAGTACATAAATGTGGTAGTACATAATTATGCTAGGCCTGTACATAGCACTGTAGTACTGCTACGCCAAACTGAAATTTTAGGTGACAATTGGCCATTCATTAAGAGTACACAAAGGGGAACAATGATCTTCTAACACCATATATTCTTGGTTAGTATTGTTTATACCTTTGTATCTTGGCAGTGTGTAACCTTCACAAAGGACCTCGAAACAAGATATTTAAACTCAAACCCCAAAAACCTGTCCCACCCAAAAACAGAGCGAACAAATGTATCATTCAAAACATCATAAAGCAAACCAGTACTACTTGGATTTGGTCCACAGCTCAAATCTTATCTCATTACAAAGATATCTCAAAAATGTGACAGGATAACACTCTGACTTTAGCTAAGATAACTTGGTAAAATATCTGATAAAAGGGGTTTTACTTTTTATATTTACGCATAGTTTACTGTGATAAAGACCAAACATCCCTGCAACAGGGACTTGAAATTGCAATGTTCTAAAACGTCCATAGAAGCTCAATACCCAGCTAATGCCTGTGGCACGTGCCAGAAATGCACTGGTGAATTTGACATCTTCCACACAGCAGCATGCAGCAAGCTTCCAACTAATTCTAAGTTTGTTTCTTTTAATAAAAATAATGCAATTTAGTGGGGGGTTACGAGCAGAGTGATCGCCACATTTAAGGAAAATGGGGTGAATCATGCATCTTAAATACAGTTACGCTGATTGAAAAATAGCGTAACATCCTCAATTTTGCATGTGGGCTGCACATCATGTAATAGCTAAAACCCTGCTGATTAAGTTGTTGAGAATGTGCATATGGCATATTTTTCTAATAAGTACAATCATAGAAAGAGAATGAATAAAGCCAGAGTGAGTCAGAGTCTCTAAAGGCTGTTTCAATGTATATAAAACACCAATTAGGGATGGGACTTTTTTGTCGACAAAACAATCGACAATCGAAACGTGTGCACCTCGACAAAAAAAATAACATTTAATTTAAACAAGTCGAAGTGTCACAAACACGTAAAGTTCATGACTAACGAGGTTAAAGAAGCTGTGGACTAAAAGGTGAGCCTGCTGTCCAGGCTCCTTGCGCTCTCAGATGATGGTGCGTGCATTGAGGAGGACGAGTCTTCGGCCCGTTTTTGTGAATGGAATAGGTGAGGGCGGGTCGGTAAGGTAACTATGGAGCTTCAGCCGCTGTCTGTGGTGCTCAAAGGCTGGTTTGTAGGATGAGTGTGTGGCGAGTCACCTGTAACGTTAGCCTACATGGTGACAACAGCTGTTCTCTCTAGTGGCTGTGTGTGTTTGTGTGCAGTGCGAACAAGCTCGCGCTAATGTTTAGGACTGGGGTGGACACAACAATAAGCAGGTTCAAAAACGCGAGCCGTCTGGCGACATACCTGTGCCAGCAGAGAGAAAACTCTCCGCTCCGCTTTTTTTTGCCCCTCATTTTTATTATCACCCCCGCATTGGTGCTTAAAAAAAAAAGAAAAATCGACACGTGGACCTTGACAATCGTCTCTCAAATGAGTTTCAGCCAAAACAAAAATGTGAAATACACATTTGAAGTGACAAGTGGAATATTGGGGTCTGTGATGTAGGGCTGTAATCAACTAAAGAAACTCTTGGTCGACTAAAGACCTGAAATTTCGACTAAAAATCGACTAATCGGGAGGTGGGGTGGGTGCTTTGCGACTGCTGCTATTTTAATTTGAAAAGAACCGCAGCCGCAAAGCACCTGTGCGGCTACAGCTCTTAATTTGAAAAGCCCCCAGAGTCTGACGGCTCTGACAGAGTTTCGCATTACGTTCATCTGCGCAATAGCATTGCCCGTGATATCCGAAAATAATGTACTATGTCAACTTGTAATATCAGCACAATAACTGTTGAGGAATACAGAGTGAGACTGAACATAGGAGAGCAGCTTCATGTCCGAAAACTGATATTAGATATACAAGTCATCATTTAGTCTTTGATGAACAGCAGTTCAATCACCCTGCCAAAAGGGCCATTTTCAGAAAACTCAGTTTAGTAGTATCTCTTTAGGTCCATCTTTAAAAAAAGTAAAACAAAACAGAACACATAAAATAAATGCCATTGTAAAGCAAATACACCAAACAAACTCCCAGCACAAGAAGAGGAAGACGACGGAGATTGTGTCAGTGAATACCAAGGCAAGAGAGAGGTGGGATTATGATATCGCTTTCCAAAAACCGTGTAGCTGTACTAGCTGACGTTACACAACCAAGGTACCGCCTCCGACACGCCCACTAGCAGGAAAGATTGAGGCTCATCCCATTGACTTATAAAGACCGCACATAAATCAGGTAGAATTTTCATCACAAAAGTGATGATTGTAGATAGCTTATGTGTCCGAGGGTGCCGTAACAGTGTGAAAGTCAAACAGCTCCAGGTATTGTGTGCATCAGCTTGCTGACAAACTGAACAGGATTTCTAGCACTAAACATGTCTGTGGGCCAGTTTTTCGTTAAAAAGGCAAAGGGATTTGGGCAAATCTAACCTGACTGGTGCGACGCTGGGGTAGATAGCCACCATAATTCCTCTCGCTCCGAAACTGTATCACAACAGCCGCAGAGCCAAAGAATCCGTCAAGAGGAAAAAGTGACGAGGTTGATGAGGATCGCATGTTGTCACAAAGACTTGGACAATTTTGATTTCACAAATACAGCCGAACACTTAAGTCCAATGAAACACAGACGCAAGCTGACAAAAGGAGAATTGTGACATATGAACTGAGCTGTGCATTTACTTACATTACACTTATTTCCATTATATATTTCTACGTTAACACAAGAAATAAGCTACTACTTTAAATTAAATAGTCACTTCTGCTTGCTGCAACTACGAAATCATCATTTGATTTGTTTGACCAACTTCTGTCAATGAAAAGTTCAATCGTAAAATAAAAAGAGAAAACAAAAGCTATTTTTACTTGAATAAACAAAACAGATCAGCGACTGCTCCACACACAGTCGGCTGCACATCTACGACTTGTTCATGTTCAGTTTAAGTGCGCTGCAGCACAGTAATACAGTTAGATGATCTCACTCGTGCGACAGAATTGTGCATTTCCTTTTCATTTCCTTTAGGTTTATGAGAAAGTCACTAGATTTGTCGCTTTTTAAATTTCCTTTCAAAGGTCACCAGGGGTCTGTAGAGTTGCTAAATATGCATACGGAAATGGCACGATACATACAAACAGACATTATTTCCCTTTCTTTCCTCTGGCTCGGTTCATTCTGTCGCAGTTTTCTGTAATTATATCTAATGTTTACAACGTCTTATTGTGTTTTTCAGTGCAACGTTACAGCACAACTTACAGTCCTGGCACATTTTAAATTCCCTGAAAAGATGATGTCTTTACTGGGAACTTTTTGAAAACTTATAAAAATATATATTATATACATGTATATGCGATTTCCGTCTGGGCATGGCCTTAGAATACTGTATGTCCAGCATTAAATATACATGGCTGGAATTTTTAAATATTAACGGCCACATGGGCCATCAAAAACATTTGCTAGTGTAAACTCTGATGGGAACAAACACAATCTGTAAACAACAGACCCAGTCTAACTGACATCCAAGTCTGCACAGCAATGTTAACAGTAATATTTTAACAATAATAATATTTTTTATTATTACACTGCCCATTGCGAATGCTAACGAGTCACTTTCACGAGTGAAAACAATGCTATTTTTTAGCTGGAAGACTCCACAGTTGCATGTTCTTCACAAAGCCAGATTGTGTCCATTTGTTTCCCTCTAGGCTCTTGTAAACTTTCAGTGACTTTCTGGAGTAAGACGAAAGGAAGTTAATCAGGAAGTTGAAAATGTCAGGATACTTCAGGTCCGTAATAATGTCCATTCCGGCTCTTTCTAAACTCATAAAAAGCATGCCAGGGACGTTATAAGTCTCAGATAGGTTTACTGTGTCAAATTTTGCGACGTATCGGTCGATCTACATAGATTGTAAGTGTGCAGTGACCTCTGATTAAATCCAGAACACTGGTCCCATTCATTTTTGCTGCATTTAAGGATGCCAACATTAAGTGTCACACATTAGCAATTGGCAGTGTAATGTAAATAACTGCAGACTTGTATGTTCATTAGTTCATTATTAATAGAGTCCATCTAACCGAGAAAACCATGAAATCCATTGCCTGTGTTAAATCTCATTGCCGTCTACTGCTTGCTGTGAGCGCATTTCATAACAATGATTCTCCTACGTAAATTGGTAAAATGTTCTCCCGTTAGCCTGTGTTTTTGCATCCTGGCATCCATGTTGCATCCATGTTTTCTGAGATGGTACATTTATGTGTGGCCTTCTGTATAACTCTATGGGGTGAGCTGCATTCTTTCCTGCCAGTGGGCATGTCAGCCACATGACATCCTGAGTTCTATTGGTTGTAATGTCAATACGAAAATGCAAGGGTGGCGTTTTGAGATTTTCCCACTCTGGGATCAGTTTCCAATAAAATTGCGTTTCTGGGCTCTCAGTTTCAGTGAGGATGAAACCATGATATGATAACCCTCACAAGGCAGATTCACTTAAACTCCGTGTAGCCAGCCACTCACCACCAGTAGTTATTGTCACTGTGAAATGGAACCATGGATGAGAATACCATGATTATTGCCTCTCCACCACACCAGCTCATCGACCACCTGGCGACCTTCCGAGTGCTGCTCATCACTAGTGCAGCAGGGCAAATGAACACTACCCCATTAATGCTACATGATGTAAAACCTTAAAGGTATTTGTCTTTTTCCCCAGCCTACATATCTGTCTACACCAACAACAGAATGTTATTTCTGTGCACATAACTTTTGTTTACTATTTAACGCTCTTTTCGGTTTGCCTTGAACAAAACCACATGAAAAAGTTGTTAGGTAACAACCCGGCCATAGACCCAACATATAAAACAGGTTTATAGAAATCTGCAAAAACAAATTTCAGTAACCTTGTTTGTAGTCCTTAGGGATATATTTTCATTTTTCTCACTACAAAGTGACCAACCTTGAAGGGAGCATGTGTTACAGGCCTCTCCATTCATCGTAGTTGTCCAATGATCTCTTACCAAGAGATAATTACTACACTCACAAAAAGTAACCTTCGTAGTTCAACATTAGTCCTCCAAATATTTCATCAGGTTTTCAGGTTTAAATCACAGCAACACAAATTTTTGAACTCAATAGAGTGCTCTCCAAAAAAACCTGACTAGTCAAATGGTTTCTCATAAACCATAGTTGGCACAGCTTGACATAAGTGACCAAATTTTGGAGGAAACTCTGTTTCCTCATGTGTATAATCTAAAAAGATTTAAAACATTACTTATTGGTGAGATTTCAAGAAGTCATTATAGTGCTTATTTTAAGAGAAACTACAATAACTAACTGGAATACCCAAAAGCTGAAAGCATTACAAATTAAGCAGGTCATAAATAAAAAAAAAAGTGGTGAAGATTCTGATGAAGCTCTTGTCTGGCATGAAGTGGACACTGGAAGGGACAGAAAACACCACCACCTAAATCTTACATTAAGCCATTATACCTGTGGCCATCCAAGTTAGCAAAACGTCCTAAATCTGCACCAATTTTATTTTCAACAACCACTGCTTCTCACCTCCATCTCTGTTTCTGGCCCGGTGTGCATGGACAGCCTTTGCTCTGCTGTGCCCTGTGTTGTCGATATGTTTGTTTTCAGGGCTGTCAGACCTCCGAAGCATTTTGCAAGGAGGAGTGACATCTGAAGAGTCTCGCATCTTTTCATGCCTGTGGTCCCCTCCTGGATGGCTCTTGGACGAGTATTTGAGAGTCTGTAAACACATGACATGCAGACACAAAGCCACCTTACTATCGTCCAGTATGTATGTTTTACTATTATCTATTATCAGAAGAGAACCTCTCAGCTTGTCCATAATGTAACATAAAGAAATGTAATGTCCAAGTACATATGTGAAAAAGTTATCATATAATTTAAAGAAATAATCACATCCATGGAGCTTAACATTAATGATTAGAGACCAACTGTGAAACACTAATAAATAAGAGTTTATTAGTTTATACGTTTAGTTTTACTAACATGACTGTTTAACAATTTCCCACTTGGAGACAATGTCATATTTACTACATTAAACAATCTTACGACGATTAAGACAACAAGTTTCAATCAAATTAATTATCACCCAATTTAATTGTCAAGAAGTGAATTTAAACATAAAGTCAGACATTGTGGTACACATCTCGAAAATGTAGATATTTCGAGAGTCTTTGTTGGCTGAATCCTTCAAATGACAGACTGCGGTCAGGCCCTAATCGGAATGGCTAGCAGGCAAGCTAACAGTAACAGGCTATCATTAGCTTTGAGCTGCAAAATAACTTGCTCATACCCTTTTCTAAAACCGTTGAATTCGACGAATACGCTCAGTCTGTCGTTTATTTACATCACAATGTTTACATTAGGACATGTTGGCTGTCGTTTTTGTGGCAACTGCAAACAAATCCCCCTACTTTGCACTTATTTTCCGCACTGACTGGGGCCTGTTATGCTCCCCTGAAGCCTGAACTAGAGTGTCCATTTTAATCTTATTTGCTGCTAGCAAGCTACGGTTAGCTAACAAGTACCTGATAGGGCTGAGAATCTCTTCGGTCGCACCTGCAAAACAATAAAGAAAACGAAGGTGAACACAACTTAAAATGTCAAAGCTGAGAAATGGTTAGAAGTACTGCAACAGCGGAACACACAAGTTTACAGACACTTATTTTGGTTTCAGTAAAAATGGCGGATTGTCAAAGCGCAGCTGCCGAGGAAAAGAAAATCTGAATAAGTATCGTTAAAAAAAGATGTTTACCCATCGCCGAGTCTCGGTTGTTTCCTTGCATACATTACCATCAATGCCGTGTTAGTGTGTTTGGAGTGGGATGTGAAAGACTGATAATGGTACTGGGTTTTTCTGGTGGATTCTGCGACCTGGAATCGTCAATTATTTCAACCTAGCTTATGGGCAATTCAATGCTATCGGCAGCACTGGTCGAAAGAGCGCCCTCACTCAGTCCATCTCCCACTCAGACAGACACACACAACCTGAACCAACGTATCCAACTGCCGAGAAAACGTAGCAGTGGAGCTACGGGATTGGTTGCCAGATATCAGAAAGCCACATACACAGAGAGCCTTCATAACATCACTGGGGCTTGACAAATAAACGAGAAAGGGTTTATTGACAATGACACTGTGGCCAGCTTCACATACATAAAACACATTCATGTGCACATGTTTGTATATGGATGTGTTCCTATACAAAATAATACTAGAATATATGCACTTCCCCAGAAATCCATTCAGTAATAGGTACTCATGTCTCTTATACCTGCATCTAATCCACCCACTCACTTCATTTCCTTTGGGTAAAAGTTGCAGAAAAATGTACATATGTCAAAACATATACACATCAAAATAAAATAACAGTAAAACAGCTATAACACATTGTAATCATTTTTTCGAATGAGCAGAATGTTTTAATTAATTGTCAAAATCGGTTGAAAAGGTAGACAATAGCGACTGCTTATAATAATAATAATAATAATGATAATAATAATATAGGTGGAAAAGCTGATTCACTATTCCTAAACAGTTACCAGATTTTCTCAGGAAGACTAATAATGACTTTAATAACAAAATCCTCTAGTGCCAGCCAGATTTGATTATCTGTCCATACTTGGTCAAACAAATCCAATATTTGGGATAATACTCATCAAATTCGGTTGACAGTGTGTATAGTTGACAAATCTGGCAACCTTGACTGCAGGCTCCTCCACCCCCTTCCGACGTCAACATCCGGGACACCTTGGCTGAACGGAACAGTCTTAAAAACTTGTTTAACATATTGTTCAGTTTAAACTGTCATTGCATGTCAACATATGTATGTTGACTTGTAATGTTGCAACATCCAAATTGTTTATTTAGTAGGAAGGAAGCGCTGCCGATTTGTATTGTAAACAACTACGTGAAGGTGGCAGGCAGTGACTTGTTCTCTTCTGCCATCTAGTGCCTGTACGGCGATATCGCAGGTAGCGCAGACAGAATAGTTTTCTACATAAAAATACAAAAATATTAAATTAAACTTTAAGAGCTCAATTTAAATGTACACAAAAAGGACCATATTGTACTAAAATAACGTATAATAATGTATTTGTGAAGAACATTTACAAAACACTGTACAGGATAAAAAGGAAATACATATTAATTAAAATCAGTAAGTGAATGATATAGGAATTATCCAAAATACTACAGTGCCATTGCCATACATGAGTTAGTGAGCAAGCATAATAGCAAGGAAAATGAAAACTGGTAATGCAAAGTAGCCTATTCACATGTTGTGGTTGAATCAATGGTTCAGGGGCGAGTATCTGTCAGGAAAGGGCTACTGGGCTCCATTGTCCCTGGAGAATAAAGTCCCACATCAGATCCGAGGCTGAGGACAAAAGAAACTGCAGTTCAGCGTTTTGGCACACAATGCATTTTAATGTGGGGACAAGAGGGCATGTCAGGGGGCGCTCTCATTGTTAGCACATTTCTGGAACAAGTTCACACAGAATAGATTTTTGTGAGTCCATATACATATGTCTTCGATTCTTTCCATGGGTGTATGCTTTAATAATCATTAATAATCGGTGATTAGACAGATTACACAACTCTGAACCAACAGCAGCAATCGCAACTCATATTTTTATGTATTAAGTAATTTATTAGAATATTTTCAGGTAAGATCCCCCAGTGTCCTTCGAAAAAGTGACTTCTCAGATCATTGGCCACTTGTTGTTTCTTAACATTGCCTGTAGAGGGAGCTATCAAATCACTTTTTAAATATTTCGTACAAAAGCAGCACTCTCTTACCGGCTTTACCTGAATAATAATAATAATAACAATAACAATTATAGTGTAACGTCTGTGTACCTGTACAATGGCAATAAATACTTTATATTCTGATAATAATACTAATAATGATACTACTACTACTACTACTACTACTACTACTAATAATAAGAGCAACAAATAAAGAGGGAGAGAGCTGTGTAGATTCAAGTTTGATTTAAATATATTTTCGAAATTAGGGACAGGCGGTAAAATAAATAAATAAATAAACAAACAAACAAACCAAACAAACACATTAGATGCATTTCATGCTGAATCAACTGTCCCAAATTAGGTTCTTAAAATCAAATAGAAATTAACTATTCAAAATGAATATTTGGAATACTTCAAAGACAATAGACAATAGCGTGTCTATTTTATTTTTCGAAGAGAAACGTGCTGTCATGGTGTGGATGTCTTACTTTCTCCCGTACACAGGCAGGAAAACTTGCAGGGGCGGTGCTACAAGACGACTGACAGTAGTACTAACCAATGAAAAGGCAGCAGTGAATTAGGGCTCGTCTTTGCAGAGTTAGTCACCAATGGGAGAAGAGATTAGGCGGTCTATTTGCAACGCCTCTGTGTGCGTTGAACGCTCTGTCCGGTGCAGATCTAAGATCAGCCATGTGTCGTCACATCCCTGCAAACCTACAAACAAACCGTTTCCAAGTCAGTGCTTGGACAGGGCGCTGTATTTGTCCTGCGGTGAAGCCGAGGCGTTACATTTTGAAAGGTTGACTACAGCACATAGTAGACATTGAGAGCGTGGATGAGTTGTAGAGAGAAAAAGTAGTTTAAAAAAAAATAATTGGGATAGCTCTCTTTTGGTTCAAGTTCTGTCTGCCACCTAAGTCAAGTTTTTATTCTCGAAGGAACCACTGGAGTACACAGCAAGAAGTCATTCAACACCGACCTCCGATGCAAAGTGAGTACCAACATGTTGTACTGTATTTGGCAACGTACAAGGAATTTCCAGTTAGTTTCTAATGTTATTAAAGTGCTTTTAATAGAGAATATCAAGCTACAATACAGCGTGTCACACCAGCGTGCTTAGGTCCATAGTGTCAAAGTGACATTTACTGAGCGAGTTCGTTTGTCTTCGTAGTTCATATCAAAGTGAAAGAAAGTGACATAATGTTGCTGTGAGGCTGTGTTAAAGCCAAGAGGCTCTCACTCGACACGGTGTCACTCCAGAGAGTGTGTGGCGTTCAACCAAATGAAGGTACAGCCGGTTAGAAGATGCACTTTGGAGCACACGCTGACACAACTTCCTCGTGACACAACTCTGAAGTTCCACAAAACACCCACACCCTGAACGCATCAGCAGCTCATCCAGGATGTACAGTGTGTCAATGAGACGCTTCTCCAGGGGGGAATAGAGCAGGAATACAGAGGTAATATAGAGTCTAGACAGGGGAGTTCTGAAGGAGTACAGTGGGATTGCAGACATCAGGCTGGGGAATGTAGAAAGAATACAGTGGGGTACGGGGAATACACTGGGAATATAGAGGGTAGATGGGAGTACAGGGGGATTCCCGTTTCCACAAAGGGTGGATAGGGGAATACTGAGGAAAATACTCAAGGAATACAGATCGCATGAGGGAATGTAGAGGAGATACAATGGTACTACTCAGGGAATGAAGTGTAATGTGGCTGGACTACACAGGGAAGTGTGGTTTGAAAACTGAGGGTGGATGAAGGAATAAGGATGAAATTCACATACAGAATACAGAGAGAAGACAGGGAAGCTGAGGGAATACTTTTCTAGTCCCGATGACCATTAAAAGCTGCAGCTTTTCACTACAGCAGGGTTTCTCACTCCTGGTCCTGGGGAGCTACTGTTCTGCATGCTTTAGATCAGGGGTCTCAAACTCAAATGACCTGGGGGCCAATGCCCATCTATTGTGGTCAAGAGCGGGCCGGCATGGAGAACAAAAAGTGGGAAAAAACAACTGTTTACAATATTGCATCATGATATCACACAGATGCTTAATAATACTATTTATGATGTAAAATGAATGTACTAATACCAAAAAACAGAATTTTTTTTTTAAATGACTTAAATAATAGTGTGGATAACTAATTACAATTCGTACCAGGAGCCGTTTCGGCCACTGCCATTCCGTGGCTCGGGCCCAAACAAGCGTTATTTCTATATGTAATTGAATGTTGTATATGATACATTTAATAATGGGAAAATTATGACCAAATGTCTAATTATTACTGTTATTAAAAGCATTGATAGGAAACATATACTATATTCTATTACCTCGCTGGCAGCTGTGCCTCAGCTACACACTGTGTTTAAAAGATGGTGAGGTCATGGGCCATGTTTTCATTATAACATGATATTAAGTAGGGGGCTGCATGTAATTGATTGGGTGGCCGCATGTGGCCCCCGAGCCGCCAGTTTGAGACCCCTGCTTTAGATGTTTCCCTGCTCAAATATGCTCAAAGTCGATAAGCTCTGCTGAAGCCTGATAACCACCTATTTATTTGAAGCAGGTGTGTTGAAGCAGGGAAACACCTTAAACATGCAGGACAGTGGCTCCTCAGGACCAGGAGTGAGGAAATCTGCACTATAGTTTTGCCATTCACCCATTCACTCACACATTCATAAAACATAGAAAAAAAACATGACGCAAATGTCATTGTTACCAATACCAGTCGATAACCACCTCTACATAGTATTTGGCACACTAACAGTGTAGCGACATGTCCACAGATTAAAAAAACCCATTACTGTGCATACAACTTATTTACTGTGAAACAAGTATGACAGAAGTGATATAAACGATAAAAGAAACAGTGTTTGTGTGGGTGCAGCCATCTTGGAATCCTTACACAGGGTATGTGAGGTTGCTCAGAGTTTCGATCTGGAAATTCAAGTGCAGGAACAGCCCCGACCTCAGAAATTCCAAGTTCCGACTAAAAATGGAATGCAGCATTCAACCCCCTGTGGCCTGGAAAGTTGTATGTGGTGACATGGAGCTTGTCACAGGCTGACAGTGACAAACCTCTGAGCTAGAAGGACTCTGGGAGACTCAGCACTTGGTCACATCCTAGCACAGCCCCGTTTAACTCTGTATGTCATAATGATGTTGCACCATTTTTTTCCCCAGTTATTATGTAATTGAGGCATTGGCATATGATATAGTCTCAGGCTGATGTGTGTGTATACTTTAACATGAAATTGCCACATAAACCCTTCAAAAGCCACAATATTATTTGCTTCTTTATGTGGTAAAAACACAGACAGACCCAAGATGTCAGTAATAATTTATTGCAAGCAGAAATGATATTATGTTTCATTGCATGGAGTCATTTGTTCCTTGTGGCATTCTGCATATTCGTTGCTGTCATTCAGCATATGAGAGAGGTGTGAGGAAAAAACCCTCAGTTGTTTATTGGCTTGTGTATCTTAAAGCTAAATTAGCATCTTTACAAGAAATCATCCACCACAAAGCAAAATGGCTTTGTTGCACAGCATAACAAGATTGTTTAATGTACCTTTTTTTGTGTACAGTGATATGCATATACTCTCCCGTATTGTTTACTATTGAGCTCATTGCTAGCACTGTTATGGTGATGTGACTGTGAGAAAATGAGAGATGACCTTCTCTCCCATGTATCTGAATGCCACAGTGGGGGAATCTCCAGAGAGCCATCGTTTTTCTGTGTAAACTCAGAATACTCTGTGGTTACTCTGTAGTTTTGGAGAGCTCCTTTGCTGACAGCGGGAATAGCCTAGTTCTTCTTGTAAACCTTGCTTAGTAAAAGGTGGGAGGCCTTGACTTTGAATTCCAGCTGTGCAGGGTGAGTCTCTCAGGAGACCTTGATTATAAGTGTTTCGGTTTTATAATCCCTGGTTTATGTTCAGGAGGCCAGCAGCTTAGTTTCATGAAAAGTCTATGACGGGTCCATTATGCCTTCATTTCACAGATTCTTCACTGCCAGTTTCTTTTTATGCACGTGGTGCCAAGTTAGGTGTGAGTCATCTGATGATTTTAGATTGAGCTGGATTTCAAATGAAGATGTCCACAACGTCACGGTGTCATTCTGTGATGACGCATTGTATTTACCCTTGGCTTACACCATAACGTTTACATTTAAGCATTTAGCAGATAAGACTACATTCAACTTCAACAGATTGATGGCTTAGTAGATTGCTGTGCTTATTGACCAAATTATTTCACAGCATCACAGCAAGAGGTCGCTGGTTTGCGCCCTGGTCATTTTAATTTTGATTATGAAATATAGAATATATCTAATTAGGGATGCACCGATCCACTATTTTTCACTTCCTAGAGGACCTGCAAGGCGAGCTGATTTTCTTAACTCCTGGTCAATCATGCTTGCCTGCTAGCTGGCTGTAAACTGTGCAATGGATTTCCTGAATGGATCGCGCATCATCACTCCGCGCATCATTGAGACAAGCCTCCATATCGGAAATCCATTCCACTTTTTGCAGCCTGCTAGCAGAGCAGTCGGGTATCACTTGTGGAGACATTTCAGCAGACAACATTAAAGCAGACTTATCGGACGGGACATCTCTACAGTTGGATCCGATATTTCCGATACGTCAGTTACGTCTTTATTGGAACCTGATACTGATACTGGATCGGATCGGCCCCATCTCTTCATCTAATGGTATTTAATTTTCAAAAACTATCCCATCAACAGGGCTTAAAGTTGTCGGGCACAGAACTTTATTCGATTACATTTTTGACAGCGGAGGGAGTCCACGAAAACAAGGCAGTCTCGGCAAAGAACGATGCATACAGAATTAGAAAATCACAATATCAAAGTGTACTTGGATGACCATCTGTAGCCTGCCCTCAGTGCCCTAAATGAACCTTCCGCCTGCTGTGCTGGGACTTAACATTGTGCTCGCTTCAGCGTAATCAAACGCATCAAGGGAGATACCACACTCGATACTGGTATTACCAGCTCCCCTCCGGCCAGAGCCTTAAAGTCCATGACCATTTCTCCAAGGGAAGTAATAACAAGTCAGCACGACTCTCTAAATGTAGGATTTCCCGATCCTGCAGCATCTCCTCTTTTTGCACCAGTGGCAAACTGGTTGCACCTCACAGTGAAGCCTACGGTGTCCAGGTCGGACATGATGCCCAAATGCTCCAAAGGATTTTTTTTTTGATGGATGTATTATCACCTTGATGTGCTTGGTGTGTAAAGTGGAGAATGTTTGCGCATCTATGTGCGTGACTGTGATGTCATGCATGACAGGCACGACACATCATATTCATATTTATCATATTTAATTGTACAGGATGATGCTGGTGCCACTGTTTACAAGTGTTTTTTTAGGGCTGGACTGGCACAAAAAAAATCGGCCCTGGCTTTTTTTTTTCCAAAATGGCGATTATTGGTGATACAGACATCCCTGCAGATGAGCCCTCTGAACACCTTCAACACTACAATGTAATGAACCACACACTAGTGCCCTAACCCTAACATCAGCCTAACTTTAACATGTCACCTTAAAATTGTAGTAATCTAAGTGACGGGGACTTGATTTTTGTCCCCATAAGGAAGACATGACATAAATTCATTGTTATATTAATAGATTATAGATAATAAAATAATCATTTGAATTATCAATAGGGAACTAGTTAGGTGGTGCCCTACTTGTCTGTATACAGGTTTTATAGTTATTATCATCGTAGTTGATATCATCATTAAATAGGTAAACAACATAAATTGAAAATCAAACGTATAACATACACGCACAAGAAATGAAGAGGAAAAATTCAGTGAAAACAACTCACCCACTGATGACTAAATATCGTTCATCAGACAGGTCTTATATCAGTTTTTCCATTTTTTTGAGTACAGTTTGGATATAATCCAAATTCCATTGCAGAGTCACCACCATTGGGAGGTGTAGCCATTTTTGAATTTCTTGTGTGAGTTCTATGGTCAGCTGTAGCAGCTCAGACAGAGACGTTGTCTCTTGGTGGTTGTCTGAACAGGTGTCTTGGTGCTGCAGCGCCACATAGCTTGCATTCCCAGGGTTTTGTTCTTGGCTTGGAGGGTCACTGAGTAGAGGGAGGAAGGTGTGGGAACCAGGAATGCTATGTACACAAGGCTCGACTCAAAATTAGTTTGCGTGACCTGCTTGTTGAGACAAACACTCCCTGTCATTGCAACTGCCTGGTTTGTGTTGCTGAGGAACCTGTCAGCAAAGCCACTGCACTGTTCATGGCCGGGCTATTTTCTTGGAGCTTAAGGGTGGGTAGGATACAGTGGCTTAAGACTCTTAATCTGAGCATTAGTTTGGATGACTGTCAGCTAACGCGGAATCACAAGATGTGGCCTGTCTAAAGACAAACCACGACAATCAGTCGTCTTCTATATTAGCTCCAGTGCAAGCATTAACAAATAAAGGAATGCAGTCATTCCGCAACTGTTCTGAACTAAAATCCTCCTGGAGCCAGAGAATATAAAGAGACATTGCGATAGTGCTTTGGCTGCTTTTAATACTCACTCACTCTGTATCACTTATGTGGTGTGTTGTGAGTGAGTTTGCTCCATCATAAAGCTTTGAGTCATGGATTCTGAGCTCAGCACTGCCCACTGATGAACTGAGGTAAACATACTTTTACTACCAACAATTGCTAAACTTGGCAACAAATTAAATAAGACTAAAAGTTGTGGCTGAATCCAGTTCTAAAGTTTGACGACAGATGGATCAAAGCTATGTATGCACTGCTTATTATTACATGTCTGAGGTTTTTCTTTGCTTACACTTGTGCAGTGTTGTCCTTTTGTTTGGTAAAATTGAGAGCTGCAACATGATGGTGTTATTTTAAAGAAGCGTATAGGAACTACACTAACAAATGTGAAGAAGAAATCAGATTATTGACAGAAACCTAGGTGTGTTAAACGGTTTATTCAAAAACCGATAACGGCAATAAACTGATAATGAAATCAGTTTATTCCGTTTACATGAGCACTTGAATAACCAGATAATAATCAGTTTTTTAGTGTTCATGTACATGCACTCTATGTTGGGGGAGAACTGATCAGAATATATGGCAATATATTAATGAGTCTATCCAGTCATCCTTCCATTCATCAAATTGTTTTTCATATTTCATTTATTTTCTCACTCGCCAAACCCCTCATTTCATTTGTCAATGCTATTCTTTCTATGCTTAATCACATCTACTCCATGGTATCACTAATCTCTGTTATGAGGTTACAGGGGACTTTTGAGCCTCCTGCTGCTCTGCTGATCCCAGACAGAGAGATTAAAGTCATGTACTTGGCATGGACACAGTTGATAAGCATCACCAGTAGTGATGCAGTGTTGTTTTGCCTCTTGCCTGCCTCACAGAGGTGTAGGGTTTCTCTCAGCACCAGCTAAGCCTTTGCAGTGCTGCGCCGGAATGAGCCCAGCTCGCAGATGATGGCCATCAGACACCGGATGCTGGTTGCATTCTGTTCCAGCTCATGTACATGAAATGCCACGCTCACTGTGCAGACACGCTGCCCTCTTGATTCGCAGGGGGTCATCATTTGATACAGAAAGTAGAGGGACTAAAAGAGGACCGCTCCAGTGTGTAACTTTTTCGCTTAAATACTGCTAGTGTCACTACCCTACTCCTTATGGTGCTTTTCCACTATGCAGTACCAGCACACCTTGCCTCGGCATGGCACAGCGCAGCTCGACTTGGCATGGTTTTCCATTACTCTACTACCTTCTCATCGTGGGCAGAGTCATCATAGCATGGCGGCAGTTTGTTTTATACACGACGCACACAAAGTAGTGACTTAAGTTAATTATAAATATTTTTGCTGGGACTTGGTAGTGGAAAAGCGTCATTAGATAAACACCCCTTTTCAAAGATTTGGCTGTTTTGGCTCGGCTCTTATTGCTCCCAAATGACTCTCCGTTTAGTATCATTTTAGATGTTTTGTTCAGTGTTTTCATGAAAGGCCTATTTTTATGCATGTTATTGTGTCAAAAAATACAGTTATTGCATTTTTTTTTGTCACCACAGACATTGTATCACGATATGACATGTTTTTATCATGGTAAAAAATGATGGCCAAATCTATTTCATGATAAGTGTCAGACAAATAAAGGTGAGGTCTTGAGGCCCGCCCATAGCACTGGCTCTGTGAAGGACTCAAGGTTTACAAATAGTGTTGTATAGTTTTTGTTCTTGAAAACCAAACAGAACACTGCAACATACTGAATACTATATTATCGAATCATTACCCATACATATCGTAGATGGTTTGAATTTATATAGCACTTTTCTAGTCCTGATGACCACTCAAAGCTGTTTTACTGTTTCATACTATCTACGTGCACATTTCAGATCACTTAATCTGTGCCGGCACAGAAAAGTGCATGTAGACTAGTGGAGCCGGGAATCAAACCCACAACCTTTTTAGTTGAAAGACAACTCGCTGTTTTTTCTCAGAGAAGGGGGAGTTCACTTCACTGATGTCAAGCTTATTTGTCTAATGCTGTTTTATTTATGAGGGTTTTCCATGCGTGGCCACTCTTTAGCATTACTATCTTCCCTTCTTCCACTGTTCCACTCAGGGCAGCCCTGTGAATAATTTAGCATTCTGGGAGCGAAACAGAACCAAAATAGACCAAAAGTGTGTGTACTTGTTGGTGGTTTTGTTCAGTAAATCACAGCAACCACCGAGTATTTGTGTAGTTCTGCTATTTAAGTTATGCCTTTGTTCCTCATGGCGATGGAGAGTTGACTTCAAGGCTGACTTCTCTGACTGTAATCAAATGCAGTCGATTTGAGAGTAAGCCACTGAGTGAAAAAGAATTAGCCATCTTTGTCATTTGATCCCACAGCTTCAAGTATGCTCTGTCAGCATGATGTCACCACAGAGTGATGGGTATCCGGTGCTACATTAATGCACCATGAGGTTGCAATATTCAAACAGCTGGTGTTGATATGTAGGAGCAGGGATGCCACACACTGATCCTGTGACTGTTTTCATATATTCCTTTCTTGCCTTGGTGACTGAAGATGTAGACCACACACACACACACACACACACACACAGAAAGAAAGAAAGAACACTGATGTCACTACCATCTGCTCTTTGTTGGAACCTTTGCTCATATCACATAGCAATGCAATTTCGTCTGTTGCAAGCATTGCACATTTAATGGTCACATGGTTTAGACCAGTGGTTCTCATATAGGGGTCTGTGGCACACTGCTGGGGGGGTTCAGTAAAACTTTCCAAATTCATCCATTTTTGTTATTTGACAGTGGGGGTCTTTTTTTGTTTATTATATGTGCATGAATTTCAATGTGACAGTATCTGAGTGAGCTAAAATAGCTCTTAAATGACTTTATAGTGTATTCCAAGGAAACAATTGGAATTGTTGGGGGTTCTTGGTTAAGAAATGAAAAAAAACCCTATTTGATATTGAATTGAAAAAAAAAAAAACATGGTCAAGTACATGGTGAAAGGATTTTTTTCTTTTTGCTGTGGTGAACATATGTGGCCACTTTTATTGTGTGGGAAATTGTACTTTTTCTCATGTGCTTATTGCAACATTGCACACAAACCTGCCATGATAAACATGGAAAGTAACATTCAGGAATGAAAATGACCCAATTTTAGTTGTTTTGCTCGTTAGATCCCCTTTCCTCTCTACTGCTGCCTTGATCTTAGGAATCACCTCCAGGTAAAATATCATTCAACCACATGACCTCACTTGGCCTTCTTGCTGCAGTGTTTGATATCATATGCAATCATTTAACCATCTGAAAGTGCAGATGGTTAAGCGTTGATTACTGCTCTTATGCATCATAACCTCTTCATTAATCTGATCAAGTTTGCTAAATCATGACAATTATGCCTGCATACTGCCAGATACAGTTTTCCATGCATGACCTTGCCGAAGTATAAGCAATGATTTGATGACTGACATGAGACAGGAGACAGAGTAGGTTGGTATGCTCGGATCTTTCTGATGGGTGGGGTCTTGCAGAGACCTTGAGCCCTTCAGAATGAGGGATTTCTCTACAGCAGTCTGTTTCTTTTCAGTTGGTGAGGACACCTTTCAGACGACAACACTGGCTTTCACTCATTTAATCCCCACCTTTGTGTGTTGGGGCGACTCAAGTAGTGTCAGCTGTGGCTCTGTACACTTGCTGCTGTGTTTTCTTGCTACCTCCTTGTGGCTGCAGGCCCGTAAGGCTGAATTTTAATTTGCCTTTTCTTCTCAGCCCCCTATTTGCCTTTCGACTGCAGCCTACAACAAGTAAAATGTCAGCAAAGGGAGGCCTGTGTGCCTCACTCTCTCTCACTCTGTGTGTGAATACACACTTTTGTTTCTGAAGTTGAAAACATGTTCTGCAGCCTCTGTGTTTATGTTTGTGTGTGCATGTATTGGACAGGCATCCATTCATCTTGTGAACAGTATAGACCCAGTCTGTGCCTATTCCCCTGTTGCTCATTGAAAGCAATTAGAGCAATTAGACTGTGAAAACCCCCTCACAACAGCCTATTATAGCCGTTTATGATGCAATCATCGCTCTTTGATGATGTGGCCTATGTGATTAAAACCATTCACTCAGTATGATGGTAGTCAAGGAGATTGGACTGTGAGCTATCTAAACTGGTAATGAGACTGTGTACTGTATTGTGCTGTCAATCAACGTACTTTTGTATGATGGAAGTTGCCCATTATGCTATGTTTGTTGTTCGGTTTGGTACAGTACAGTACAGTTTGGAATGGAAAGGCCCTGGGTCAGGCTTACGCTTCAACTGAGAACAGTACCTTCACTTGGTAGGGAGGGCAATCATGAGCAGAATCACAACCTGTTTCGCCATATTTTAGTTCTGTACTTTGGTCATGAAGGAAGTCCTGAACTTACCTTTTTAATTAACTGATTCTAATGTTTCAGTTTTCACTCTTCCATTATTACTATACCTCCTCAACCTAGGCAAGCGACCAAGTACAGTCGAGCTGAGTAGTGCTGGAAATGCTGGAAAAGTGCCATTAGTAGATGATGCAATATTTCCAAGACACAATTCTCGAACTGTGGTACAAATGTTCTAATCTCATAAAGGAGAAACAGTCCACAACATGATTGTTGCTGGTTTTTATTTACATTTTTGCAGCATGCATAGTATCACTGGATTGTATTTGAGTTTGCGTATTTGTCTTTTCTGATATCTGATCCAGTGATTTTGACCAGTATTGGATATTTAGTATCGTTTCGTAGAAGCTCATCCCTTGAAAATAGGCCTGTAAAATGGGATGAAAAGTCTGAATGCAGCAGCTCCTTGAATGTAGACATGTTTTTCTGTGTAATCAGCTGAAGAGTCGTGTTCCAATGCTCAGCCGCACAAACCGTAAAATCATACAGAAACATTGTTTGCACATTTTTCAACCTTCCTGATGGATGACTGATGTCTTTGTCTGTTTGGGTGTGTTCATCAGTCTGTTAATGTCTGCTGTGTTTGACTGGTATAGTCCTATTTATTCACTGTGTATTTCTGTATAATAAATAATATGTCTTGTCTGTTGTTTGTTTTTCTGTATTTACAGGAATTAGTTTCCATTATTTTTGATATACGCTTTTGTCATACTGGTGATATTTTTTTTTAAATTATTTGCATGTTTTTATTTTTTTATATACTTTTTGAATCCCCTTAGGGGAATTCTTTCTCTGTATTTAACCAATCTTCTCTTAGGAACCTGGTGGGGACTCTCTTGGCCATGGGCTGCCCATTCTAGCCCATTTTAGTGTGCTATACTAAATTACTAGGTGCCCGGTTACTTGGGTACTAATCAGTTTTGGATTAAAGAAGCAACAGCAATAAAATTTTCAAACCCATCTTTAGTCGTAGATAACACTGTAGCAGAATTAGTATAGCTTCTGTAATTTGAACCTAAACTTGCCACAGGTGTAATTTTGTATTTGCCTTTTACTTAAGCTTTTACTTAAGTTTTAACAGCTGTAATCAGTCCCGGCTGCCTGTATGATACCCTTGTATCAAAGGAGAGGCTTCTCTGCTGCTAACTTGGCTCCTAGTTGACCACTAATTGCAAAGTAACCCTCTGAAAAGGCCTTGGAGCGGAGGCTTTTTTTGGCTTTGATGAAATTAAAGTGTGATATTTATAGTTTGCTTTGAATTGTTAGGAGTTGATAAGAGAAGGCATGTGGGGTTCATGCAGCATGTCTATTGTAAGAGTAGTTTACCATGTCACTGCAGTGTCATGTAGACTGTGAGTCAGTTTGGATTTGAATAGTTTGAATAAATTCACTGAGCAGGGTGGAGCTGCGGTTTGGTTTCGAGGTCCACTGGGTCACAGGGTTTGTTTATGGTGAATGGGGACATGTGTTTATATAGTGTGTTTTAAGAAAAGAAATCAAAACAACCCACAACATAAAAACTCAGTAGAGAAATATATACTTTTGAAAGACAATACATGCTGGTGCATTTAAATATTATTTATAATTTGCAAAAAAATGTAGTGAGCCTGTCAGTATTCTTTCAAGATTGCATAGATAGCAGTAGGGGTGTCGATCTCGAAACGACGCTACAATCTCGACCTTCGAAAGCAAACATGGAGTTAGGGATTTAACCAAGCCCTCAGTGTGAAGTCCTGCAGGCGTACCAGAGGAGGAAAAAAAAGCACATTGTTGTGGTTGTAGCCAATGTAGCACAACTTAACTTTACCTGCTATAGCACATTTTGGGCACCCCTGGTGTATACAATGGGATAAGTTGACCTTCTGCCTCCAGCACATCCTGCAGTTATTGAACATGTTTTGCAAGATACAGTGTTTTAATTGAACAGGTTCATGACATGTTGATATTAAGTTTTCCGGTTGATACATTTTTAATCAATGTTGTTTACTAATCATTGCAACCCTAATAGGCACATTTATGGAAATACTTTTTTATAATCAAATGGATAATTTAATAGTTGAATATTCATGCCTGTACCTAAAAGATGGTATTAATATTTTACGCATTTCAGTTTCTGTGCAGTGGTTAGCAGCACTTTGTCTTCAGAGCAGAAGCCTGTTTGAATTATGTTCTTGACCCTGTGTCTGTGTAGTTAAGTGTGAGTCTTCGGCCTGATTGATATGTAAATTTAAATGGTAAAATTTCACAAACGTTTGTCTAGATAAGGACATCATACCACAGCATTGACTCATTACAATACAGGTTAGTTTGACCCATTTTGGCATTTTAAGAAACACCTCTCTGGAAAAGAATCAAGATTTGGTCGAGTACATTGGACAAAGTATAAAAATTCTTCTGTAGTTATTCATCAAACTAAAACTTGCATCAGCTATGTTGGAATGAGCACATAGTGTTCATCTGAGTTATCCATATTTGGGAATAGTCTATTAAGTTTTTATTTAGAATAGTACTAGAAAAGTATTTCTGTCACACACAGTGGAAGAATGGATCAGAACTCAGAAATATAGGGTTAGATTACACTATTCTAATTGTTATTCATCCTGTCATTTAAGTTTTAGGTCTATCATTTTCTGTACATGTGGTCAGTTTTCATTTTTAGTAGATATGTCCTCCTTAACAGCAGAATCTTTTTTTTTCTTTTTTCTTCCTTAATTGTCAAAGATAGTGTATACATATTAAAATGTTGTGGTGAAGTTTTGTGTTAACTCGAAATCTTGGAATAAAACAGATGTACCATTTTTTATCACCTTGATCACACAATAAGTAAAGACAAAAACAATTGTTTTAAAAGGATGTTAATGGGGGGCCGCATGGTTGGTGTAGTGGTTAGCACTCTTGCCTTTGTAGCAAGAAGACCGGGGTTCAAGCCCCGGTTGGAACAAGGGTCTTTCTGTGTGGAGTTTGAACATTTTCTCCGGCTTCCTCCCAAAGTAAAAAAACATGGGGATTTGGTAAATTGGTCACTCTAAATTGACCGTGAATGTGAGGGTGAATGGTTGTTTATGTGGTCCTGTGATGGACTGGCGATCTGTCCAGGGTGTACCCCGCCTATCGCCCTATGTCAGCTGAGATTGGTACAGCACCTCCCACGACCCTCCACTGGAGGATAAAGTGGTAGATAATGGATGGATGTTAATGGGGAGTTTGTTGGCTTGACATAATATTACTGGCTTATACCTCAAATAAATGTCCTTGTTTTAATTTCACGTGTTCAGTCCAAAGATGGATAGAAATTGCCAGGTCCACAAAGGGGACCTGTCAGTGGTGTCCATTTACGTACAGTAAGTGTACATTGATGCTCCATATTCCATATTCTTCCATTTTTTTAGCTTGTTGCTTGTTCACTGAAATGGAGAATTTCTATGCCTGAGGTTATCGTTTTGTTTGATGCAATCTTAATTGAGTAGTTGATTTGTAACAAGCAATAAACTTATGCTTCTTGTGAATAGTTTTGTAAGTTATGTACTTTGAGAGGTCTAATGTGATGTAATGCATCATAGCTATCAATATCATACTCTTCGAAACCCAGTCACTCACAGTTGCTTATTGTAAAAGCTTTTTCTGTGCCCCCAGTTTCCTCTCTTACTTCCGGCGTCATCGGCACCAGATAAAGACAAAGCAGCTCTTTCTCTGTCAGTTTAGGAGTCGTCCTTTTAGCGGCTGGATGCTAATCTGACTGACCATCAGCAGCTTCTGTGCCGGTCAGGGGAAGACTGATACAGAAAGGCTGATATAGATAGCAAAGGCGGGGTGTGGAGGGGTGGCACAGAGGGTGATGACTGGATCATTTTGCATCTGGTGAACAGAGAAGTATTGTGTGCCAGTGGGTCACTGTGCAACACACCACTTCTTTACATGGTTAAAGTGGTGTTAAAGCACCAGAATTTCAAATGATCAACCTTACACCTGAAAAGAAAATAAAGATAGAGAAATTATATTAAGAAATGCACAATTTTTTAAAGGACTGAAATATTGAGTATGGTGCTAAGGATTTAAAGTATTTGTCCTGCGTCATCTGGGATCGGCTCCAGCTCTCGAGAGGATAAAGCAGTGAAAAATTCATGAACTTGCTAGGTGATTCTTGGTTGTAAAGGCCTACAATGGCCTTCACTAAACCCCTAAACCTCTCTTTTCTGGTGAAAAACCAGTGTATATGGGTATCTAGTCATTTTATTTGCAGATCCAGTTGTAAATCTTTACAGTTTTAGTCTTGAAATTATACATGTAATGAAAATCAGCATATCTACTGCCTCTCTGGTCAAACATCAGCTACTGCGTTCAAATGTTGGCTTTCTTAGTCCACTCTTGCATCTCTGGGACACACTTTCATCACCCTCTTGTCCCAGAATCCTCCTGTCTCTTTGTTGCCTTTCTCTATCCGTCACTTGAAGCACAGTGTGAGCAAATGAGAGACTCGTCTCACCAAGTATCACATTTCACTACCAGACCACACCCCCTGCGCGCCTCTCCACTCTCGAAAAACAGGTGATTGGACGGAGTTTGCATCAGAAAAGGGGGTTTAATTACCCCTTAAAAACATGGCTGCAGATTTATGGCTGCTGATCTGATAGGAAACAGTGGTAAAAGTCATGTAAAATATCATCATCAGTGCCACAGGATTTTGCTGTGAGTTGGAGCAGCAAAAGGATTTTTACAAGAAAGGTGATAACTTAGTTAATATACTTTAGTCTCATGGTATAAGCTTTAGCCTTAATTTGCGGTTATTCATTCAAAATGAAACCTCTATCTGTAGTTTGCAGCTCACTTTGTTCTGGAAAGGCCGTAGCTACTGCTACACACGAAAGGTAAACAGTGTGTATTAATCTTTAAAGAAGGACAGAGTAGATACAAGCGGCTTTGTTAATCAATCTGAGTCTCAGATGACCCAGGTTTTTCCACGAGTGTTTGAAACATTTATGGACTGTGGATTGTGGATGGACAGGGTGTTGGCAGATAAATGTAAAACATCTGATTTACACACACACACACACACCTCACACTTATCTCAGTCCAGAAGTTGTTCTGGGTATATTTACACGTAACGGAGAGACAACACAGAAGGCTGAGACTGGCTGATGCTGCATGTGCTGTAGAAATTAAACCTGAGTACCTGACTGTGCGTATTAGGGGTTGACTTATGATCGGCCCTTCCGATGGCCAATTATCGATGTCTGCATATTATTTTAATAATATTATTAATCAATTCAATTAAACGTAATTACATAAATGCTATTATTCCTAATTAGAATCCATTATCAAATGGAATGTACATTTTTCCGTTCTAATTATGGGTTATTAGCCTCATTAGCTAATCATTGGTATCAATATCATCTCATAAAACAAACAATATCTGCCGACCACTATTGTGTATCATACACCACAACAATATGCTGATATACTGTTGTCAATGAATTAGGTGAAGTTACAGCAGTATGCATGTCAGTTTTAAGGTTACAAATTAACCTGGAGTTGATGATGGATGAAATCCATGTGTCACTTTATCAAAGTCTCAATAGACTTTTTTCAAATAACTTGGTTTTACTTGATCGTATGTGACTTGGTAAATGCTTATTTTGTCTAATCGACTCTCCAAGGCTGCAACTAAAGGATTATTTTTTATCATTAATGAATCTGTCAGTTATCCTTTCTGCTAATCACTTAGTTGTTTGGTCCATTAAACTGTTAAACAAATAAAATAAATGTAAATCAATGTTCCTTTAACCACACCATCTTTGAATGTCTTGTTTTGTCCTCAAACTCAAGATATTCAGTGTTCACACAAGAAACTGAAGTCAGATACATTTTGATTGTTTTATGTTTATGTCCTTGTCCAAAGAAATCAATTCATCAAATGTTTATCAAAATAATCCCCAGTATCAGTTATTAATTGTTGCCGCTGACCAATGTGTTAAAGCTAAAGCAGAAAGGTCAGCTAGTTTCCATTGGCTTGGGTTTCAAACCCGTTTATTGTGTGAGCTTACCATGTGTTATTAATTGTCATGGCCCTGCACAGCGTTAACTATATTCCAAACAGATGCAGTAGCAGTGGATTTTGCTGAGTGTTGCAACTTCAGCATGAGGGAGGGATCAACAAACGGTGAGCTAAGCGTCTGTAGTGTATGAAATTAATATCCAAGATGAAATAGCACATGGTGCTCACTGAAGACCAAGACTAAACATATGCTGTTCTCTAAATCCAAAAGGAGGCCACAAACTCTTCCCTAATTGGCCATTAATGAATGTACTGTTTGGGTATTGTATTAGATGATTCTATTACCTTTAAACTACATGTTGAATGTCTTGTGAAGAAATTGAGACTCATATTTGGTTTCAGAAATAACTTATGTTTCTCTTTTGTGACCCAGAAAGGGCTTTTTTCTGTCACATTTCTGCCTGTGCTGGACTATAGGGATGTCTTGAATATGCATTTTCACCAAACAATTGATGGACACTACTCATTGCGCTCCCAGGACTTTTATACACACTCTCCATCCCCAGTGTATGAACAGAATGTGTAAAAAAGGCATTCCAGTGTTGTGCTGCTTCAGACTGGAACAATCTACAGAACACCCTCAAACTGCAAAATAGGACTGAGAATCTAAATCAGACCAGTGATTTAGATTCTCAGTCCTTCAGAATGAATTTAAAATGAACACTGTCACTGTTTTTAGGCTTTTGTCTTTAGGCTCTATAATGTCTGTTATTGTCTTATTGTAATTTGGCTGTTGTCAAGAGTTGTCAGAGTTTTTTATTACTGCTGCCTCTTGGCTAGGACGCCCTTGGAAAATAGATTTGCAATCTCAGTGGGATTATTATTATTATCCCGGTAAAATAAACGTGAAATTAAAACAAATTAAATAAAATGCACTGTAGTCTCTTATGTAAAATGAAATTCAAAATCCCTTCAGGAGGTCAAGAAAAGTAATTTACAGCCATTTGGAGTCTGATCTTGCATTTCATATTACTACTCACAAATTGTTACACAATGCTCAGAGTTTCTAAGACAGGCATATCCAAAGTTTGTTTGAACACGCACAATAATGTATTATTTATGGGTAGGACTTGGACTAACAAATCGACCTCAGTCATTTGTCACCCCCATTAGCTCAGCTGGTGAGGAGTTGCGCTTTGAAACTCACCTGTCACTGACAGCTAAATGCAGTCCTCTTATTTTAAGTTAGATAACTCCAGATGTGGAAAGAAAGGGACATTTTCTTATCATTTTTCCCCTCCTGTGCAGCCTAGATTAGGTTACATTTCCATTTTAATTTGCTAATTTCTCAGCACTGCATTTCCTCAGTTTCGCAGGCTGACAGGAGCCAGGTACAACTCCGCTGACTTATGAAACGTTATCTTGAGATTTTCAGCCACAGCATGAGGGAATTCCTGAGACGATGTTATCCACAAACAGGAAAGTAGTATCAGTGTGTTACAGTACTGCTTACTCTTTTGTGGATTTGTGGCTTACATGGAGTTTGGTTTTTTATCCCTCATGTTTTCAAAGGGTACTAAACTCAGTCCTGACGTTGTTCTCTTTCCACTGACATCAGATAAAAAGAGTTTTGCTGGTTTGTTTATCATTTGCAAAGTTCATGAGCAAGTTGTTGATTTCTGCTTAATCGCAGGTTTAAGTACTATCAGAAGTATGAGTCTTCTGCCCTGAATGAGGTCAAAAATAATGGCAGTCAAGTTCAACAAAATTTTAGGTGACAGAAGTTTTATGCTAAACACATAAAAAAGAAATACTTCCTTTGTGCAGTGAAGAACAAAACACTGCTATACTGGAAAACACAGACAGTCAGGTGGAGCTAATGGGCTGTATCACCATTGTGTGAAAGAACCTGGCAATGGCTTTGGGGTAATGGATATCCATCAATATTTAAAAGTTCCACTGTTTTAACTGCATTTAAGACATTAATTGGCACTTGGCTATGGGGTGTTTGAAATCAAATCATTCTAAATCGGCATCACATAGCCAAAGAACATAGACACAAACACAGAATCCACTGTATTTAAATTTTTTTCTGCATTTATCCAGATGGAAATAGCTTTTTGGGAGCCCTGGAACAATCCAGAGGGGGAACATCTCAAAAAGCCATGTGGATAACCAAATATGCTAGTTTGCTGTGTTATAATCCTGCCTCACTTGTGCTTGCATCATTCACTGTCGGTTATCTTTGTCATCTGCCTCTTCTTGTGTTTGGAGTTTGTTTGGTCTGTTCGCTGTATGATAACTTTTATTTTCTTTAAGTCACCATTGGCTTTCTTTTCTGTGATCATATACATTGTAATGAATAATTATTTGAACAAATATAAAGGAAGTTTGTGTTTGTGCGTGTGCTACGTCTGTGTCTCTGGTTTTGGTGTAGCAACAATAGACACAAGTACAAGCCTGGCATATAGCATTTTGTTGGGGTTTGGTGTGGATGAAGACATGTGAAAAAGTGCTGTGTTTACTGAAAACGCTTTAAGTTATTATGCTGCTCAAGCAACTTGTTTTTTATCCTTATCTCTCAAACTCCCTTTCCATGTCTTCTCTTTCACTGACAAAGCAGCAGAGGGATGAGATGCAGACTGTGCTGGAAAGTGATACGGTTGTCTTCGAGTGGAGGAGGAAGTGCTGACTATATGTCAGAGTGTGTGTATGTTGGGAATGTGGAGGAGAGAGTGAAGATGGAGAGGTATGTGTAGGATGCTGCTGATCAGTGCTGCTTTAGTGCCTGTCAAAGTTCTGCCTAAATATTGTCTGGACGAAACGTCTTTCAGCCCAGAACATTCAAACATGAATTGACCTGCATGCAAATACCTTACAGGAACAGTGAATGGAGCATCTGAATTTTGCATTCAACAGAGTCACACAGTGATCCACAGTCCTTACATAACCTCTGTCATTGCATTGTTAGTGTCCTGTCACTTATGGTACTTCAAATGGTATTTAAATGAGGTGGGTCACATTTTGAGTTCGGGACACCACTCTGGGATACTCAGTGAGGCATTGTTACTCATGCCCTCCCCCTCCACCACACTTCAACCCTATCCTCTCCCCTATTCCCAGCAGCCAAACCTCATGCAAAATGACTTGGGGGTACCAGGAAATGGGGTTACACACACCCTTGTTTTAATCAGTTATGAGCCCTTTGTCCAGAGTACTGTATAGCAATGTGGTGGAATGCGTTAATTAGAAGTGATGAAGAGATAAAATAGGTCTTTTGTCAGTGGATCATCCTGTTCTCTTTCCTCCATTCTGCCTCAAGTGTATCCATCATACACACACTTTCCCAACAGCCATAAGCCGTTGAACTACTTTACTCAAACCTCGACTGATCTCTTTGTAAACACCGCTGCTTGTATTTCTCGCTGAACTTCACGCCGTCTTAACAGTCTAACTGATAATTGCATGTAATAACTTGCCCGGAGTAGGTTTGGTGTTCAATTACCAGCAGAAAGTGCAAACACAGGAAAGAAAGGCTTAAGATGAGACATGCACCGCAATGCTTTGGGTTAGTCTTAGAAATTTGTAAAGGTTGTTTGTATTCCAGAGTTATATTTTATCCACCATATTTAGGTTACACTTCTACAACTGGAGAATTATTAATTATTTGGATTTTTCATCTGCAATGTCCTGAAATAAAACAGAAAGAGAACTTTTAACTACAAGGTTAATGTTAAATAGTTGATGCTTCTTTATTTTTATGCACTGAACAAACTGCCTTGTGCAACCTGCTGCACACAGACCTGTTTTTACAGGCCATTTACAGACATCTGTGCTTACAGGAAAATATTTTAATATAGATTTTTATCTAGAGCCTGCACAAACCAACAATGCTGTAACAATTTCTGGAGGAGTCAAATAGATGTTCAGTTGACCCTATCATCTTCTCTTACTCTGACAGGCTCTGTTAAGGCTCTCAACATCTACCGTTGATGCTTTGCACTGATTTAATCAAGAAACAGGAGGGCAGGTCTCTGTGGCTAAAAAGGAACGAACATATACAGAGTCACTATCAACTCCATCATCAACAGTTTTACCCTGCAACCCTATTCCAATGCTCCTCTGACTCTAAAAGCAGGCCAAAGCCTTTCTTGGAGCCCAATTGGCAACCGGTCGTAACGTCACCCATAAGAATTTAAAAACCCATGGTATGGCGTCACATTTATTCATGTACAACTGCGCAAGATATGTCCTTGTGCACATACAGAAATTGAATTAACTTCCTACCTACCTACCAGCCTACCTACAGAGGTTATCATCCTTGCAGTAGAATATAAAGTAGTTTTATATATAGAGTAGCATTTTGATCATGAAGTAATGCTTTATCATTTTTGAAATCTTAAGTTTGACTTAAAAATGATACCGTAAATCAAATTGCATTGTCAAAGACCTGCTTTACCTTTCCAAGTGAAAGGAGAATGTCGAACATCTTTAACTCGAGGCAACAGAGTATAAGATGTTTGACACAAAGGTCAAATTGTAACTGTTGACCTTTCGTTGCACTTGGCATTGCTTCATACAGTCGTGCATGAACGCGTAGGTACAAAGCATGTGTAATCGCTGGGAAAAATCACAGCAGTTAATGACTTTGTAATGGCTTCTGTGAGGGTTCCTGGAATGGTACGTAATCAGAGTCAAGGAGATGGTTAATACGGAAAGCTTAGCACACACACACACACACACACACACACACACACACACACAGACAAACCATGACAAATATGGAGTATTTGGTTGCTGGTTGACCTGTGCGTGCTGATAATTTGGGAAGTGTTTATTGTTGACATCATTGCTGCTGTCACTGTGCCAGCAGGCTTCTATTCTAACAGCTGTGTGTGCAGTCAGTGTATGCTGTGCAGTTAAAGTGCTGCACTTGCAGTCTTTAAGGTCAAGTTGTGTGTCTGCTTGTGATATAAAGTGATCATGAATGATTCCGTGCCACTGCCCCATTTATTTACAGTGTCATGTGTCCTCACACACTGTAGGACTTGACAGTCCTATGACCAAAGTCTGATTTGCTTTAAATATGTTGAATGGTGAACACACAGCTACATAGACACTAGCACCGTTGCTGAAAGATGGTGACACAATTTTATACAGTACAGCAGACTCTGCTCCATTCAGCAATCAAACATCAAACATGTTTGATTTTTTTAGCCGACTCTGGATGCTATCAGTAAGTGCTGCCAACAGCCAATGAATAGGTGACAACAGAAAGTAATGGGAATATCTAAACTACGACGCCAACGTCGGCTCCTCCATGACCTCACCTATACCTGTCATGGATGACAAAATGGTCGCCCATGTTTGTTTACCCTTCGCTCTGTCACTCTTGTTGACTCTCTGGTGATAGTTTGACTGTATGTGTCACTGCGTTCAGTTGACTTCAGTTGGTTTGACAAATCATGTTGTGTGCCCTCATCAGGTGGTCGTTAAATGTGTGATCCCCAGTCTTTCAGCCGTCATTAAAAAAAATAAAAAAATATCTTGAAACCAGTGAGTTAGCCTTTTCAAAATGGGTAAAAACGGTGAAAAGTTGGGAAGTGTGACCCGGTCCAACCAAGGGCCTTTTCGTGTGGAATTTGCATGTTCTCCCTTGTGTGAGTGGGTTTTCTCTGGGTACTATAGTTTCCTCCCACAGTCCAAAAACAAGCGAAGGTTAATTGAGCTCTCTAAATTGCCTGTAGGAGTGAATGGTTGTTGACTCTGTGATGGAGTTTTGACCTGTCGAGTGTTTACCCTGCCTTTTGCCGTATGTCAGATTGGCCCCAATTGCTACAGCCCATAGCATGTGATATGCATTGTTAAAAAGGGTCTTTCTCAAACAGTGTTTTGCTGTGCCCTCGCCAGCACTATTGCGTGTTTTTCGGACAAAGCGGAGCTCCGCGAGACAACAATTCCAGGAATTTAGCGCGTTGTGGCGTCTCAATGAGTGCGGAAGTCAACATTGCATGTTTTATCTCCTGTATTTCGACTGAGGAGGACCACAAAAACACTGAGTCATCTTTTTTCACACTGACTGATAGGGCCTCCAGAGTCCCACATAATGATTTAAATGATTGAAAAGGTGATTTTGCATACGTCCCCTTTAAGCTCGTACAGACTGACTTTATCTAGAGGTTCCACAATTTTGATGTTGACTGACCAAATTCCAAAGTATTTCCAAATGGGAGTTTAGAGACTGCTCACTGTGTAATCCATTGTTCCTGAACTTGGATTGTGAACTCTCTGCCATCCACACAGCTGTGTTTGCTCCTTTCAGGACCAACCAGTGACACTTTATTGAATAACCTGTTTTTTGACAATTTGATTATGTTATTGAATTTAGAATATTTTACTGACAGCGCATGCTGGTAGAAATAAATGTAATGTTAATTTAATGAAAATGTACAATTCACCTTGTCACAATAGGAAAGGCACATGCGTCCAGTATAACATAGGACAGGTCAGGTTGTTCTTTTTTGCTGTGATATGTCAGTGGAAAAACCCCTTTGAAAGAACCACATCCTGTCCACATTACATTTTTTATTTTATTTTATTTTATTTTATTTTTTTAAGTAATAAAAATACCAGGCTTGTAAATCAAATATGGTTGCCTGGCTCACTAAACAAGCAGTTGTTTTTCATCTCATTCAGTGCCATAAAAAGTTATTCAATAGTCTGCACTTATTGTGTTTAGTCAATGTGTAGTAGATGTGTAGTCATCAGCTTATGGAACTGCTTAATCAATAGGATGTGTGTATGTGGTGAGTTATTAATAAATGAAGTAATGCTTTCTCATTCAGCGTCATTGTCTGAGTGCATAAACTCTCTTGTGTGTCCCTGCACAGTGTTTCACCACTGCATAGTTTCACTTGCCAATATGCAGTGAACAATAATCCAAATTTACCCTGAAAACAAAGCATGACTAGTTATTGAAGCATGCTAATCTAATAGTTTGCATGCCAACATGTCGTCATATTAAAGCTCATACAAATGTCTGAAATGATTTGCATCAGCTTCATTGTCAGACACAAGCTTCACTGTGTTTTACAGAAAGCATGCTGTGTTAAATGTTGCATAATTATGTGTATTACTCGACTGATGGACTCTGTTGTGTGTGATGTTCTTGTGTAAGTGGTAAATGGTCTGTATTTACGAGGGGTGGGGAGAAAGTCGAAAAGTTGCTTGTGAGGCACCAAGTATGTAAACATGAACCTTTTTTGTATTAGAATAAAAACAGTGAGTGACGTTTCAGTCCACTACATTGTGCCAATTGCTCCTATAGCTGTTGTGTGACTTGCAAGATTTTGGCTGGAGGGAAGACGGCAGAAATAAACACGAATGATGGAGACGTGCTGCCAGAGAAAGAACTGAGAAATGTGCCAACAAAGTTTAAATCAAACTTCTGGAGGTAGATGAATAGATTGAATCTTTTGTTTTAATGGTTGACAAATGTTTTTTTTCAGTTGAAAAATATGATTATATATCACTATAAGACATCGTAATTCTCGGCATACTGCAAAATCATGATAATGTCCCAGCCCTACTATTTACTGTATATAGCAGTCTATACTCGTCTTGATGACCACTTAAAGCTGCTTTACAGTTTCACTCACATTCCACAGTTTCACCACATTCACTACACCCATCATGTGCAGCATGTTTTCTATCATGCTGCTGGTACAGCCATCGGGAGCAATGTGGGGTAAAGTGTCTTGCCCAAGGATGCATCAGCATGTAGACTATCAGAGGCAGGAAGCAAACCCACAACTTTGTGTTACCATTGAGCTACAGTCACTTGCAAACATACTTTACAACAGTAAACTAAAGACTACTGCACATTCCTGCCAGTAGCTACCTTGTAAGTTAAGTCAGGTTTCTCTATCTTCCCTCTACTAACCCATGGTGTTGTGTAGGTTGCATGGACCTACACATGAGATTCCCCCTGTGTCACTTGGGTCAGTGTGGGGCTCAGCTGCTGGTCGCTGCTGCCCATCTGTCTTTCTGTCTGTGTGTTCTCTCCGGGGTCAGGTTTGGGTCACCTCATGGTCTCGCTTCATTAATATCAATGAGATCATATGTCCACATTGAGGGGGGGGAATTAAAAGTGAAAAAAAGACGGTTGAAATGCAGAGGCTGCATCTGCTGGAGGTGGAGGAGAAAAGGGAGGTTTCTTTTTTCTTTTCTTTTTTTCATGCCTTTGTACATTCAGCTGTGGAGATACTACTGCTAGTGATATTCCCTAATCTTTACCAATCACTTGCTAGAAACATTTTAATTTCAAAAAGATATATCTTAACTGTTACCAGGGTTGGGCTGGAAAACATTCATTTTATATCTATATCGTGACATGAGACAACATTGTCATATCGTGATGAGCTGATACTAATAATAATCAATAATTATACATCATACACATTTCTATAGTGCCTTTCTGTACAAAAAAACTAAATAAAACTGTAAAAAGAAAGAAATACATTAGTACAGAAATTTGAATTGTAATATTTGTTCATGCACCACTTATAATGAGAGTCTATGGTAAAGATCTTTGCGCCACAGGTCATCTTCTTCTTCATGTGAGACAGGTGGGGCGGTGCTCTAGCGCCCTCTATTGATGGGCCACCACTGATTATTACTCTTAACACTTTGAAAATCTTTTTCTCTTCAGCTTTCTCTCAGTACTCTTACTCTCTCACTCGAATGCTCAGCTTAGCCAAAATCTCTGAAGGTAATTACACCCAGTGGTAATGGATTTTTTTTTTTTTTTAAATATAGTTTGTTTTTAATGACATCACTTCCAACTAGTTGAGCAATTCAATGAATTCTTGCCAATTCTTAACATGGACATGTGAATGCAGCATTAGCTACAGTATTAGTACTAGACATGTACATGTTTCCATTCACTGCTGTTAAGCAAATACAGGGTGTTAGTTCACTGACTTTATGTGGTGCAAAAGTTCAGGTCACCACAGAAGTATGAGAAGGCACAGCATCATGAAAGAGGAGCTGTTGGATCACAGGCGGTGTTTCATTGCTGCTCTTATCTATTATTTCTTTGTGACCAATGTTTTTATTTTTGTCTTCATACCACTCATAACATGGAACAAATACAATCACATATATTTGTCAGGTAATACTTAGTGAAAATAAACGCAGGAAAAAGAACAAAAAAGGAGAAGAGAAGTACAAAGAAAATGGTAGACCTACTGTTTTCCTATAGACCGTGGGGTTCTAATAAAATATAGCTTAACTTGTGATATTGTTCTCCCTCCCATTTTCCAGTCTCAACTCCCACCTATCCCAATCCACCCTTCTTGTCCATATATAGGTAAGGCAATCATATCAGTTTATTGTTTGTTTTATGCATTTAAGATCACAGATATGTTTTACACAAGATCAGCAGCTCTTTTAAATCCTCTCGAGTTTCTCTTTTGGCACGGTTTTCACATGCAATAGAATTATCTAATATTAGTATGTGATGATATCCCTTCATTAACTGATAAAGAATGAGGGGGTTTCCATCTAGAGATAAGAATTTTCTTTGCTGCAGTACGGTTAATCCAGCAAAGGGAACTCTTCTCTGCTGGGTTGATCATTTTAAAGATGAGTCATTTAGCAATTCAATGTTTGAGACATCATTTTAGTCCTGATTATATCAGATATGTCAATCACTTAATCCCCCCAAAAAACTTAAGTAGGCTTTTAAAAAGTCATGCCCATTTAGTATAATAGTTCCCCCTGTATCTTTTTTTTATATACTGTATATATCTATATATTATATTAGTGATATTTGCCTCTTGCACTAAGATGAGGAATTTGTGGTTTCCTCATCAGTCCACACATACCTCCTCACAGCCACAGTTTCTGCTATTACTGCTGGTTTTCCAGCACAGAGAAATGAGGAAGCTGGAGTGATGTTTCAGTTATGTCCTTAAAAAAAAGAAAAAAGAAATTCCATTTGCACCATCACATTTTTAATCTAGTGAATAGGGCTGCAACTAATGATTGTTTTCCTCATCGATTAATCTGTCGATTAGATTTTTGGTCTATAAAGAGTCAACAAATGAAACTGAAACATGTTTTGTTCTGTGCACAATCCTAAATTATTTGGTTTTAATGATTTCTTTGTCATGTGGAGCAAAGAATCCAGAAATATTTTACATTTAAGAAGCTGAAAAAGCTGAGAGAAAAAAAAAACACACTAAGTAATTGATTGTCAACATATTCGATTCATTTAGTAATAGATTCATAATCGATGCATCATTGCAGGCCCCAAATTAGGGATTGACCGATTATCGGCCAGGACGATTATCGGCCAGGACGATTATCGCCACTGATATTTGGCATTTTAAAGCATCTGCCGATAAGGGATCAATTTATTTAATCATTTATTTATTTACTCCCTGCACTTTGTTTTTGTTTGAACTTGGAACAAGATAGGTGAAAGATAAAATAACATATCAGCAATATTGAAATTTTTGTTTTCATTTAACTTTATAATACATGCTGCTGAGCATCGGAGCTTCCTACACTTTTTGTTAGAATTTTAAAACAAAGACGTCTATTATCTAAGATACATGTTGCAAATCTGAAAAGCTGTTTAATAAACATATGCTTAAAGGCATTTAAACAAAGTTAAGTGTTGGCAATTTTGACGTCAGTATTTTCACTTTTACTGCAAATATAGCAAACATATCGGCTCCAAATATCAGTTATCGGCCTCTTTGACTCCTAATAATTGGTATCAGCCCTAAAAAATTGGGTCTATCTCTACACCAAATATTTCAAAAATGCATATAAAAAGGCCGATTGAAACCCACCTAGTGCATCTTTAACTCCGCCTTGGCCTGATGTGGAATCTCGCTGGGCCAGTGTTAGTATCCAACTAAACTATCAAAGTCTTTGTTTTATAACAGCTCATCTTTCACAGGCATCATTTAAACCTGCCCCTTTCATAACTGCTGAGGGTGCATTAAGGATGCTTAGTGGTTTGGTATCTTCCTAGTGTGAGTAAGAGTGTGGACGTGAGCCTCTGTAACTGTGGTTGATTTACACCTGTGTTTGTGCCCCGTACAGGAGGGAGGGGGGGGGGGCGAGTGGGCAGGACTTGAACCCCAGGATTGTGTGTGGTTACTGACAGGAAGAAGTGGCTCCAGTGGGTGGCACGGTGGTTTAGAGAGACAAAAACCTTCAGACTATTGTAGGGTTTGATGACTGGATGATGAGTGCGGTATAAAATGACTGTTGTTGTTTGTCTACTTTGGCAGAAAATACATCTCATCCTGTTTTTGAGGATGTAAATTGCAGTTTTATGAGAGGCAGTTTCCTCTCGTAACCACATGTTCTTTTCGTTTCAGCTCATTACAGCTGCTTTTAGTTGCATTACTTTTTTTTGGTCATGAATTACTTTTTATGATGTCGACCAACTTCCATGATTACAAACCTAACAGATGAGATGTTTTCTTTGTAAGCTATTGGTAAATCTCTTACTGATACTGTATCTGACTGGATGCAGGATATCTATTTATTGCAGCCTTTGGCAGAATCATGCAAGTCCACCAGCTGGGTGGCATCTACTAATTGTTTGTTTTCTGTCATAAGCAGCTTAGAAGGAGGATTATCAGTCTGTATCAGTGATGTTTCTGTGTTAGAGGGATGACCTACATCTCATATGCCAAGCCAAAACACGCAGGTTGAGCCGAGAGAAGCATGTAAGGATAATTAAAATCATTTTTTAGATTAATTAATTGAACTCCGCCAGGAGGTATATGTTTTCGAGTTTGTTTGTTTGTCCATCTGTCTGTTAGCAACGTAACTCGAAAAGTCACTGACGGATTTGGATGAAATTTTCAGGAAATGTCCGCAATGGTACCAGGAACAAGTGATTACATTTTGGGTGTGATCCGTAGACGCTGCGCACCGGCAGGGTATATTTTGTAGGCACTGAGCTGCCTTGGCGGAGATCTGCGCTCTCCGAGTGCTTTTCTAGTTAAGTAATTGATTGTTTATTTAGTCTATTTATATCCAGTGACTTAAAGAGCATTTGAATTGTGAGAACTCAAATATATTGTAATTTATCAGAAGGAAAGGTCATATGAAAAGTCAAAAGCAGCTAATTTTCTTGACACATTTTGATTAATTAATAAACTTTTGACCAACTTTTCGGTATAATTACTATGTCTTACTATCCTAATCCTGAAGTTTGACATGTGATCAAGGAAAAAACAAATGGTTCAATATATGTAGCAAGTAAAAGTAGTGCAGGAGCCTCTAGCAAGGACAGGGATAGATTGAGATCAGTTGTTATCTCTGTGCACCTTTGACAGATGCGCCAGAGGCATTATGTTTTCATGCTGTGTGTGTGTGTGTGTGTGTGTGTGTATGTCCCAACAATATATCAGGAAAGTGCTGAATAATGTTCTCTTGGAGTGGAGGCTGAAATGATTCAATTTTGGCAGTGAAAGGTCAAGCTCTTTGCGATGTCACGAAAGTCTTCAACAAGTCTGGATAGGCAGATGTAACTCGACATGATGGTTCAGGTACACACTAATTTAAATAATGCATAATCTCGGGGGTTCATTCAAATGTAAAATGTTCATTTTATGGGATTTTCTACATTTGGCTATGGTCAGACCTCTGTGTAGCATCACTTACCTCAGCACTTATTAGATTAGCTGTGGTCACTGAAACCACCCTAAGTGGAAAATGATCCCATTATGTTTGTATTTTAAGCTGAACTAGTCAAAGGTATGGTTTTCATCACAATACAGCAGAAAACACAGCATTTCTCAAATGCCTTTAAAACAAAAAGAAGAATCAGTCAGTGAATTAAATTGAGTGAAATGGGTTTGATCTACTATATACATGGTGTACATTATTGTACACAAAAGCATTTAGATGACAATATGCAATAGCTGGTGCAGGTGGATGCTGACTTTATTAATAGAGTCATTGGGAGAAATATCTAGGTTTTGACTCTAGTACTCTATAGATTGTAGATTATGAGAGTGTGAGCCTCTCTCATACTGCCACTTAAATGTTTATCTTGCTGGCTGCTGAGAGTGATATGTATATTTGGATCATCATTAGTGTAATCCAACCGGGTGTCCGACTTTGACCCCGTTTATCTCCCCTCTGGCTGTCCTGAGGCACCACAGGAGCTGTGTCATCTGAGCTCTGACACCGATCACACTTCAGAGGACTTAGCAGGACGAGGGCTGTATAGTGAATGTTTTGGGGGTATCTATATGAACACGAGTCTAGGTGAATCCGGGCGTTTTGGGAGAAATGAAATGCTACTTTTTTTGTAAACTGGGGAAATCTCAAAAAGCCACCCTGTTGTTTTTGTGGAGACAATCAGCAATGATAACACCACCTCTCTCTTGCACTTGTATTCGCTGTTCGTTTTCTTTGTCATTCTCTTTTTGTGTTTGGAGTTTGCTTGGTCTGTTCGCTTTATGAAAACATTTATTTCTTGTAGATGGAGTTATTTTTCAATTAGCAGAACTTGAAGATAAAGCGGTTAACAACACATTTTGCTGGCATATTTACCACCAAGACATTACCATTTCAAAAAAGAAATGCTCACAATGCCGCTCACAATATTCAGCTTCCATAAAGAGAAAATAAATACACATCATGAATCTGCTGTTTTTTTTTTACTTATTTTTATGTTTTACAATCTGTGCTTATTGAAACATTATTTTGTGACCTGTAGTAATGACCGTTGATGACTCTACCCAAGACCCAAGTGTTTCTTGTTGCGCTCAAACCATTCCGTATGCTAAAGGACTTGTTTGCAGAGTGTTGGTGAAAACAAAATCAAACAAACTCTGGAAAGGCCTGTTGAACAGCTGTCTTGTTTGTGAAGTGGACTCATAAAACCATTAGGATACTTCCTGCAGTGTATACAAAATAGTGTATTGCATGTTACAGTGAAACATGTCAACAGTTTAAGGCCTCATGCACACCTGAGTAGTTACTCTTCAGAGAAAATGAATGTGGTTTTGTGGACCTTTGATGTTATTAGCTAAAGGGCACTGTGGACTTTAGATAGCTATGATAGCTATGATAGATATTAAAGGTGCATTATGTAATAAATCTGAAACAGCTGGCCATAAAATCCTCCTAATATGTCACAGAGACTCACAAATGATGTTCATATAACCAACTGAATTCACCAATAACAACAGTACAGTCAAAATATTTGCATTAAAAAAATATTTTGCAGACTGCAAATCATGTTTATGTTTTGAAATAATGTTTTGGCATGTGGCGCCACCTACAGCTGTCTACCAGTCATGCAGTCAGTAGAGTCTCAGCTGCCGAGCAACCACAGGTTGCCAGTTACGTCCGAGCTACAATAGCAGAGAAAACGAAACCTAAAAGACCTTGCTAATCTAATTTGAGTGTAGTAACCGTTTTGGCCACATACTTACATATGGTGCCTTTAAGTAGCAGTGATCATATAATTCCCAGCTTGTATAATTCCCAGCAACATGTGTGTTAAAAGCTGTGCTAGGTTGCGATTTTTTTGTACGTTATGTTGTATGTTAAAGCTATAAACCATCATCTCCAACTTGGAACATCAAAGGAATATGTTCATGTGTTGTTGATCTGAGAGAGGCTTGGATATATGTGGATGCACTTTGAGTGGCTTTGAAATTACGAATATGAAGTTATTATTTATTACATTTACTATTAGTTACAGAGTGTCGATCGCCGTCTGTGATGCGTCTTCTTTATTCTGTGGTGTAGAACCACACAAGGCGTTTTTAGATGCTTTGGTGACAGTTTATAATTTGCTGCCAGTCCACTGCAGGGCCAACACACAGAGACACAACAACCATTCACACCCACAATGCGTAGTCAATTTAGAGTGTCCAATTAACCTGTGCATGTTTTTGGACTGTGGGAGGAAAAAAACACCCAGGGAGAACATGCACACTACACACAAAAAGGCCCTCCACTACCAACCTTCTAACTGTGAGGCAACAGTGCTAGCCATAACTCCTCCATATGGCCAAAGGGGTGTACAGTAGGCCTGAAATTAAAGTAAATGCTTCTCTGCCTTTTGCATCACTGCTGTGATGAGTGTTTCAGGTAAATCCAGTCACTTGTGTTGAGGATGTAGGTTTCCCTGCAACTCTGGCATTCAGAGGGGAGTTCAGATTAGTGAGGCTTATGGTTACCTGCTGTTCTCTCTGTGCTCCTCGTTGTGTGCAGTTACAGACTACATGTATATGTGTTGTTTGTAGGTTGAAGGCATTGTCCTCTCCTAATTCAGGCATGTATATCATGTAGTGCTTACATTAAGCATTGAAGCACTCACATTAATGATATTGTTGGTTAAGCAATGTGTGATTTTACTATTTCATTCTCAGCACTAGTCCCTCTTCTTTCTCTGTCGTCCTGTTGAGTTTATCAGGATGACTCATTCTCTTGTCTAGGAGTCTAGGATGAAGTGAATTGTTTTTTTTTTTACAATTCCACATGTGACGCATGTGAGAGTGCATGCGTGACGGGGTCAGAGAGGAATGTGTGAGCGGAGACTGATAGTGCCTCCTCTCCTTGTTAATGGGTCAGAGAGAGAAACAAAGAGCTGCTGTGTCTGCATGAGAACCAGAGAGACAAGATGGGAGGAGGACAAAGAGGATGGACGAGGTGTTAAGTCACGGAAGTGGTTGTGACAACAATGTAGGGCTGCAAGTAATTGTTATTTTAATCATAGATATAACTGTTTTTATGGGTTTTATTCGAAAAAGACATCAGAATTCTTCAGAGCCAACAAAGTAATGGCCTTCAGATTTTTGTTGTCTATAGTTTACCAACAATACAGTGAGTCATTTATTTGTTTCAAAATAACAGCAGAATGCCAGACCGTTTACTGCCCCACATTTGATGTGTGTCAATAAAATAAAGGAATTGTCTTGCTTTTTGAAACATTTTAAGTCAGGGTCAGGGTCAGTTTTACCACAATGTGGAAAGTTGTCTTTGGCTCTGCGTAAAACAACTGGAACATGTATATTTTCTGTCTAATTTGACAGTTTTTATCAAACTGTATTGTGGTATGATTACATTATAACTTCGGTCATTTTTATTTATGTGTTAGTGTAGTCACAAACAAAACAAACCAGGAAGCTGTGTGGCAGTATCATACCAGTCCAACTGGCCCCTGGTTGGCACTGGTTAGAAAAGAGCTATGGCAGACAGAGGATGAGATTACTGGTGTCCCGGCAGCCTGTGTCACATATGAGTTCATGATGAAGACATACACATGGCCTGACACACACACTGGTCTGCTACCCTCTTTAATAGCCTTTTTTTGGCCTGCAACGCTGAGTGGAGATTTTTTAGTGAAGCGATTGCTCCATCTAGTGGCAATTTATTCTCACTAAACTTGTTCAGGCTGCAGATTATGTGCAAAGTATCTGATTTTGATGCGGTTTCCTCAAGCAATTACAATAAACAATGGCTTATTAATGTATTTTTTCAAGACTTAGCTTTTTCCTTTTTTTGTGTTTACCAGAGTTTCCTCAAATTGTGGACACTGTGAATTACACGGCTTTTGAGGTGGTATAGGAAATGCTATTGTAATAGTCCCAGGTCTCACTGGTTATCACTCCGTTTACCATTGAGTATAAGTAAAAGAGGGCGGAGCCCTGTGAACCTTTAGACAGGGACGGAAACTTGAGTTTCTGGTCTGATCAGGTGAGCGGATACACCTGCTGTGAGAGGGTGTGCCTGCTCACTGCTGTGTGTGAACCTATGTCTGTGTTGCAGGAAGTGGGTGATCTGGTAAGTTCCAGCTAAGCTTTTGTGATCTTCCTGTTTGTTTTTAATGACGTGTGTTTGTATATCACCTTCATTTGTTTGATCAGATCGACTCTCTTGCTCTTTGCTTTCACTGATGAATGTAATTTCACATGCTCCTTAGGTCTTTCTGCTGTCATAGAGGAACGTTGTTAGGACAAAGTGACTTTGAACCTTGATTATTTATTGTTCTTGTTGTGTTCTCACCAATTTTATATTGATATTCTTCATATTGATTTATTGATTTTCTCAAGTATAAAGTTGGACACCTGACACACAGGTGTGAGCACTGGAAGACAGACACGTTTCCAAATCTCAAAGTTAGTTTGACAAATCCTCCAGCATTCATTGCCGCACTCTGCAATAAATATCCAGTTCGGTCTGTGTCAAGCGTTTGAGCTCTCTGACTCACATTCTCCTACAACACTGAGTTCTGATTTCCTGAAATACATCTTTCCATTCTCTTATAAATGCAATGTAACTCTATCAGATCTGATGTTTTCTTCACAATAAATCTTGCCTTCACACTTCAGCTGTGTGTTGATGTGACTGAAAGGAGAGAAGGATATCAGATGTTTAAATACCTCTAGGATGGATTGTCCTAAACATAGATTTATGTCTCTCTCTTTTGTGTGTGTGTGTGTGTGTACGTGAGAACAAAGAACACTGATACAGATGTATTTTATGTGGAAAGATTGCTTATAAGCAACATGTGGCTGATTCTGACTGAGCTGTCAAAAAATAAAACATCTGAGATGGAGAAGAGAAGAGGACTCACTGTTCCCACTTCACCATTAATGCTCGTATTGGCATTGATTTTTCGTCAAGGGTTAATCGAGTTCATCGATATTCCATATTTTCCTCCACGATCTGTTTCCACGCGCTTTTTAGTCGCATCCATATATTTCTTTCTTCACTCATCGTTATTACTGTTCCTCCAGCAGTAAGTCATTCCAGGAACACTGGCCATGCCAGCTACCACCAAGAAGACTTAAATTAAGCGGCCCCAATTCCTTGTAAAGCTAACGGTTATTAACAAGAATCCGCATGGCACACGTCTGAAAACACAGGCCTGTCCTGCTAGCGTCACGCACATTACACTTAATAGGAATCGACACTGTGACATTTTGGCAGTGCAAAGTTGAGACATTATTCAACAATGCCTTTTTCCACAGGAGCAACAGAAAAGGCAAAAGGGCTGCGTGATGTGTGTAAAGCCCTGGCATCAAGTGGAGATTTGATTTTCTTCTTTTCTTAAAAAGGTATTTCCATTTCGAAAAAATACCATGTGGATGAACATTCCCCCGACCACAGTTTAATACACTGCAATTACGCACAGCCCATTGAAATGCAGTTCCACTGTGTGTCTGTGTGTAAATGAATGTTCGCATTTACCACAGCTGGATACACTGAAATTATACTCTTATGATTGTGTCATGTATGGCTGTGTGCATGTGGCTGTAATTCTATCCACTTCTGTCTGTCTGACATTGCACTTTGTGGTCCCTACAAGCCAATATGATGTAGAGTAGCTGAAATACAAATTGATTTTACATCCAATCTGTCTTCACAGCTACCCTATACCGGCACCCCGAAGCTCAACAGTTGGGCAACATAGTTTTCCATGAAAGGAACAATTTTATTAATTATTTAAAATCCACATGGTCTTGCACATCTCTTCTTGATTCTGTTTACTCACATCAAACTCCTGCCCGTCCATAAAACCATTAAGTATTTGGATGTTTCTGTTTATTGAGTGTAAAAAGTGTTTCTCATTTGTGTACCTAAATGAGAATGTGTGAAAAAGTGTGAAGGTGTTAATTAAAGTATTGGATTATTGCAGTGCTGCAGTGGCATCAGATAAAATTATTAGTCCTCAAGTGGGGGATCTGACTAATAACAGTTGATAGTAGGTGCATTTTTGTTTTTTCTATATATTGCATGATGTAAAGTACTGAAAAATTGCATTGAATATCTAATCAGATTTGTTATTTTCTTTACACATATGTAGTTCTTGATTAGATGCATCTATATGCATTAGATGCATTTATAGAAGAATCCTTCCAGTTCTGAAGTGGAATTTTATTTTATAGGAACATTTTTTTTTTGCATTGATGCAAGCATTGTTTTGGTATTACTTCTGGAACTTAGATATTGCATCAGCTGTAGCTGGATCTTACAGTGTTATTTCTGCAGGGCAAAGTACTTCAAGATTGTAGAAATTCATGGAAACCAAAACACTGACTAAAAATAATGCCAGAGCTTCCCAATGTTGCAACAGAGAGCACAGGCTTGGTAACCTGAACAGACACTGCTGAATAGATCTGTAATGATGTGACCATGGACCAGTGTAGATAAACTCATTAGATGTGAGTGAATCTGCAGGTCCTGACGCTGGTCAATAGTTTAGTAGCAAACTGGTCCTTGGAGCTGTTACCAGAGCAGGTGACGGAGGTGGCTTTGGTCAAGTGACTGTCGTGGAATGATGATAATCTGAAACATCCGTGGTGGCCCAGGAAAAGCTGGCTTTCCTGAACAGAAACATTCCAACACATTAACAGCACCATAGGGAGGTTTTGTTTGCACTGATTGGCAGAATTGACATCTGTCGCCATCTGTACTTCCTGTGCAGGTACAGATGGAAGCATCATGAACGCAGAACCATTCCACTTAGTAGAACCTGTAAAGGCTTCGAAGCATGAACCCCCCCCCCCCCACCACTCCTTCTCTTTTTTTCCTGATGAGGATCTTGTTGCCTTTTGGACAACCGCTGTGATCTTTCCACCATCCCGTCCACACATGGGAGGAAGAAACAAAAGATTTAATAGTAAAACCAATTCAAGGATTTAAACTCAAAGCAGACGTTCAGATGGTTGTTATGGCCTAGAGGTGACGGGTCTGTCAGTCATTCACCTCCTGACTTTGTTGTTTTTCTCACTAACTTCATCCATGTCCAGCTGAGGGTCAGGCGGCTCCGCCCGTGCTTACCCCAGGCTGAAAGGACAAGCTTGTTTTTGAAGAAAGTACAGGAATAACATTCTTCTACTTCTCCACATATCAATCCATCACCCTGAGCTATTTTCTCTTTAAATACTCATTTGACCTCAGGTTTTGTATACTGAGCAAGTCTTTGCAGACACAGACAGTGTCTCCTGAGGTATAAACATACAAGTGTCTGTCTAGAGCAGGACAAGTTATGGTGTTTCAGGGCGAATACTCCCTGCAGTACTATGAGATCCCACTAGATGGTGGCAGAACTGTATGTACAGGCCACACAGGGGCAGTAGAAGGGATATCACATTGCAATTAAGCGTATTCCATCACTTGTCCACATGGTAAGTTGTCCCTTTTACTTCATGGCCATCTGATATTGTGTGTTCCGTCCAGACACAGTAAGGGCACTCTTACAGTGCGGAATGTTTCTTTAATTCTCACTGTTATGATCCTATCGGGCCCTGTAAAAAGTCCCAGGTGCTCCCGGCTCTGCAACATGCTTCAGAACGTTCCCCAAATGGAAAGATGGATCCTTCCGCAGATATGGGAATATGTGATCATTCTTCTTTGAACGCAACAAAGGGTGAAAGACTGATATTACAGCACGACATACTTTAAGAGCATTCGTGCCCCCCTTCATTCCTGCTTCCCTTGTCTTTTCCTTAAGTCTGCCATTCCAATCACAAAGTCTTATGACAAAACCGTGCTTTAGCCCTCTCTGTGAAACACTGAACTGATTTAGCATGGGTCAGTTCCCTTGGCATGAACCCAGTGGCTGTTACGTTAGGTTCCCTGTTCAAACTGGCCTGCTGGAGAGATTTTGTGGTCTTAGCTCGAGGCGCCACTGTACTTCCCTGTTTGTCATTTTAACTTGTTTAATTGAAGTATACAAAGGGGTTGAATGGCACTGAAGTCTGATTTCACCATGGTTTCCATTTGTACTTTATGCTCTTGCAAAGCTTAGGCAGACAACTGACAATTCTGGCCTTCAAATTCCTGCTGGCGCAACATACTAGCAGGATTCGGAATTCATCTCCCAGTTCTCTCGTTGGAAAATCGCTCCTTTGATGAATGCACCATATTTTGTATTCCTCAATCCAGAATAAAAGTATTTGTTTTCTGATATGCGCTCAGTGGCTTGCTTACCTGGTCACTTTCCTGGACTGTGTTTTCGCCACAATGTTGTTTCCACAAGGTTCCACAGTGGGTTCGGCTTGGCCCTGAGGTGGACTCGCATCACAGTATAACAGACTGCCATGGTGGCAATTTTTGCTATGTAGGCATATTGACTGAATTGAGCTTCAGACACACACACACACGCACGCATGCACACACACACACGTTTGTGAGGCAAAACATCAGGATTCACTCCTGTGCAGATGTCGAAGTGAGGGATTCTTTACAGGAAACACATTTCTCATCCACTGTCCTCCCTAAAATGGACAAAGGTCCATCTGACCATTGATGAGGTACCAATGAGCTAGAAGAAGATCACAGGTGTTTTTTGAGTGCTTCTGTGTCAGAATAAACCAGCTTTTTACTCCACGAAACAACATGGGAGGCACAGAATGTAGCTTGTGTTGCTGCTTCTGTTTAGTTTGAGCGCACTTTCTTTCAGCAAAGTGAACTGCTAACAGCACCCACAAGACCCTGCAGTGTAGGTAACTCAGTGTGACTGGGCCACAAGTCATGAGTGCTGACATTTAATGGATCATTAAGCTGGATGCTGAAAAAGGTCTGAAAGGATCAGACTTAATTGTTTTCCATTCTCCCCTTTTTAAATAAAGCATTCGTTCTGGCAGGACTGAGCTTGACTCAGGGACCGATTTGAGGTTTCTAGTGGCCTAATTTTAAAGCAGATGTACAAGGCATGGTGGTGCAGTGGAGTTAGCACAAAACATGCAGATTAGGTTTAGGACACTCTAAATTGACTGTGGATGTGAGCGTGAGAGTACATAGTTGTTTGTGTGTTGCAATGAACTGTCGACCTGTCCAGGGGCCTTTCGCCCCATATCAGCTGGGATTGGCACTCATTCATCTTCTACTGCTTTATCCTCCACATGAGGGTCACCATGGGCACTGTGCCAATCCAAGCTGACATAGGTGGAATTACACCCTGGACATATCATCAGTCCATCACAAGGCCACATAGAGGCAAATAACCATCCACTCTCACACAGAGTCTGGACTGTGGGAGGAAACCAGAGAACCCAGAGAAAACCTGAGGGTAGTGGGGGGAGCTTGAGGTAAATACTACACAGGTGTTGTATTACATTGACATTTTCTTTTCTGTATTTAATGAAATTTAAAAGTCGTTAGCTGTAGTCCTTTCAATGCTCAATAAGGTCAACTGCAAAGACTGCCTGTCTGTTTGCTATGCATGATACTGTGTTGTGTTTCGGGAGTTTGTCTTCGTCCACTGCAAAGGGGAGAATACAGTGAGCCACCAAATTTTCTATTTGTGGTCAACATCCTCTCTCTTCCTGTTCCTGCTCTATCTGGCTTTTCACCTGAGCGCCATTATTTACAAAGCAACACTTTTCCACGCCTGCTTGATTTTTCACAAGTCTATTGCATTCAGGTGCTTACTTTCCTCCCATTGGATAAAGTTTCCCTTGTTTGTTTCCACTGGAAGCTGAATAAAGTGACGGATAACGGTGTGTGTGTATGTGTGTTAATTTTGGCTCATGTACAAAGCATGATGTTCACCAGCTCAGGCAAAAAATCTTGGGTTGTAAATGTCCAGAGTCAACTGTCAGTGTACTGTTAACTCAAACACTCTCTCTGTGAGTCATTCACGGTTTATCACTGATTCACCTGCACAGACATGCATAGTATTTTCTAGTATGACATATGTACATATCCATGGCTACGGGTAGCTTTGATACCCCGCAACACACTTACCTGACTGACACACACGTGTGTGCACGGCCATTCTGCCATTTGACAAGTAGCCTCTAAAATGTTGTTCTCTTGCAGGGCTCCATGGCATAAACGCTGTCCTTAGTTTGAGGTGGTCCCTGAGGAAAACTGCAGAGAGGCTTACCAATCTGACGCCCTGCTGCCATTTTCCACAGCCTTAGGGGAACCAGGAAGCAGCCGGCAGGAGCCATGCCTGCCCTGGCCACTGGAGCCGGCCACGAGCCAGGTACGTACCCCTCAGCCAGAACCACAATCTGTAAGTTGCGGTCTTTGCCACATAACACGAAACCTGTAAAAGTAGTCCCTGCAAAATATACTCAAGCACTTTGCTAGTGTAATTGAAAATTTTATGTCTGACATTTTGTGCACAAACACAAAAAATGACTGCTGGCACCAAGCATAATCCTGGTCTTATGATGAATAAGTCTTAAGTGTGCCCACTACTTAAAGTCATGAGAAGTTAATCGCTCATATCTTGCCTAAGGCTGCTTTGTAGTTTAAAAAACAAAAACAAAAACTGTGGGTGAAAACAAACAACAAAACACAAAAATGATGTTGAGGTGTGCACTGCACTCTGTGGCTGTCTTTTCATCTCAGCTGTTAAGAGTCTATGAATTAGCATGCGATGTCAGACTTGGGAACACGTCAGGCTTGTCAACACTGAGGCAGTTGCCAGGAATCGCCACTTCTCCCCTCAGGAACACTATCATCTGCTCCGCGTGGTTTAACGGCCGACTACATCATCATGCGCACACATGAAACGGACTCAACCCGGCAAGCACAAAAGGACAAAAGGAGGACAGACATAAAGTCCTACTCTGATGGATAAAGAGTGTGTGCGTTACTGTGTCCAGACTTTTAACAGAGTTACTGTAGCCCCCGTCATTCTGGAAATGTGCGCAGACAAAGTAGAAAGCCAGACCGTCAATTACGATTAGAGTCATTTTGGGCAATTACCGGCACAGGCTCAGGTTTCCAAATAAAACACGTAAAGACTCCTGGCCCATCTCCTCTGCCTCCCTCTTTGATGGTCCTGTGAAGTTGTATGTGCAGGTGAAACACGATGAACAATATAGATGAACATTAGGTCACTGGCTGGCCTGGCATTGGGACTTGCCCTGAACTTGTGCCAAAGTTTACACCAAATACAGAAAGTATTACACTTGTTATCATAATAATGCTGTTGACTTGAGAATAAAATCCCCTTGGGGTGGTGGAAAATCTGCTTCATAGTGTTTTATAAAGCACCCTCTCTGCTAGAGGCTTTCAACCTCATGTTTACCTGATTACGGGCATAACAAATAATAGTTTACCTGTGCAGTAAAGGAAAGCGTGTTCCCAAATCAGCCAGAGTTGACTGTTCTAGATTTAAGCCCAATTTGTGATCCCAAGTCCTACTACAATTAATATTCATTAAGTCCATATCAATAAATATTTTTTTCAAATAAATAAGAAGTAATTTATATATAAAAAAACCCATAGGGTTAATTGGATTAAAGATCTTTTTCATGATACTGAGCAGTCAAAAACGAAGTTTTTGTAAATGTTGTGGACTGTTGTTGTGTTCACTCTGTATCCCAGTAAACAAAGCACTGAAGATTTTGTGTAGGAATTATTCATATTGAGTTAGTGACTTCTCACCTTGACTGTTTAAAATAATAAAAAAAAAAATCTTAATCACCTACTTTACCACAGAAGTATAAAATATCAAAATAATATCATTTTGTGTGTTGACTGTCAAACCATCATAGACATGTTGTGCTTTGTCAGGCCACGGCGTGAACTCTTTAGATAAGCTAGCGTGTTTATTTGATCTTGTTTTATTTAGGATATTTAGAATTTAGAGGACTTGGCTACAGCAGGACTGTCTGCGTAGTTCTGGAGCTTTGGCGTGTAGGGAGCAACACATCAACAGATGAGCATAAATCCTCAGGGGCAAACAATAACTCCCACACATGTAGTGGCTGCCAGTAATCACAGAGACATTACAGCATGCAGCCAGAAGCCTTGGTGCTTTTCTCTTGCAATTTTGCCATCTCACGACCTCTCAACACCAGCCTCGCTACACACACACACAGAAGATGAAGTACTGTGCTTAGATTTTTTAACATAATGGGGAAAATGTTACCATTAATATAACTGGTAGCAGAGCTCCTATTTCATCACCTGGTTGAAGCCGGAGAACACGTTGTTGTTGTTGTTGTTGTGTGGCCTTTTTTAAATGCTCATTATTAGAGTGTTTGGAGAGCAAACACATGAGCAGACAAATGGAAGGCATGCAAAATCATACCATCTCCTTGTCTTTCTCTCTGGGTCAACAGACCTCTGTGTAAATTAGAATCTAATAAATTAAACCAAATCTTTAGAAAGTGATTTGAAAAAAAACTATCAAATATTGGAAAAAGAAATATGGCCACAGGGACTGCTTGGAGATGGCGTTGTAGTGATTGGGCCGCTGTGACTTATTCTTTTTTAATAATGTGTTGGAAGTTCATTGGTAACAGGTTTTCAGTTGATGATGCTGGCTCTTTTGTCTATGTGTATCTAACCTCTACCATTCCACCTCTTCCATCATTCAACATCTAGAAAACATGGCCCAATGCTCACATTCTCACCTAGACATTTGAATTTACCTTCTCACAAAGCCACTAGGAATAATAATAATAATAGTAATAATAAAGCTTTTCACTATCCCTAACACTCCACATGGCTGATAATTGTGAGGGATGTGGAGAGTAATGATCAGATATTAAATTAATCTTCTGCTCAGATTAATTAATCTGAATACTCTCACTGTCAGCATACCTCTGTGTGAATTACAGTCCAATAAATGAAATCAGATATTAAAAAAACACATTTGAAATACAATCAAATATTGGAAGAAAATACCTTGAAATATGGCCATAGGGACTGTTGGAAATGCTGTAGTAGTGATTGTGTTACTGTGACATTTGTTTTAATAATGCGTTTGGAAGTGCATTGCTAACAGGTTTTCAGCTGATGCTGGCTCTGTTGTTTGTGTTTAAATCACTGTGTGTCTAACCTTGACTCTCCATCCTTCAACATCTAGAAAACTCAATGCTCAAAGAGGTTGTGATGTGGCAATTCATCTACACACTTGACTTCTCAGAAAGTGACAAAAACAGAAATAGCTTTTCACAATGAAGAAACTAAACATGGTTGATAGCTGTGGACAGTGATGATCAGGTGATCAATTAAGATTAATTAAACTGAATACTACCTGCACCCCCACCTCTATGCGTCTCCTCCAGACAGCTCCAGTTTAGTCCTCTCCCCTGCTGTTCGAGCCTGATGAAGTATTGTTGTGGGCTCAGTCACGGACAGATAACTGTTACGCCTCTGCTCAGTTTTGGCTCGTCTCACCTCGGTATATTTCAGCTGCTGCTCAGGGATCCTCAGATGGACGCAGCTAACCCACTCCTCTGTCTGGTCCACAACATCTCCTGTGTCTCCCTTCAGAACTTCATTAGCTCCAAGGTTAAGGTTTTTTTTTTTTTTGCATTGTGTGGGTGTCCATCTTTTTTAACCATAAACCTCGACCTCTCTAAATGTCAATCAACCTCAAAGACAAAAGGACTCAAACATGGCTAATGTATAGAAAATGTACGTAAAGTCAGAATTAGATTTTGTTCACTGCTGTCTGAAATGAAAGACAAATACAACGTTAATTCATAATGATAATAATGATGTGCCCCATCATTTCTAATGACACTTGTACAGCAAAGAGAGCTTACTGTCTGCAGATGAGGAGCTTTCATATTTTCTTAGCATCTGGTTCATGCCATTGAAAGGTCAGTCAGCCTCCTGGAGTGAGAGTGGGTGTTTGCTGCTTGTAGCCCAATTTCTTCCCTGCTTCAGGAATTCGGTGACTGCGGTCGTTTGATAGAGTTAGGGAAGAGGTAGAGTTGGATTCGTGGCCAATTAGCTTTCCAGGAGTGATTCCTTTGTGTGTTTCAGAAGAAGTCTAATCAACTATTTGATGATATTGAGAGCTGCGCGATAGTCAAGAAAATTTTTTTTTGCAATTATTTTTGACAGGTATTGTGAGTGCACACAAACTTACTATTCTACTCGGTGAATAATTTAATCAGGATCTTTCATATCTTATGGCCAAAAAGGTTATCAAGACACTGATAATTATCATCATAAATGTCAGATGTTCTAGGCAATTTTTTGTCCACGAGTGAAACCATACCATTGCGCTTATAAGATTTGTTAAACACAGAAATATTTCACATATCTAAGAAGAAAAAAAAAATTCAAATGATTACATGTGTGATGCGAAGGTGTGTTTTGAATGGCATAAAGATTATATTGATATATATTGAATCTTTCAATTATTGCTACCCATAATGCCAACAGTTTGCTGAAATGCCATACCTCATATGCCATTTCTGTTTCTACACTGTGCCCTTTAAAGGAAATTACATACCTGAACCCCACACAAAACCCTGCACAGACACTGTCAAACAGGCCCTTCTAAAGACCCTGATGCCCTTTTATTAACCTTATTAAAGTTAACTGTGTTATTCCAAGCTGTACCTGCACGTTCTATCAAGGTTTACAGTCCCCGTACAGCATTTAAAGATAAGGGTGGTTCAGCCATGCACAGCTGCGGAGGAGGTTGCCGACACTCGCATGAAAGCCTGCACATGGAAATCTTTCGATGGGACAACTCTTTTACCAGATACACTAATAACTTACTGGCAGCATCTGTGCATGTTTGTGAGGGAATGAGAGACGAGTGATTCCAGCCATCTTATTCTCTCCAGTTTTGAACACCCCCTGTTGGAGAAAGTGATGGCAAAATAATGATACTGGCTAATGAGCTGCAGATATTTGTGTGGTGATGTGTGTCATCTTATTTTCTTATTGCTCTCACATATATCCTGAACAGGAAGAATACATAGTTAAACACACATTTCTTACAATAATGCCTGAATAAGATGAGCATTGTGATAAGGATATGGCCATATTGGCTTTTTTTTCTCTGTCAAGGTTAAAAGTAAAATTTTCCATCCTGATGTCAAGAATCCTGAGCATCTGGCCCTGGCTGGTTTCAACTCATGGGAGACACTGGGGAGGGTTGGGGGAGGACTTTTTGTCTGTGCCGAGGTTGGGGGTGGTGGTTCCTTCGGGAGCTTCCAGCCATTTGTCGTGGTCCCTGGCCAGTAGCCGGCTCTGTGCCTGGTGATACAGTACCGAAACACAAGGATTTGTTGCCACTGGAACAGCTCCCTGTTTCCAGTTACATCAGAAAGAAAATTTCCACATCATTTTACCAAAAAAATAAAAACAACACTGTCAAAGGAAGCAGATGTAAAAGAAAGAAATTGAGTGAGTATGACTGAGAGTAGAATGATGACTTTTATTTGTTTGAATATGAAGAATTCTTTCTCTCTTTGCAGAGGTAGAATGACATCCAGCACTGTTCCTTTCCAAGGGTCTACAGGGCACTAAATCAGTCATTGGTGGGCAAGACATGCTCACTTGCATTCGAAAGAACCTGAAAACAGCTTTACATACCATGTGACATCCAAGGAATGGAGTATTGAGTAATCGTCTGCAACTGTGAGACTGAGACCGAAAGATTTAGAGTAAAGTTAAAAACACACATTTTCACAAGTGCTGCCATTTGTGTATGAGCAAAATGAAGATTTGAGGGTGAATTGGCATGTCTGACTCTGATATTCCTGGAAGACATGCTAAAAGGAAAGTGGCTGCATGGCCACATCGTTGGGCAGAACACGGAGGTCTGTTACAGAGCGTCTTCTGCTGTCCCATTGCCACAGTAAGCAGAGGTGGCAGGTCATTTGGATCTGGCTGGTTTGTTGTGGCTGCTGCTTTTTGTCTACCATGTTATAGAGAATCTAAGCTAAGAGGGTTTCTGGATGGCCTCTTCAAACATTAGCCTCCCCACACCTTCCAGGACTTTCTATCCCACCACGGAACTAGCATTAGACTGGCACTCTGCTATATTCTTCCACTCTCATATATAGAGATATATATGTATATATTTCTATATAAATAAAGATATGGACACAATCCCCTCCTCAGGATGGATTAGAGAACACATCCTCACCTGGCAACCTCTCATGCCATATGATTTCTTTTTCAATGGTTAAAATCATGTCACAGCAGCACAAGTAGAACCCTGAGTCACTGAGTATGCCCTGACACACAAAGGGACACATTGACGTCAGATACATCTCTACAGCCATATGTATATCAAAAATATAATTTTGTTCTCACAAACAGACATAATGTCAGTATGTTTTTGAATACACGACGGGGAAACCACCCAGGACACATGTTAATGCCAGATGGGGGACAGTCAAATTTAGTGCTCTACACATGTTATCACATCACCAAGGATGGATGATGAATACCAGGTCAGGTCTGAATGGGGCATTTGTAAATCATAAAATTAGGGATGCACCGATTAATCGGCCAGTGATCGGAATCGGCCGATTTACACGTGATCGGCCGAAATCGCAGACTCAGGAATCAGGACCTTAAATCACTTGCACAAAACTTTTGATCAGCATTTGTTTGTTTGTCATTTAAACCTGTGTGAGCAGAGAGCGCGAGGCATTGTTGGCACGGGGCGGGAGAGAGACAGAGACAGAGAGAGAGAGACAGAGAGAGAGAGCGAGAGAGAGTGAGCTCTGAGCTCTTGGTCATTAGTTCATTTACTTATTTGTGTGTAGGTAATATGTTCTGAAATATGTTTATACTTAAATAAACTACACATACAGGTAGTGATTCGTTTTTGTATTTTTAGTAGGATATTGGATGTGAACTGATTGTATTTCTATGTTAAAATGTTATATGAAAGAAAAGATGCAAAAATATATATATTTCAGTATGCTGTAAAGTGGTTTAAAAAATTTAAATCGGAATTGGCTAAAATCGGTATCGACAGGTCAAACTTCTTGAAAAATGGGAAATCGGAATCGGCCCCAAAAATGGCAATCGGTGCATCCCTACATAAAATGATGTCGTCTTTTGTCTGTCCACACTGTTATGTGTGGGTTTTTGACAAGTGGGGTAGTAGGGTGGTTCAGGCAAGACACCATGTTCCATTTAAATCACTTTATTATACTTGTTGCAGGTGCATCTGCTGCAGTGGAATTGTTGACTGAACGTTTGTAGTTGAAAAGTTACTGGCTCCTCGGGTGGCAGATGGACCCTGCAGGCTGTGTGCATTCAATTTACTTGATTAGACTTGTCCTTTTGTCCTCAGTACTGTTTCCAATGTGTTGACAGTCCTTTTAAGAAGAAGGTGTAACAAATACCGTAGCAGAGGATGGGAGAGGTACTTGCTATGCCATATTAAATGGCATGTCAAAAATAGGATAATATAGATTAAAATCCATTTTGAAAGGCTTGGCCTGTCCTGGCTCTGAAAAACTTTTTGAAGGACCCACAACCTCGATTCCTTTTACCTCCCTGAATCAGGCATGATCTCATCAAGGGCCATGGATTTTTCAGTCTGTCCTGAATAGACAAACTTTCAGAGTTCAGCATGCAGCGGTGAAAGAGCAGATATATGATTGGAGCGACGGTTGATTGCGCCTGGACTCGCCCTCAGCACTTGAACTCATTTTTCCATGCAGCAGAGCCCCAACTAACATCTTGCAAAACCTTCTTGCCTTTTTTTCTTTCTCAAACGACAGAGTTATTCAGAGACCGTGACACCGGAATATCATTGAAGATGATGTTGGAGGGCTCTGTCCCCTGACCTTATTTAATGTGGAGAAGTGGTTTGGACCTTGGAGCTAGTAATGGGAGGCTTGTGGGCTTGAATGGAGCTCAGACTCCTGCTGGTGTGTTCTTGAGGCCAGACTTATATATTACCTCTCTCCACGCTTTTCTACTGTCTCCCACTGTTATATTCCAAGCAGAATGCTGCTGGACCGTTACAAATTGTGTTTAAAGATCACAGCATCTGCTCAGCTAATACATCTTGTAATACTATATAATTTTATGTCTTGAGGTTGATGCCACACCAGCGACATGGTCAGTTAATCCAGACAACCATACTTGTTCCATGCTCCAGTCTGCTCCTTTAACAGAAAGAAGGTTTTCAAAGTGAACAGGCAAAGGTAGTCTGCGCGACAGAACAGATGCATCGGGGGAATAGTGAACTGATGACATCAGCCATGTTTCGATCGAGTCGTGCGGTTCAGTTTGGGACAGTAAGTATTGGTGTTTTTAGGAATAGTACCAAAATAACCAGCCCCTACTGTTACATTTTCGGCCTTCTTTCCCCTGGGGTACCAGAGTAAAATGGTACGGTAAATTTAGAGTTCCACCAAAGGATGATTAGGTAAATTGTCACTCCCTTGCGTCCATACTCATACAAAGGCGTTGTCTTGTTGAGACAAACAGCGACCACGCAGGGAAGATAAGAGCTGCTGGATGTCCTCCTTTGTTGTCCTTTCGGTGTTGTCTTCCGTTGTCGTCACACCGGTTTGACATCAAGCTACATATTTCTATGACGTGGCCTTTGGGTACAGCCCACACCCGGCCTGCCAAGTAAAAGTACTGTTAACGCAAGCCTGACCCCTGAACCATTCCAAACTGTACCGTACTGTACCATGTCTTGTTCAATGTTGGCTATGATCAAGTGGCACTTAACACTTTTGCTTAGAACGGTCTTGTCATGCATTCTCTGCCTAGATTTTCTCCTTCCTGTTTGCTTACAAGCAGCAATCATCATCATCACAGTAATTGTTATTTCATGCTGTTGCAGAGACTCACAAATCCCTTGTCTTTTCATGGTTCCCTCTGTGCATTTAGTGTCATCAGTCTTTATGTCTGCACACATGCTTTAATCAGATGTTATTTATGTCAATGTGTTTATCAGATGTTGTGTTGGTTTTCTCCCCCTCTCCTTTCTGTTCTTGTCTTGTAATGATGGAGACAGCCTGTCCTCCTCACTAAAATGCCGAATGAGGAGGTAAATGGCTGCAGTCTTCAGGCTGCTCCTCTTGATGACACATCTGTCTGCTGCAATTTTTCTCCACAGATGGCCTTCTATGACCCTGTTCACACCAGGTATTAACATCTGTCCTGAGTAATCTGATCACAAGTGGACAGCTCTGAGTACAGATGTGAACACACCCAGGACACATGTAGGAATCATTTGAGATCTGATCACTCGGATCACATTCAGGAATTGTCTGAAACACATGTGGCCACATTCCTTTAGACGCATAAACACAAATGCATTCTGGGCCACAATGAAGGTTCGCCTACTCAGCTGGCATCCTTTGACCCCTTACATTTTTCATAACATGTTTTTACATTTTTCAGGCTTTTCCATAAATATGCCATTAAATTATGCCACAACCCAGACCACCACGTTTTAAAATGAATCATAAAAAAATGTATATAAATTATACAACAAAACAAAATTCTAAAATTAGGGAAAAGAGGTCAAATCAAGAAAAGTTTATTTTCTAGGAATGGTCATCCCACTCTTGTATACCCTTTATATTATCAAAATATAAAAAGTGTCCCAACACCTAATGGAATTTGGTCTTACTACCCAGCAGGGTTTGTTTTATTTTAACCATTTAGATGAAACAATACATCTTGTAGCCATCTGAACCATTGGTGACCCATTGACAAACGGGTCAAAACTTCACAGTTGCACACCAAATTTTCTGAGTACATCGAGTTGCCCATATATATATATCTATATATATCTATATATATATCTATATATATAGATATATATATATAGATATATATACACACACTGTGCATGTCAATCATAGTCAACATGACTAAAAATAATGGAAAAAAACCCTTGATTACAAACACTGATGCAGTTAAAGGTGCCATATGTAAGAATGTGGCCAAAAACGGTTACTACATTCAAATTCAAAATACTGAGGTCTTTTAGGTTTCGTTTTCTGACGTAACTGGCAACCCGTGGTTGCTCGGCAGCTGAGACTCTACTGACTGCAATGATTGGTAGACGGCAGTAGGTGGCGCCACATGCCAAAACATGATTTCAAAACATAAACATGATTTGCAGTCTGCAAAATATTTTTTTTAATGCAAATATTTTGTCTGTACTGTTGTTGTTGGTGAGTTCAGTGTGTTTTTTTATGGCCAGTTGCTTTAGATTTATTACATAATGCACCTTTAAGCTTAACTGAGATTTCTGCATTGTTTGTTTATCTGTTGAAACTGAGAAGTTTGGACCCTCTTATATTTTTAACATGTATATTTTTTCAGAAAAAGGACAATATCTATCCACACACAATCTGGATTGCCTTTTCTTTGTTGCTTTTGTCTATTCCTGCAACGTATCATCCTTGTTCCTTGTGATTTTTTGTCTCCCGAGTCTACTACTGGCCTGTACATATTTTTGTGATAACTTTGTATTTCTAGTCATATAACATAAATACTAAAATATGTTTTTGGTATTACAAATGGAGCCAGTACTGTATGCAATGTAGAAAACAAATTACAAGCATTTTTAACACTACCTTTCAGTAACAATTCTACCTTATTACTAGTCCAAGCAATAAAACAAAACCTTTTTGCCATTTTTGTTCTTCGTTAGTAGTCTTTTCTACAACCAACTGTAAAGTTGGCAATCTGCTTCCTGTTTACAGTAGCACATGCAAGCCAAATGTACATGAATGGTCTGTATGTTTTCAATCCAGTAGGTAAAGCGCTCATCTGGATGTAGATCTTTAACATTTTGAAATGCTTTTTTAAAATGAAAACATATTAGTGCGACTGTAGCCTAAGAAAACTCCCTCCACGTTATCGTGATGCTTTCCCCCAGCAGTCTGGTGATCCTCATCAACGTTATATAGGAGGAAGGTCAGTAACTCATTCAGCAACTGGGACTAAGAGCAGGTGGGGGAGTAGAACCCAATGTTCATTTCCTGCATTTGAACAAGTTAATTTTCACCAGACATATGGACAGTTTGTCTTAGTGTAAGTCCTTTGGTGTCCGACAACGAAAGTCATGTTTTATTTCCCAGCAGTCGAGTGGTGCGAGTGTGCCCCTCATGTGGTGTGTAAGTAAATAGTGCTGCTGTTTCCAGTACTGTGTTGTTAGATTAGATTCTGTAATTTCCTCATCTTGGACCACTTGAGAGAAATCCCTAAGGTCGCTGACCTGTGTGACTAGCAATTTGATGGGTATAATGTTTAAGGTATTTCATTGTCTGGGATTTTTGCGTGTATATGTGTTTTACATAAAAGGCATCTGAGAAAAAAAAAAAACACTGTTATTTTCTTTAACCACTGTGGAGGTGTGGGAGTGAGAGGGAAAGTGCTTTTTGGCAGTTTAAGGGGTCACTTCCTCTGTATGGGAAGCGTCGGAGGACCCAGCCTCTCCGGTTTCTCTGAAAAATCTTTCAGCCAACCTGTGTAGCATCGTGCTGGACTTCAGGACCTCTGATCTGGTCCAGCACTAGCCACAACAGAATGTAGTAGTCCACTACAAAACACTGCCAGGTCTTTTACATGCAGCCGCAGCACGAGAGGGTCTGGAGTAGTCTGGCCAAAACAAATCAAATGAAGCCAGGCCAGCCCTGAAAGAAGAAGCTGGTCCACCCTTTCGTGGTACAGAGTTGGCGTAATCATATTTTCTTTCTTCTTATTCTTCCCCCCTCTCTCATTTTGTCTCACATTGTTTGTGCCGGACACGGTTTCTGATGTTGCGCATCTATACATAATGTCCATACATCTGGCCTGAGATTTATTTCTCTCTTCACTTTTTATAGTGTCTACACACACAGTGATTTTACCACCGCTGTGGTTGTTGTTTTGGCCGGCTTCCTCGCCCTCTCTCTGCCTCCATTTTTCCTCCTCGCTTGTCCACCCATACAATCTTGAATTTAATTTCAGCTTTGCAGAGTCCTTGTTTAGCTCCTGGCTCTTACAGCTTCTTTTTTTTTGTTGTTGTTTGAAACTGGGTTTTCTGTGGGTCGCAGGGTTCAACCTGACACATCGACCCCAGAAGGTGTTTGTTATCAACTCCTCCGTTATAATCTAATTTCATATCAGGTAACAGAGTTGATGCGTTTCCCATAATGTGCCATTGGCACTTATGATACAATGTGTTGAGTCCTTTCTAGCATGGACATGGAGAAATAGTTGTCAGAAGGAATAAAGCATTCAGTCACTGAGACTGTAGACAGGAGGGGAGACTTTGCACCTGGGGAGAAATATGCTTATGACTCTCACTCTCTCCTTCCCTCCCTCGTTCACTTCATTCCCTCCTACCTGTGTCTCAGCCCTGCCAATAGTAATGACATTACCATATCTTTCCCCCCCACTTTCTGCACCCTTCCTAAACCCCTCACCTCTTCCTCTTGCCTGTCTCTTTAAATTGTTTTTCAAATATATAACGTGAGATGTTCTGTTGGGAGTTTCAGGTTGTAAATGATGGAAGGGCCCAGCACTGCCCTCAGACGGGCCTTGTTGAAGCTAAAATGTTACTGTTGATGAGGACCGCAGAACCATCATCAGGAAGAATATATACCCTAGACGATATCACACACCAAGCTTGTGTAAAAACCACAGGGGTTGATTTAATAAGACTGCCACATGTGTGTGTTAAACGTCTTACATTTTCTTTGGTGGCTTTTATTTTTCCTTTGAAGCAGTGAGGCGTGAGGCGCTAACTCTACACGGAATCTGTGCTGTGAGCTGAAGAGGTCAAGATATCTTGATACAACCTGTGTGTGCTGAAAGATCTCTTGAAAGTCAAACAAAACACCTGCACATGGAAACAGAAGAGGTTTGAGAGTGGCACATGACACTTAACACATCACTAATCCACAAGGAAGTACTTCAGCAACGTTCTTACCTCTGTTGGATTATGGAGATTTGCTGTTTATGAATACCCCTGAACAGTCAATTAGACACATGACTACCATTGTTTTTGTACTGTATCATGGGCTGTGGAAATCACACATCACTGTATACATTGCTAAATCTTAAATGAGATTTGTATGTACACTAGGGATGCAACGGTATTCTGTATTTTACCGAACCGTTAGGTACGCTCTGTTCGGTTCAATACACAACGGCAAACAACGGTATTTCGGTACATTTCGGCCCATCACAAAACGTGATCAAAACTTTGATCCACTCAGGAGCAGAGACATGAGAGCGGAGCTGCACTCAGTGCCATGGGCTGCTCATGCCGCAGAAACAATGGCGAGTGAACGAGACTCGAGTTTGAAGAGGCACCGTCTTCGTTTAAGTCCGTTTAAGTGTGGGATTATTTTGGATTCAGCGCAGACTCCAATGAGAATGAGAAAAGGACTGTCGACAAACAAACCACGGTGTGCAAGCATTACGTTGCAAGCATCGGTTATGCACCTCACTGACGTTAGTTTTGAGATGGATATTCGACAGACGCTTCGGCTAATAAACGTCTTCCTCGCATCACGACGCTGAAGTTGGCTCCACATTCACCTACAGTGCGACTCTTTTATATTTGCTGTTTAATTAGATCTGATGCACTATTGTTTAAATAAAGTTTGTGGTTTGATCATATCTGTGCTTTTAATTATTTTTACAATGCAATATTGCCTTTGCTAGTCTGATGTAGTTTTATATTAAGATATCGAAATCGTACCGTTACCGTGGCCCCAAAACACTGATGCATGCCGAACCATGGGAAAACTGTACCGTTGCTTCCTTAATGTACACAGGCTCTCTCATTGTTAGATCTTTTAATATAAAACTATTCTTGGCCTGGTTTCTCCTCATGTGTTGAAACTTGTAATAACTTACAGAGTGATCTGAAATTGTCAAAACTGATCTCTGTGGGGACTTTAAGTCAATTTTTAAGGATCCAGAGGATGACTCCTTCGATGTAACTGCTTCTTATTTGTTGGCAAGGCCATTTTTGGGAGCTGCACCTGCATAATTGGTTTTGTCCTTGATCCTGTACTGGTGGGATGCTGTGCGGTCACTACTTTATCTATTTTATCTCAATAAGGCTCTGTTTAAATAAACTATATTTATCTGATTGCCCAGCAGCAGAGGTGCATGACTTTAGTTAAGTTAGACACTGGCTCTCTTGCAAAACATCCTGAGCTGCCAGCATACACTTGCTCTCACCCTCTCAGACGGCCTGCCAGCGATGTCAGCCATTGTTTTCAATCACTCATTCTCAGCTATGCATTACTCCAGTTACACTTGTTGTTTTCTTTCCTCTCGTTCACTCAGATGAAAGCTACTCTTAGAGAGGTAGCCAAGCCGCTCAAGTTTGTTTTGATGTTTCAATGACTCCACCGTGAATGTGTTTATATTTTCGTCACATGATCGGTGTTCATTCAAAGGCTCTCAGTGCGGTTGTGTCTGAGGAGTTTGAATCTGGAAGAGGTCTTCTCATGCATATAATCCAGCCTCACTGTACTAAACATGGGTCTGACCCTTAATGTATCTGCTGCTTTAGTGGATGACAGCCCGAGCGGAACAGCAAACAGCTACAACTCGCGCTCAGTTTTGCTGCGGGACTGTTGTGTTTGGAAGGAACCCTGCTTACTTACTGGTTTTGTGCTCTGTCTCCCTCTGAGTTTACCTCCCTTCTGCCTAATCTTGAAACCATCAGCTCCCCAGTCTGTTTCTCTTTAAACTGAATTTGAAATATACTTTTTTATAAGTAGGGTTAGTAAACCCCAACAGGCCTTTGTAGGTTTGAGTGATTTGTTTTTTCTTTTGGGGCAGATTCAGATTTAGCTATAGTTCTGCTGATCTATGCAACTTTTTTTTTTTTTCACTGTCACTGAAAAACTGCTCATTCTATGGTGATCTATTTACAGTATAGACCACATAGGTTTGGATGAAAGTGTGCTGTTCATGTAAGCTCATGGCATCAGTTTTTTTTTCTTTAGTTCCTTTTAAGCCTCTCTGTATATAAATAAAAACCTTCAGTGGGCAGACGCATACCCTCCACGTGTGCGTAGTATACCCCAACTAGGCTATTTTTTTGAAACATTTAAATTTTGTAAAATTGTCATTCCTCGTCCAAATTGTATAGTTTCCTATAGTGATATACATTTTCTGTGGCAGATGAGCCAATACCATACTCAGGATCATTATTGGTCCAATACTGATCAGAATCACTTGTATCAGAGTGGTTATGGTATATGGTACTGTTTGAACCTATTGATCGTCATTCACAACCTGGAACGTCCAAGGAATATTTCTATGCATTGGTGATCCTAGACAGGCCTGGATACATACAAACAGGAATGTAACTTGGATGTACGGCAAGTGGAAATAAATGTGCAAACCCTTTCTCTTGCCTTCGTGATTGATGAAGTCAAGCCTATTAGAACCTTACCACAGCTGAAGACTGTTTTAGTGGCTTTGGAATTAAGTGTACGTTCGCCACTACAGGTAGATTCATACAAATACATTAAAGATCGCTAACTTAGTATTTGTGCATAGTGTGCATACCTGTGCACTTTGCCCTACAATAGATATACAGTAACAAAAAATAAATAAATAAATAAATGGCAGATGTGAATTTTGCTCTGGTACAGGCCAAACTGTCAATTTACAGCAATGCTGATGTTTGTGAAACCAGTGTGCTGAGTTTTTTTATCAGCTCTTTTCTCTAAATAATCAACTATTTACAAGCGGGGAAGAAGTGCCATGAATTTAGTTGGTCATCTAAGACTACATGCATCAACTTTACTTAATATTTTAACTAACCATTTATTCATGTCATTTTTGGTAAATGCAGTTATATTACTCAAGGGTCTATAAAGCTACTGTTAATGTTAGAAATACTTGTTCAGAGTTTATGGTTTTTGTCAGTTGAAAATGTGTCTCCCTTGAGTGACAAAAATCACTGGGTTGAGCAAATACCTCAGCATACTTGACCTCTGTTAATGCATTCTTACCCTTTATTAGTATTCCTTGTGACCCTTATTGTAAGCGTGGAACATATTCCACAAATGATCAGTATCTGTGTGGTTGTTACAGAAGTGTTCCTCAACCAACAGGAAAAGATGGGACAATTGAAGGAAGTTGCTAAAATTTTATAGTGCTTATGATTCTTTTTGCTTTCATTGGCGTGCTGCAATATAACTGAAAGTATCTTAAAATAACGTGTGTGTGTGTGTGGCTAAAATATGCATCATAATTATGCATCTTTACATGTTTCCTTATGTCTTTCTCTTTTATGTGATCTGGGTTATGTGTTCCTGCACTTCTCCTCTTTTACGTACCAGTAAACTTGGAATTGTAAAGAAGTCTATTTCTGTGCACATGTTGTGTTGTGTACGACTGCATGTATTTGTAGATCCCACACTATACACTGACATTATGTTTCCTCTTCCTCTTCTCCAGGTCTGTATGAGCTGCTGGCGGCTTTGCCCTCCCAGCTGCAGCCTCATGTCAGCTGCCCAGAGGACAACACCTTCCTCCAGGGCATGTTTGGGGAGAGGAGCCTCCACTCGTTGATCAAGGTAAAACAAAACAAGTACTTTATTCTTTTAGAGTTCAATGCTTCAAGTTACAAAGTAATTGGGTTTGATACAATTAAGTTGTTTGTAAATGCATACTATTAATTGTTTCATACATTTTACTGTACTGTTTATTTCCTTAAACCACCATGTAATCAATCTTATGTATACAGTCCCTGACAAAGGTCTTATCACTTATCCATTTTGTAGAAACAACAGCTTATAACCTGACTTTTAATTAATCCATTGGTTTTAGAAATGGCAAAGCTAAAACCCTCCCAAATTATGTTTAATATACTAAAATAAATTTGCTTCAGTGAAGAAAGATTAATCATTTAATGAACAGTTAAGTTTGGTGGCGGTAAAAATCATGGTCTGGGGTTACATCCAGTATGGCGGTGTGCAAGAGATTATCAATAGCCTAAAATATCAAGAAGTATTAGCTACCTCTTACATTCCCAACCATAAAAAAGGGGTCAAATTTTGCTGCAGGATGATGCTCCATCGCACACTTCCATCTCAACATCAAAATTTCCCAAGGCGAAGAAGATCAAGGTGCTCCAGGACTGGCCAGGCCAGTCACCAGACATGAACATCATTGAGCATGTCTGGGGTAGAATGAAGGAGGAAGCATGGAAGACGAAACCAAAGAATCTTGATGAATCTGGGAGGCATGGAAGACTGCTTTCTTTGCCATTCCTGGTGACTTCATCAATAAATTATATGAATCATTGTCAAACTGCATGGATGCGGTCCTTCAAGCTCATGGAAGTCATACAAGATATTAAATATGGATCTCACAGCACCACTACTGTATTCACTGATGATATGCAACATATTTTTGTATTTGAAGTAAACGATTTGTTTAATTATCACATTACTTTCTGTAGGCGACAAAACTTTTGTCTTACTAAAATCAGACCTTTCTGTGTTCATTAAATGATCAATCTTTCTATAGTGAAGCAAATTTATTTTAGTATATTAAACATAATTTGGGAGGGTTTTAGGGTTTTTGTCTGAAGTGATTTTTACTTCTGTGATAACCAGCAGCAGTCTGAGACTTTAAGTTCAGACTCCTGAAGGCTTGTTTCATAAATATGAGCCATTTCTAAAACCAATGGATTAATTAAAGTCAGGTTATAAGCTGTTGTTTCTACAAAATGGATAAGTGATTAGACTTTTGTCAGAGTGGTGGTTCGGTAATGATAACTATTAAATTCAATAGTAATTTCATCTCTTTCCTCACTCATCCTCTCTGTCGACGTTACACGTCTTCACAGTCATGTCTTCCTCTCGTGGGACAGGACAAAATCTTAACCCACACATTAGCCGACCTATGCTGTTCAAATACAAATATACAATATTAAGTTTATCGTCACTTCATCTACCATCTACCCATCCAGTTCTGCTTGTGGTCCATTTTACTGCCTGTTAAACGAGATAGCTGCAAACGTTGGGAGAGAGGATGAGCACACTTGATATCTTTATGTGCTTGCAGACAGACTAAGGGTAATGAATGCAACACATTTTGTCTGTCTGCCTTAACCTCATCTTCACTTGGGATTCTTTGCGATCTGCAGCCAAACTCCTTCTCAAACTCCTGCATTTGGAAACAGAACATGAGGATTTTTTTTCGGTTTTTTTTTTTTTATACTGTAAACCAGCTTGTTTTTCAAGCACTGTCCGGCTAGTGAAAATCTAACAACTTCTCCAGCTCTTCCTCTGTGATGTAACTGAATTTACTTTATGACACATCTTACCAAAAGTGCTATATTTGACAGTGTCCCTTATATATGGACTCAATTTTATTTTTATTTTTTTTAAATGCCCAACATGGTTTTCATGTGCTGGCATGGCATATTTCCACACCGTCTCTCTCCAGCCAGAAAAAATTATGTCACAAAGTCAACTCAGCAACAAAATGGACATGATTTCCATCCCCTCCCTTTAAAGAAATCTTTTTTTGTAAGCATGTTTGTTCAGGATCTAAGGTTTAAAGTGCCAGTGTGAGCATGTAAAAGTATCTGAACTATGGTATACCTCAGACGCTGAAGTAAAACCGTAATGTTGGGGCCTGAGGAAACCAGATGGGTTTAATTTGATGCCTGGATTGTTATGGATGGCCAAAGAATAAGGCATATTGAACGTGTATAATGATGGGCAGGGCCAGTGCATGTTTGGGCTCTCATTCTTGCTGGCCCCAAAGAAAACACTGCATAGTGTGGGGCAGACTGAATTAATGCTAATGAAGATGGCATTATATTACTGTGATATTTTGCCAGGAACTACAGGTGGAGTTCCCAGACTTTACCTAGCCCTCTTAACACCTCTGATTATACCTGTGTAATCTTTCAAGAGAATATTAAAAGGGTAGAGAGTTCAGGTGCTGTTCAGACGAGAGAAGCACAACTTCATGGCTTTAAGTCGAGATCTTTTTTGGTTGAAATCCATCCATCATCTGTGGCTTAATCCTCCAAATGACAGTTGTGGGGCAGATGGTGCCAATCCCAGCTGACATAGGGGCAAACGAGTGGACGTGGGAAAGCCATGTTTCCATCATGTTACTGTTCGGTTTGGTATGGTACGGTTTGGAACGGCGAAGCCTTTACTTGATAGGTGGGGTGTGTGCTGTGCCTGATGGCCATTTCAGTCTGGTACCCCAAAGGAAGGGGCTGGTGATTTTAGTACTATTCCTAATGGAAGTGCAAAAAATATTTACGGTACCAAACTGAACCATTCTACTCAGTGGAAACATAGCTATAGAGACAAACATGTGGTCAATTTAGAGTGTCCAATTACCCGACACTCTAATTGTCCCTACTGGGTCTTTTTGCTACAAGGCCCACTATGCCGCCTTGTGGCCATTTTTTACTTGAAATATTTCCAGTTAATATTTACAAGTAAGCATAAAACTTTTATCTGCAATGTTGTGCATGTGATGGACCACAAAAGAAAGGAGGGGGAAGCTAATCATGAAAGGGAAGCTCTCGATTTACAAGTTAGTTGTCTTTGCAGTGTGTCATGTCTCCAAAAATGGTGACGAGCTAAAACTGCTACCGCTTTATACTGCAATGAACTAGTTCTTATAGTTCAGGCATATCACTCGTATGCTCCCTGAATGCCACCCATTAGAGGTATTCCAGGCACATTCAGCTGGGAGGAAAGCCCAGGGCAGACCTCACTCCTCAGAGAATAAGGTATTAGAAGTCTCATTTGGCCTAGAAAAGCCTTTGTGGTTTTTTAAGATGGAGCTGGAGGAAGAGAGAGGGAGTGCCTGGGTTACTTTGGCAAGTTTGCAGATGGATGGATGGATTGATGGATTGGCTTCAATAAGATATAAATGCCAGCCATCCTATTGGCAAAAATGCTTGTACTTCTTGGACATAGTTTGCCGTCTCCATAGTCATTATCAAGAGCTGACCATCAACCAGGCATTAACCAGGGTTAAATGCCACAAAATGTATAATTGTCATGAATGGCTTAAATGCTTTTGAGTGGCCCTCACATGATCAAGTTCAAGCACATTACTTGCAATTTGCCTCAAGTCGGGCACATTTCAGTGCAAATTAGTTCAAACATATCAGTAAAGATTTAAGCTTATGCAGCCAAATTGTCTATTGGAACTGTTGTAACATCAAAGAGCCAAATTGTTTATTCTCCAGAATAAGTCCATCCCCCCATTTCATTTTCTTTCTCTTATAAAAGGAGAGAAACTGAGCTGCTTTTAGCGTCTATTTTTGTTAATGTAGAGGCATAAGTGGAAACTGCTTCAGTCCAGACAAGCAGAACTATATGTTTCCTCTGCTTTCTACTTGGTACTGAGACATGAGCCAGCTACTGAGCCAAGTGGACAGACATGCAGGCTTCGACTTATACAGAAGTACAGAACAATCATCTCGTCTTACAGCGGCGGTCAGCATTCAGGACGCAGCATTCAGGTGAACATGGATGATGTCGGTGCCACACCATTAATGCAACTATAACTTTCCCTTTCCTCTAAACACCCATGCACCACCACTCTCCACCTTTAGTCCACAAGGCTGCGAATGAGATACTTTGGGAAAAGGCTTAACAGTAGAGAGAAAACACGCACACATCATGTTAATCTGACAGGCTTCACAATTTAGGTCTCCCATATGGAAACACTTAGGCCTCCCCTGGTTAATTACGGACGATCAGTTACTGGTCAGTCTGTCTAAAGGGTGAAAGGGGAACTAAAAGAGGTGTCGGAGATGGAAAAATACTACAAAAAAAGAAGAGAGACCCACACAAAGACTTGAACTTAGGTCCTGTCTCTCCTCACCTGCCCTCTCAAGACGGTTGGGACAGCCTCCCACGTCCCACCAATAACCTGATTATGTCACAGAGATGAAACAAACATCTTCTAATATCATCTTTCAGCAGGGCCTCATAGGCTCTCCTCATTTTGCAGACGTTATTGGAGCCGACATGTGAAATGGGAGTGCTGGGGTGTATAATAGAGATAGCATGGCTAAAACTATGCAGGCAATTTGCCTCTTTTCAATTAAAGGGACTTACTCAACAGTGCTTTCTATAAACTCCACTAGACTCACTATTCCACTGCCAAGTTTCCACTGCTGGAAAAGCCACAGGAAATATAATACAATATTCAATTTCCACCTGCATCAGGTGAGGCTCTCTTTTAAAACCAAGTTTCTGTCAGCAGGCCTTTAGCCAGTCGCTATGATCCCTCATTTTGTGGTCGGTCAGTTTACTTTTAAATCTGCTTCTGTTCATTGCTAATAGACTTGGCACCTGCATTGTTACACAGCAATATTGATGTGGGTTTCCCAGTGCTTTAGGCTTTTAATGACATGTTAAAGTTGCCACTTGTACCCAAATGGAAAGTCTCAGTTATTTTTGATGAACAAGCTCATTTACTGACAAACTGGGACTGTATTTCTTGAGTACAAGTCTTGGTTTCGCATGAATACCTGGATTGAGCTGTAGGTGTAGCCCTCCAAGTTTCATGACTCACCCTGTTGTGTCCAACAACTCTGCGCCATGAAAGAAACCCTAGACTTGCCCTTTGAGCACATACCTTATTCTTTCCACACCTCAAAACATACCTTGCTCCTGGTCCCTATTATTAAGGAAAATCATAAAAAGGAAATTGTTCTAAACCACTCACCCTGCTGAAATAGCTCTGTGAGTTGTTTAAGCCCCACACCCTTTATGTAGAAATAAGACTTACTTAATCATCTCTGGTACAGGACTTATGTGCAAACCTATATCACCCCAGAGATCCACTCGCACTCTCTGTGGTCAGAACATCCTGTGGTCACCTCTCGGGTCTGCATTTGTTATTTCAGGGAAAGGGAACCTTCACAGGGACACGAGCAAACATCTGCTGGGTACTTTGGATATTCTTCTGTGTTGAATAAGACTGAATAATGTATTTTTAATATAAATCTACCCATCTTAGCAAGTGAACCTGTTAATTCCATGTGTTAAGGGATTTTTAATGCAAGGATTGTGAGCAGGATTTGGTTGCAGCATTTGGTTCACCATGTAATTTTTAGCTCCAAAATATACTTTTTTTTGACACATGTTGGGTGGTAATTTATGATTTGGAAACCTCACATAAAATCCAAAATAAACGTTGGTGCTTGCAGTGTTTTGTGTGGTTTTCAAAAGGTTTGATGAGTGACTGTTGCATAAAATAAAAAAGATAAACAAACGAACCAGGGACATAATGCTCAAGGCGTACACGCCCATGTGGCATGCACCCTAACCATCAGCTTTTGGTTTGTCCCAAACAAGCACCTTTGAATTCAGACAGATGAATAGACATAAAATGAAGAAAAATAAAGATTGGGATTGGGAACGGATAAAGAAAGAGGTAAGCTATTCAAGTGCCTGGCTGTTGTGGCTTGTTGACGATAACTTAATGATATGTGCATTGCAATTTCTAAACATGACAACACTTATGTTGTGGTGTGTGCTAAGCCAAAATGTCCCCAACAATATTTAAATCCATGAAATCCCTATTCAAGCTAATGGACTGTTCGCCTTTTAATGATCATCTGCTTTACCTGTCTTTGCTATACAATTACAGGACAACCCCCTGAACATTTGATACCACTTGTTAGCCAGTGTGATACATTTTGTTTTTTAACTTTATTGTGTGTTTTTGTCACTACAAACAAATCACTAGTACTAATTGCCATTTGCTGCATGTTATCTAGCTGAAGCTCTCCCCATATAAGCACAAACGCACCTCATGAAAGTAGGTCTTTTGTTATTGTTTTGATCGATTAACCCGAGCTACAGAAATTACATACTGTGTATTTAAAACTCATTGACTTGAATCAAGAGGAGCAGGATCAGTTAATAAGAGGAAAAGGCCTACTGAGCCACCAGCCCTCATTCTATCAGTCAAACCTTTTGTGCAGTAATCAAGGGAAATCTCTGGATTGAGCCAGCAAACACTTTTCCAGGTCACTTTGGTTGACCCAATTCTTTATTATTTTTTAAAAAAGGTCTAAAAGTGAAACCAGAAGGTATATACAATACAAAGCCAATCTTAATTGGACTTGGAGAATACAGTAGGACCCATACACAAAATATGGAAAATGAGATTTAGGGTGCCATGCAGAGCTCTATACACCACTACAGTGGTTTTGAAATGAAAGAAACGAACAAGATGTGCTCTAACGGTACACTTTCAGCTTTAATTTTAGGGTATTTACATCCAAATCAGGTGAACGGTGTAGGAATTGCCACACTTTCTACAGTATCCATATGATGCAGAATGACTTTTTAGGGGACCAAAAGTAATGTGACAAACTAAACAATCATAACTTAAAACTTTCATTGTTTAATACTTGGTTGCAAATCCTTTGCAGTCAATTACAGCCTGCAGTCCGGAAGGCGTAGACATCACCAGACACTGGGTTTCATCTCTGGTGATGCTCTGTCAGACCTCTACTGCAACAGTCTTCAGTTCCTGCTTGTTCTTGGGGCATTTTCCCTTCAGTTTGGTCTTCAACAAGTGAAATGCATGCTCAATCAGATTCAGCTCAGGAGATTGACTTGGCCATTGCATAATATTCCACTTGTTTGCCTTAAAAAACTCTTTGGTTGCTTTTGCAGTTTGCTTTGGTTCATTGTCCATCTGCACTGTGAAGCTCCGTCCAATGAGTTCTGAAGCATTTGGCTGAATATGAGCAGATAATATTGCTGGAAACACTTCAGAATTCATCCTGCTGCATTTGTCAGCAGTTACATCATCAATAAATACAAGGGAACCAGTTCCATTGGCAGTTACATGCCCACACCATGACACTACCACCACCATGCTTCACTGATGAGATGGTATGTTTTGGATCATGAGCAGTTCCATCAGCAGTTAGCAGACCTTTGCAGGGGTTCTGTGCCTTTTTTTCATATGGAAACTTTGCTCAACGACCTGATGTTTTTTTTTTGTAGATTTGTCTGTAGAAACCAAAGTACAAAAGTGACATCTTCAAATTGCTTTATTTATTTGACCAATATTCAAATCCAAGATGTAGCATTTTGTTTGTAAGTCTGTCTGTCCTGTCAATATTGATGCTTTACACGGCAGTATTTGGCTGTTTTTCTTGAAAACTGATTATTATAATTAAATTATATCATTGTTTTTTATTGTGCAGTAATCTGTTGTAAATGTGAAAAAAAGTGTATTTTTTGTATATCAATCATCACAAGAGAAAAACATGGAAGTTGAGATTTTAGATACATAAAGGATTTTTCTTTGTGTATGTGTAATATTTCTCTCTCAGCTACTCCGTGATGATACTGTGTAGATTGTAGTTTTGAACAGGGTAATGTCCAGATCACAGTACTGTCAGCTGTACTGGCAGCAGACTGATGGAGAATAGTCCTGTCACTTGCAGGATTGTTCACAAACCACAGCACATTGTCCTGGAACTTTTGCTACAGCCAAGAATTTGCAATTTGACTTGCTGCGACGGGAGAGAAAGCAATTCTACATTTTTCTTCACATGATTCTTGAGTAAACATATCATATCGCGACTATTTCAGTTGTAACCCTGCACGTCTGTCTCTAATGCTCCTTTCTTGTCTCCCTGGCTTGGTATAGTCTGTCTGACTTGGATGGCTTGACAAGGTGTTCTCGGTCCGACCAAAAGATCAGAACCAGGTGGATTAATAGAGGCCTGATACTGGATCTGCTCCAGTGGGTAGGTGCAGAAAAGGGAGTGGGAGAAAGAGCGCCAGCCCAAAACGGTGCGACATTAGGTTTTCTGGGCAGTGGACATTAAACAGAGACCTTGCGCCTCCTTGCAGGACTCAAAAAGAGAAACACTATCCAGTTCTGTGATCTCCAGACCTTTCCTTCTCCTTCCATCAGTGAACCTCTCCATCTATCAAGCTTTCTCTCTTTTGCACGCTCTATCCCTCTTTCTGTGCCAGACTTCTCTTGCTGCAGTGTGTCTGGATTAGTGTTCCTAAGCCATCATTTCTTTTTTTTTTTTTCCCTAGCTATACCTCCATGATAATGCTGACTAGAGGCAGTCATTGTTCTTTCTTTTGCATGTTCACGAAAAGAGCACAAACAAATCTTCACCTTCACCATGGTCATTTGCACTGGTTAGAGCTCGTGTCTGGCGAGGAGGAAGATGGATGAATGTTTTTATTCCAGTTTTCTGGATGTATTCTCATTGACATCAGCTCTTCCCCTGAGTTTGTGTTTGTCTGCATATTTTTCTCTGCGTGTGTTGCTGTGTGTATTTTAAGCACGTGGGATATTTCTGGAAGCAAACACACCGTAGTCTGAGGCCTGTCTGTGGAGACTGGGCACACACTGCTTCTATTGTAGCGTGTTTTTCTTTTCAATCTCTGTGAAGGTGCACATTCATTCATCTTTACCCAGCTTGTGCTTGAGGGACTTCTCCACTCTGAGCTTTGCATGTTTTGAGCCCAGCTCTTCTACGACTGGTATACATACATCGAAGAAGCAGAACATTTCTCATCAGTTGAGCTTCAGAGTCCCAGTCTTTGATTCGGCCGCGTGTGCCGGAGCCGCACTCCAGTTTATGCTAAGCCATCCCTGGCTGTAGTACACTGCTTCTCACTGTTTTAAATTCCAGGCCACTTTTGCTGTTTGCCAGCAGCTCTGCTGGCTCATCAAGGGGACAGAGAACGCGTTATGCAAAAAGTGGGGTAATGGCTTTAAAATACATTGCTGCATCATAGACAGGCACTTGGCAAGTATTTTGAATTATAAATAAAAGGCATGTCAATTTTGAATTTGCTCATAGAGCAAAGGAGAAATTCCACAGTAACTAAGTAAGCTGAGGTGATGGAGCAGCAACTACCTAAGCAGATGTCATTGTACTGTGGTATGTTGGAGCGCCAAAGTCACTGGTATCCTGTCTCATTTGTTTCATCTGTTTTCTTAAGAAGATATTTGGGACAGATGAAGTAACTGGAGCTGCCTGCCTATCCTTTTATAGCCTGTATAGACTGTAGAAGATCACACAGAAGAACATAGCACAGGGTGGAGTTGTTGGGACTTCATGAACACCACTCTTCAAATATGAAGTTGCTATGTGAAAGTAAACACATGAAAATTTCCAGGAATTGCCCGAGAGTGGCAGGCTGACATTTAACACCATGAAAGATGAGGTTTGCTGTCAACAGTTAAGAACCACTCCTTGCTTCCTCAAAGTTTTATCTAATTCTCCAGCTTTATCACTACTTTTTGTTGTAAGTTCCTGCACTTTTTTTTCTTCATTCACATCTAAGCTGTCTTGTACCAGCGTCCTCAAGTGACAGGTTTTCCTGTGGTCTACAGCTAAGCTGAGCAGCCATCAGGCTTTCAACAGATTACATCCACGACACGGCTAATGCACCATGTTTTATTGCTGAGTAATGCCGGCTTTGCACAGGATTTGAACCTCTAAGCTGTCTTTGAAACATGGTTGCTCTTTTGGCCAAGGTACTCTTCAATCGGGTTGTGATTTATCACCGGAGACTGTGGGGATAAGTCATACTGAAAAGGCAATCTGTTCAAGGCCAACACGTGAACTAGAATTCTGATGGCCGGTCGCACATCTGCACAGACATTGACGTACTTAAGCCTTTTAAAAAATAATAATAATAAAAAAAATAAAAATAAAAAATCAGAAATTGCATTATAGTGTCATGATTTATGTGTCAGGATTCAGCTTCTCTGTAGGTCATCAATGACCACTTTAAACAAAAGAACTCCCCTACGCAGGTTGCATTTATTTTCACTATTCATCATCGGTGCTTTACCAAATGTTATTGCCAAAAATCCCACTCCACCGAGCGTTCACAGTATACACTCTCTCTAGTTGTCTGTGTCGTGAGCAGAAAAACATTTGTTTAACAGTCTTACAACAGATGTTTTAATTACGAACAGCATCTGTAGCTGCTCACAATGTGACAGCAAACAAACTGCTTTTCTTGTCAATTTCCATCCTACTGAATAATCTTTCATGGCAAATTGTCACTGCTCCATCTGTGTGTGTGTGTTTATGTCGGGGTATGTGTGTGTTTGCATATGTGTTTAAGCTCCCACATGTGTGCATTTGGCCCTCTAGGTTAGACTACAGACTAGCTGGCTCAGGTCTTTCTGTCATTCTCTACCCAGCCAGAGGGCCTTCTGTTCCGCCATTGTGCTGGAATGCTTTCTGGGACATCCAGCTGGATCTCCCGGCTCAGGGCCCAGCTATCAGTCAGACCTGTGGCCCAGCTTCCCTTCAACAAGCTGGGCTAAGGAGAGACTCAGGAGCGTCTTTTTTTGAGGATAGTCACCCCCGTCTGTTCTCAGATGGGACCTGACAACAGCCTGTAGGCTGTCAGCGCATTCCTGCACAGCTGCTCTTAAATCACATATGGGATGGTTGTAGTGTTGTGTGTGTGTGTGTGTCTAGGCTGGGGCACGAGTGTGCAACTGTGTTGGACTGCGCGTGCGTGGGCACAAGTGTGTATAAATTATTCCATCTTTGTTTTTGAGTGATGAAGTGTTTCTGTGTGTGTAAACGAGTAAACGTTAACACATGACTCGGGCCTACTTTCCATTTCAGTAACTCTCCCGAGGTGCGGCTTTGACTCTCAACATTGTGCAGTCGCAGTGTTGAGTCTGATAAGGAAATGTTTAGCCAATTTAACCAGACTGTTGAAATGATTTGGAATCCTTACCAGGCCATTGGGGCATATCCAATGCACGGTGGAAAGCCGGAGTGTTTGCATAACTACAGGGCGAGCTGAAATACTTAGATGTTCTGCTGTGCTTTGTTGATGGAGTCTTGTGTGAAAGATCTGTGTGCGCTGAAAGTGCGACTGGTTTTTGTTTGGATCTAGCAGAGGTGTAAGATGATGCTGACCATGTTTTCTTACACGTGTGCTTTGTGTGCTCACACATATCTGTATTTGTTCAGGTCTGCAGGCCAGTGTTGAACCCCCTCATCTCATGCTCTTTTTCTTACTGACGTGTCTTTTCAGATCCACGAATGTCTGCAGCACTATGAGGAGAGCAAACCCACTGCCGTCCATGACAACACTGCAGCTCTGGCCCATGAAGTGAGTTATTTGTTTAATAAAGGCTTCTTTTCATCTGGGTGTTAACTGATGTGTTGATTATTTTATCGATGAATGAGTTTTTCGGTATGTAAAATACAGAAAATTTGATAATGTTGAAGTTGTGTTTCCCAAACCTATAACTGTGGAAGGTTGGTTACTTTGACAGATGAATGTTGTGTATGTGGAATTGTCTAAAACTGATTAGGACACAGGGATTGGCAAAGACAATAACACTTATTAATAATCTATGTCTGACCTTCTCTATCAGGATGTAACAGTGCTGTGTTTAGAGCTGAAATAATTAATCAATTTCTAAATTGCTAAATCGATTAATCGATTTGAAGCTTGTTTCATGATTAAAACAAGATTTCTGTTGTTCCTGCTACTTAAATGTCAATATTTTCTGGTTTCTTTGCTCCATTATAACAAAGTGAATCATTTTGGTTGGTGGACAAAAACAAGACATTTGAGAACATCAACATTTCCAGGTTTGACAAACACTAATCGGCATTTTTTTTTTTTTTACATTTTCTGACATTTTATGGATCAAATGATTACTCGGATTAATCTAGAAAATAATCAACATATTAATCGATTATGAAAATAATTGTTAGTTGCAGCTCTAGCTGTGTTGCATTATATTAACTTAATCCTTCGACTGATTGCTTACTAATCAAAACCATTTGCTTACAAAAATTGCTTTCAAGCCTATAGCAACATTTCCAGAGTGACAGTCCTTTGAAGTAAAACTTGTAATGCAACTGAAACACAAGGTTTTAATAATAAGGGAGATTAAGCTCAGTAAAATTGATTTCATAGACCATAGGTTTGTAAATTGTACTCTCAGTTTTTGGTCTCTGTTAGTAGAGTAGTTGATAACATATTCTCATATCTACATTTTTCACTCAAAGTCACATTTGGTATTTTCCTCCTTGCATTCACTTACTTGCTGGGTTTGGAACCTTGCTTGAAATGACTTCAAAATCAGATAGATTCAGCTTAGTTGTGCAGACCGATTGCAGAAATGTCAGCTTTTCTTTATTGGGGTGACTGTAACACAGAGTACAGTCACACGTACTTACCAATAACACACGCTCCTCGTCGGTTGCATAACAGACACAAATGTTCTGGAGTGAACTCTGAACTGGGTGTGGAACAAAATAAAGTTTTTTAATGACCTGTTTCATTGATTTAATGTTAAGTTTATACTGAAATATATAAGTGCACTGCATTGCAGGCACAAAATGCAGATTGAAGAGACAGACCATAAATCTTGTGCATCATTTGTTATTGTTAAACTGTTATATTTTATCAGATGGAGGAAAAAGTACACCAGCCAAATCTATTGGCCAAAAGAATCAGGATAATATATCAACCATCGGGTGCTCTGATTACAAGTGATTGTCATCAGCCAGAGAATAAAAACGTATTGGTCAACGTCTCCTTTACACTCACCGCCCACTCAGCCCAAACACCTAACCATAGACTACCTATGCAAAGTCAAACTGATCATTTATAGTTGACCTGAAGGTGGATGGGAACACCATGATGACAGAGGCAGACAAATTACAAATGATTGAGTCCCATCATATAAACAGAAGTCATGGTAGTAGGAGGCGTCTCATGAAATGTTTAGTTTCGGAGAGGAAGCACCGCTGCAGCATCGCATGTTGCGTGCAGTTCTTCTCCATCGCTTAACCTGTTAATTAGAAGCCATCTCATAGACAATAATAGAATCCAATCGGTCCACTGGTGATGGTTTTCTTCCATTGGCCCAACTGCTCTCCTCAAGCTGTGAAAGATATTTAGTATGATTTATTGCACGGACGTCCAGTATGCTGACATTTGTTACAGTGTTGTTCATCTGTGATATTTATCGCAGCCACGTGTCCACATAATTATGCAATGACACACACACGCGCATGCACACACACACACCTGTGTAAACCCAAGAACCAGCCTGGCATGGTTTGTGGAGAGGAGGAAAAGCCCTTTTACTGGTGTGTGGTTTTGTTTGAAATCCCCGGCTCTGTTTATTGTAATCAAAGTGCCTCCGACTATTCCACCCCTTCTTAAGAACCCACAGCCATACATCATCCTAATTAGTACTGAGTCAAGAACGAGGGGCTGAGGTTCTTGCAGTCGTTTGGGGTAAAGCCAGAGCAGGAGAGTCCAGAGTGTCCTGAGTCTGTCATGAAAGAAAGTCCGTCTTGTGGTCTAGAGTGGTTTTCCGGACCGTGCAGGCCACAAGTGTCTGAGCAGGAGCCAGAACGTTCCATCTTGGAAGGTTTACACTCACTAATACAGATGACGGCAGTCCCAGTTCTCCCTGGACCCGTAACCAAATCAGGCTGAATGAACGTTAATCACAACATTCTCGTGAATACATTTGATTGTTCTTTTTCGTTTTTTTGTGGGCTTGTTCCATCTTTCTGTTAGTAGTGGAAAAGGACACTTGCCAAAAAAGATAACGCTAGAATTACAATAGTAGCAGACAACACACTGTGAAATAACACTCTTGTTTCTCTTGCCTAAGACTTGATCTGCCCTCCAAGTTCATGGCAAGAGTCCATAGACCATTAAAGAGACCCCCCAACAATCAGCTTCCATTTTCCCTCCTCCTTACAGATTTTCTCTCTCCTTCTTTTTGTCAAATTACAGACTTTCAAATGTATGCTTCCTGGTAAATGCCCCGCAAAGCGTCTCCCTGGGATTATCATGTATCGGGATAAAGCCCAGAGATGGTGTATCAAAGCCTCTCAGAGCACACTGCTATCCAGAGCCCCCCCCCCCCTCCTTCCTTGGCTAGGCCAAAAAACTGAAAATCCCCCAACCTGCAGCTTTGCACTGTATTTTTAAAGCGGATAGTTTTTCACCCGTGTCACCGCTCCAAATGTACGCACTTGAAGTGGTGTTTGAGGACTGCAATGCAATGAGAGAGATCTACAGTTAGATGAAATTCATTTGGGGCTAGGGTTACGGGTAATGGAGGCTTAATTTATTGCCTAACATAAAATGACACTTCAACCCTTGTCTGCCCTCGGCTGCACTGTCTAGCACACCCAGCAGGTGACTGCTACCACTCCAAATAACTTGATATGATTGATAATGGGCCCAGGCAATAGATGCTGTATTACATACTTATTAACATGTCAGTGACGCATACACATGTTCATTGATGTACACACAGACATTTATAAAACCACACTCGCTCTCCTTCCTTGGTTCATTAAGAGTGAAATAGAAACTCTCGGAAGTCTCAGTGTGGATTGAAAAACACCAGATAACAGTAATTCAAATGGGTGAATCAGGCTCACACATGTGCGAGCTCTGTGTAAGTTAAAAACATGTCACAACAAGACCTTTTTTTCCCCAAAAAACAGTGCCGATTGCTTTGAGTTAAACTGTCTTTCTTTGTATCCTCCTCCCTTCAAAACACCTTTTCACTCTCCTGGCAAACTTCCTAACATCTTTAGATTAACCAAGCAGCTGCTGGTGCTGTGGACGACCACTGGGTGCCATTGGAGAGCACTGATCTGCAATGTATACCCTAATAGGGAACACACACACACACACTACAGTACATGCAGCATCTAGTGTCACTGATATATTTATTCACATATTAGTTTTTTTAATGTATGTTTGATAAAGCCCATGCTGCAGATATGCCTTTAAGTCAAACACATTAGTGATATTATAAATGTATTTACACAAGGACCCTTTTAAAATATGTATTTGGACTGAAATCACTTTGAGAAATGAGAGATGCTCACTCCCTTTATAATTTGAATATCTGCATGGGACACATTCATGTATTCATTATTTCCTTTTTAGTTTTATTCTTCTAAGAGTGTAAAAGCCAAGATGTTAACCGTGACATATAAAGATTTTTTATTGAATAATACGAAAATATCTTTGACCATAACTCAGTGAAATCGAATCATTATTTGTGCGTTATATCCATCTGATGAAGGTCTTACTTTTGTGTAACTAAAGGTTAATATATTTCAATAGATTGAAAAAAAAAAAAAAAAACTATTAAAAAAGATCAGTTTAATAACTTGAAAAGTTGTGATGGCTTTACTTGTTAAGGGTCAAGGCTGCTATGACATTTAACAAATGAAATACAAATAATCCCAGAGGGGAGAAGCATCATTTTTTTACCCCCTCCCTCACTTTCTGTGATGTCTGAGGATGGAAAATGTGACTCTAAGATAGAGACCTGATGGTACGAGAGCAGTGCAGACAACGATGTCCCATCTGCCGTCCACGCTGAGTTATGGGACGAGGTGTTTTAATAGGACAATATGAGGGAGTGGAAATGTACTTTTCTCCGTCCTTTCCTGCTGTAAACAGTATGGTGATGAGATGATGGATAAATGCTGCATCAGAGCAAGAGATGCTCCCTCACTAAAGACCCTCACTCTGACTCAACTCTGGTTTTTTTTCTTATTTCTCCTCATCTCTTCTTCTCTTTCTCTCTGACACACCAATCACCCCCTCTCTGACCTGGCTCTTTCAGACTCAGCTTGTTTTCTCTGTGCATATTTAATGAAGTGAAGTTAATGCAGTGATGAATGAGTGTAGTGCTTGAGAAACCTTGACCACTGTGACTATTCAATTTCTCTTTTTCTGTGCTTCTATCCTGTGGGAGATAAATGGAAATATTACAGACACTGCACACATGTACACACACACATACCTGTAGGTTTAAACTGTTTTGTTTTTTTTCACCAGTGGGAATGTGTTGAATTGGCATTCACTCCAGGGTCAAATGACGATGATGGTTTTTATCAGCTTTTATCTGCATCAGTGGGAATGTAAAACCCAGTGGGTTCAGGTATCATTTATTTCATCAATTGGACCATACCATATAAACAGAGACAGAGGTAAAATATGCAAAATAGTAACAACTATAATAACCTAGGCACTTAGCTAGAGCTGAAACGATTAATCGATGAATCGATTATTAATCGATGAATCGATTATTAATCGATTACTAAATTAATTGGCAACTATTTTGATAATCGATAATCGGTTTTAAGCTTTTTTTCATGATTAAAACAAGATTTCTGATTGTTTTAGCTTCTTAAATATGAATATTTTCTTGGTTTCTTTGCTGAAAACTGAATCATTTTGGTTTGTGGACAAAACAAGACATTCGAGAACATCATAATTTGACAGCTTTGACACACACTGATCAACGTTTTTTAACATTTTCTGACATTTTATGGACCAAGCGATTCATCGATTAATCGACAAAATAATCGACGGATTAATCAATTATGAAAATAATCGTTAGTTGCAGCTCTACACTGAGCAATTTTTTCTTCATAAAAATGGCAGAACAACCACTTGCAGTGAATGTGTAGATTGTGCTTTTTAGTGGCTTCACCCATTATAAAAATTATACCCATTATAAAAAGTTGGGTGTGAAATAGGTGATGCCCACGAACACAATCATTAGTCATAGCAGGGGTTCTTGGTGTTTTTGCAGATACCAATATTATGCTGATAATATTGTGCATCCCTTAAGACAAAAAAATAAGCTCTGGAGAAAGTTTGCGATGATGAAGTACGCAAGCTTAAATGCTGACATGTTAGCGACAGTCAGCTATCTTAAATGCTAACACGTAAGCAATAAAGTCTGCTTGCTTAGCAGAAGTGAGAGCGATCAAACAACCCTAATTCAAATAAAAATGTTATGGTTTTAAGACCCCCTATACAGTGATTTGAAGCATGTCGTGGCTTCCTCGAAACTACAACGTACATAATTTTGAAAAAAAAAAAAAAGAAAATCCCTCATTTTGTAAAAAGATATATATATTATTTGTTTACTCTGTTTCTGCTGGGCCGACTTGTTGCTGGTTTAGCAGTGGCAGAATAATGCAAATATTCTCCTCTGTTGGTAAACTGACACGTACGGCATCCTCCCTAACCTCACTCTGACCCTCAGGTCTGCCCTTACCACTGCCTCACCTCTGTTGCCTTATTCCCAAACCACTGCCATCATTACTCACACAGCTGTAGGTTTTTCCAGCCTCTGTCATCTTCTGCTGGAGCAACAAACTTATAGGAGAACACTGTGTTTGCAGGTTTTGATGTTCACCTTATGGCCCCCAAAATGATGCATGTGTGTTTCGTGTTTCTTTGTTACACTTCACCATGCAAAGACTTTAAAGACTGCGATATTATGTGTTGGTTAAAGTTATCCAGCATTAAAGGTGCAGGACCTGGACCTTTTGTGATGAAGATGGTTTGGTTTTATTATCTGACTTTCAGATTTATCAGTCATGGTTTAAACTATTGAATGGTGTCCCATTGTTGATTTTTTTTTGTTAGATATTCAACGTCTAATGATGTATACAATACATAGCATCTTATTTGAGGTCAAGCTTAATCAATGAATCTATTGGGCCAGTATATCAGCCAGTGTTTTAGTAACAAAAACTCTCTGCAACTAATGATTATTTTATAATGGATTAATTTGTCAATTATTTTCCCGATTAATTGCTTAGTTGTTTGGTCCATTAAATTTAAGAAAATGATGATCTGTGGTTCTAAAATGTCTTGATTTGTCCACAAACCAAACTTAATTGGTTAAAAATTAGTTATCGTCAATGCATAATTGATTATTCGTTACAGACCTCTTCCAATAATTAAAAAAAGTAATAATAATATAATATAATATAATAATATGATGAAAGCAACTCCTGCAGATGTGACTTGATTATGTATGAATTCATTTATGAAAACAAGTATTTTCCTGTTTCTTAAATATTGTCTCCCTTTTAAGACCCCTATTAAACCTCTTTTATCATTTATCAGTTCAGTCATATGTAATTCAAAATGTCTATCACAGTTTTCTCTCATCTAAGGGCTCATGTTCATCAGAATTTAGCCCAAGCAACAATCCAAAACACTGCAATTTCATCTGATTTAATTTTCATTTGAATGTGCCTCAGCTGATACAAGTACATTTGTTGGAGTAAAGGCTGTTTACGTGACTTGGACACATATGCTGACATGCCACACATGCAACAGAAGAAACATGGCTGTGAATGTGCGATAGCTTTCTCCTCTGACCCTCTGCATGTGTGTCTTTGCCCTTTTGTGTTCAGTGACTTAAACTGATCTCATTCAAACACAAGCAGGTCTTTGTGTGGGACACTGATCCTCTCCACATCCAGTAGCATCCATTAAGACCATCCATAAATCAGAGTGCAGACAGAGGAGTGTGGCCTGGCCTGCAGAAGCAGACATTCATCATGAATGTAGTATTATTGCTCATTTCCCACTGCTCACAGCTCACATCTCACAGGAATTAACTCATTTCTATAGAACAATGATTTCGCTGGATACAAAATCAAATCAAAAGAAAGGTGGCAACAAATAAGCATTCTGGGGCCCATGACAAGGGGAGATTTTGCCTCCCACTACAATGCACCTGATTAAGTACCTTCTCATTTCCTGTGTGATGGTCCCCTGTTGCTTTTTGGCTGCCTGAACGCACAAGTACAGCCAGTACCCTGAAGCGTACAACTGTTCTTTTAGCATGAGCCTTCGATGGCTTACGTCGATCCAACATATTCCCCTCACAGGGAGGAATAGTTCCTTGTCTTCTCAAAATAAGAGATTCAGCTGTGTAACTCGAGTCAATAGTTTAAAATAACACACAGGGGAAAAGGCCTGAGTGAACTGAAAACTTTTAAAACTTGACATTTTCATAACCTTTATAGGCAGCTATGGCAGTTTGATGTGTAGGGAAAAACTTGGGTGGGAACATGTAAAACAACAGTGCTTTCCTATTTTCCAATTGGTGCTTCGATTCAACACCCCTAACATTCAAATGATCCTGGGATACTAAACTGTTTCTAGGTTTGTAGATCTAAAGTAGATAGATAAAGGTAGATTTAAAGCTCTATGCATCTCCTCAAACATTGCATTTAAATATAGGTTAGCTTTGCTATTCCTGAGCAGAACTTTGTTTTGTGTAGATGCTATGTTATAAAAATGGTGCAAGGTTTCATAGTTAATTTATTAATAAACATCAATGTTTTATCACACTCTGTTGTACATCTTGACCATAAATGCAGCAAGGACAATTCTGCTCAGGATGTCATCTCCCTGTATTAAGTCTCTATACTGTCAATTTTATTGGCCTTTTGGAAAAGAAAGCAACATTCAGATCATCCGCTACTTAAATTCTGACGAGGACAGTTCAGGAGAGGACTCGGCAGGTGATGTCTTGTTCGAAAAGGCAAAAACACCTCTTCTTGCTCACACAATTAAAACAAAATAGATGGAATACAACATGCTGTATTTACTGAACTGCATGAAGCATAAAGTATGCACATGCACAGATGGAGCTACACTGTCATATTCACAAAATGTGTAAAAGTAAATTTTGGTGCATGATATATACAGTATATAGCATTTCAATACAAGTATATGCAATAAATAGATGAATTAATCTTAAAGTACTGATTTAGATATTTGTTTTTTTTTTTTCCTTTCCACATGTTAAATAGGACTTTCCTTATATTGCGCTTCATAAATGCATGTGTTTGAGCAATCTGTCTTCTCCTCTTTAGTTGTCTGAGGAGCTGGAAGGGAAACCGGCCAATGGAGAAATCAAAGAACTTCTCAAACTACTGGCCAAACCCCACGTCAAGGTGAGTTTGGCTCCTGATATATTTTTTCTTACATTGTAGTCATTCTCTTGAATTTATGTATACTTTTTTTTTCTACTGTCTGTGGACGTTATCAGTGTTGTCTTAAAAAAAAAGCAGCAACAAAAAATGTATTTGCCATATAACTACAGTACAGACACTGTTCATATAGTTCTGGCATTAAAGTTATATAATTGTCAAGCTTTACTCAAAATAATACAGCTGTTAAATTCAGGCCAATGCCTTTTATGTGTCCATACATTCATGCTTGGAGGCTTTTTCAGGTTTGTCAACCATGCTAAATCTATTGAATGTGATATCCGAGTAGGGTCTTTTTCTAAATTTACACAACATTCACTTTGATATAGGGAAGAACTATATGTAATATGGTGGTCAAAGGTAGAGGTAAGTGTAACCACATAAAACATGTTTTTGGCCTTGGGAACACTGTAAACACCCTTACATTTAGTACAGACATTGATGGATTTTATTTTATTTTTACAGTGACCACACAAATGTTTGGCCATAATTTGAATATTCCGCAAATCATTAATATGGACAAACTTGTATTAAGCCTGACTAGTTGGTGAAGGCACGCAACCAAAAGACACTCATTTCGGTCTTCTTGGCTGCAGATGTTGGTCTCGTTAGCCAGAAGCAGACAGCGATAAAATAAATGTACACCTTTTTATTTTCAAATGCAAACCTCTGGTTATCCATCAAGCCCTCCAGGTGTTTCAGCCAGACAGAGCTGTCTTGATGATGGCGAGACAGAAATAGAGTTAGGCTGCCTCATTTTTAAAACTCTGTCATCATGATTATTTGGATTTTGCCAGAAACATCAGCTCACCGTGAAGTCCTCTCTCATAATACACACGTCTTTGGTGCATGATGTATACTGTAAATGTGCGATGTCTCTCAACGTCAGCAAAAGATGGACAGAGCCTTTTCGTCCATAATTTACATTCATCACTGCAGAGCTTACGATGACGAACAAAATGGAGCAACACCACCAGAAAAAAATACGGGGGCAGTTTAGTGTCAATAGTCAGTCAGTCAGGAAAATGATGAAGAAGAGTCTATGTGGGCATTTAAAAATGGTAGAATGTTTGGAATTGCATTTCCTGTCTATTTTTGTTCAAGCGCAATAAGGGCGCTTTCACACCACTAGTTTGATTATTTGATCCGCACCAGGCAATACAATTGTTATTATGTAACATATGACTCCAGTGTGGTCCGCTTTCACACCAGCAAATGAACCAAAACAATGTGTATGTATCTTCCGGTAGAAAAGCGCCAATTTTGACTCACTATGGAGCAACGCGTTCGCAGATTGCTACTTGCTCTGATCTTCGTTTATTACATTCTCTGTATTGGCCATTTTTGGCAAAATATCCAATTTGAGAATGAGTCGCGGCTGCATCTGGAGAACAATGTGCTGATGCACTGGAGTCGGCGAAGACGTATAGCGCATCATTTCAGGCAGAGGAGAAGCGCTATTTTCATGAATGTGGTCGTGCTAACTATGAGACGAAGATTGCTCCAAAGACCTACAAGGTAGGCTATGTCCATGGCATTTACTGCAGAATGTGGTTTGGACCCGAGTTCGCATTCTCACCAGAGGGACCGCACCAGAGTCTGACATTTGGTGCGGAGTCAAGCGGACCAAGACCACCTCTTTTTGGCGGTCTCGGTCTGCTTGATTTGGTGCGATTGATGCTTTCACACCAACGAAAACGAAACGAACTAGAGTTTTTGGTTCGAATGGATCGTTTGGTGCGCACCAACTGCTGTTGGTGTGACAGCGCCCTAAAATACCCTCTTCATTGTTCGCCATGTCTGTTGATGCTTTCAACTTGGCACTGGCGGCTGCCCTCTCGAGACAGTATTGCGTAACGTCCATACAACGTAAAAGACACTTGGTAGTTTGTAGGGAGTATACAGTAAATGGGCCTTAACTGAATCCATTACATTTCGCCAGCAACCAACCCACGGTCCCACATAGCAATGCTGCATAATGTTGGACACACACTCAAGAAGACACACTCACACAGCTGCTTTCCTGAAGACAAATGGTTGACATTTATCACAGTCTTGCTCTCCTACTTAGTTACGTACAGACACTGTGACCTCCTTTGTCTCTGTCAGGCCTGAAATGAAATGCAGCAGCGAACGATCACTGCCTCTGCCATGAAGCATGCCTGTGTCAGAAATGCAGCATTTATCATCACGGTTGTTCTTACAGTGATGGTATTTGGCGTGACAAAAATGGTCAATCCATCAAAGCACTGAGCTTGTGAAGGTCGTTTGTGTTGAAGATTGGTATTGATGAAGCGAGAAGAGGTCGTGGTTTGGACGTGGGACCAGGGGGTCAGATGTAAATACACACACATACACGGACAAAAGTGTCCATTAAAATTCATATTTAAAGGGGCTATATTTAAGATATGTAAAACGTCAGCATTTAAGTATTTAAAAATAGGCTGCAATATATACTGCAGTACAAATAGCCCCCTCTCTTTCCTTTTTATGAACATTTAACATTAAAAATGTTAAAATGTGACAGTGAATTCAGAAACAATTCAGAAAATGCAACACTGACCGCCTGTGAATCATGATATCCATTGTATATCCACCAACGTCCACAAGACCTTTTAGGTTTGGTAAAGTTTGTTTTTTTCAATACAAAGCAGCTCACTGTATTTGACTAAATCTCTTATAGCAGCGCAGACTTCAAGGTGCTACCAACTTCATTATTGGGAGTGGTGTGTGTGAGTGGTGACGAGATCAACAGAGTTTGTGGCATGTAAATCAAAGTCATTTTACATATCCTTAATCATCCTTTTATGACTCACTGCAATACATTTCTTACTTACATTTACTTTAATGCTAGAGTTAGTGTGGGAAAGCTACAAGAAGCTGGCTTCTCATAGGATCTCTTTGCACAGTCCAACAACATGCAGTGGTTAATTGGACACTTTAAATTGAAAATAAGTGTGAATGTGAGCGTGAATATGTTGGACATGTGATGGACTGGTACCCCGACTTTTGCCATAGTCCAACGAGAATTGGCTCCATCTCATATGGAGTGGTAGACAATGACCCACCACCACATGGTTTGTGACTGGAGCTGTATATTTCTGGCAGCATCCTTAGCTTTTTGTGAATATTCTGGGCACCTTAATGACAAATTATTATGCCGTCAATCAGACAAATTGTGAAGGATACCATTTAAAGAAAAAAAAATAAAATTATTCGTTAATTAATGGATATCAGGATGTGAAATAATAGTTTCACTATTTCAAATAATATAAACAATGTTTTAAGACATTACAAAGCTAAGCTTTATGACTTCTGAGCTAAAAGAAAACACATTGGTACCAAGCCTTCTCTATTTTTTTTCCTGGTTTCTCTATTCCATGCTGTTGCTCTCCTGTCTCACCACCTCCACACACCACTCAGCCGACCTCAGCTCCAGTGCGGAATCGGGTCAGCCAAACAATTCTACAAGAAACAATGGAAAATATTTGACTACTTCTTCCTCATTGCTGGCTGTGCACCTCAGCAGATGTCATAAGCACAGAAGTAACAGGAGGACAGGAATCTGCTCATCAAAGCACTGCTATATAAAGTGCTGCAACAAGTCAAAAACACTCGCAAGGGTAAAATATGAAAAAAGAAGTCGAAACTCAAGAGTGCAAAGAGAACAGGAGTCTGCTGAAATTCAGCTTTTGTGTTTAATAAAGTTATTCCTTATGTAGTTTTCAAAGTTGAACCAATACTACTCAACATAAGTGATGGAAATGAAATAGCTTTCTTAGATAAGTGATCTGCACGTGTTTACACACTTCCACATTTTCTCAACTCCATGACCTCCCCTCTTTTTGTTGGTTAAAGTCCATCCCCAGGTTTTGAGCACGCGAACCTTAAACCACCGAGCTAAATTCTCCTGCTGCCTTTAGTGGGAACACTGGGTCAACAATGATTGGTTCCAGCGTCTTGGTTTGGAGAGCTTTTTATTGTACCATACTGAGGTATGGAGGCTCTTGCCATTTACTTGTCATTGTTTCTCAAACTGGAGAACTGCAGAATGTGGGCGTCAAAAATGAAACACTACAACTTTTCTTTGTTTCTGTCTCCATCTGTCCTCCAGGGCACTTGACACCATACCAGCCAGGTCCAGTGTAAATCACAGGGCCTGGACTGTAAAACACAAGCAGATGGCTGTTGCCTTTGAATGGCGTCTCTGTGCGATAGTAACTGTATCACTCTTAATTATGGCTTAAATTATCCATTTCTAGGGTGGGGATATAAATCAGGTTCTTAAAATCTTCTGTCTCCTTTTCTCTTCCTTTCTGTTTCTTGCAGTCGACTTTCATTTACGATTTGCACTTGAAAAAACAACTTTCAACCGTATTAGCCCCCCTCAACAAGACTAATACTGACAGTGATGAAAGTGCCAATTATGATCGCTGGCTGTTTCTGCCAGAGTGCGTGGTAAGTGTACAGCTGCATTTGTGCTTGCAGAATGTGTTTGACTCAGGGTGGTGCATGCTGAGTTTCAAGGTTTAGAGAGGGGGGGGGGGGTGTCAGTGTCATATCGCAGCTGGCCTACAGCATTGCCTCCAATGCAGGGTCCCACCCACTTGCACAGGGAGAGCAGTTACCTTGCACAGAACCTGCGCTGCCAGCTAAAAAACGAGTGGGCTATTGACAGGGCCAGGAGGCTTTAATGAGAGGCCAAGGCCATGGAATGTACGGCAGGTTTATTTTGTCAAGCACAGTGATCTGTTTTTCTAGGATCCCTATTATACCTAATGAACACAAACACACGAAAACCGAGAAAGGACAGGATGCCTGGAAAACAAGGGTGGTTTAGCTTCCCTTCATCTCTCTTTCCGCCTCTCACTCTCCATCAACTTTCCTCCGAGCTGCAGGGCCTGCACAAGTACATAACTCCAAATTTGATTAGGCAGTTAATCCACCAACAGTGAGGCATGATAACTAGACCCACCAACTCGCATCAGCCCAGAAAGAAAGCCTCCATACATACTGTGTTGTGTAAAACATACATACCTGTGTAGTATTCCATGTCAGTGGTCACCAGCCAGGGCATGTACCATGTGCTCTCTATTAGTGCAGAGCTGTTATTGCTACTTTCCAGAGAGTTTTCACAAGGAATTAGCTGTGGCTCTGTTACAGGTTGTTAGGCACAGCCATGGGGGAGAATGTGGCGGCAGAGAGCATTGCCAGATTTAAGGAAGTGCCATCAGTAAGAGGACACTCAATGGTCAGGATATTAGGGCTGATGGATAGAGTTCAGAGGAAACAGCAACTGGCAGTTTAGTGGAGGAAAGGTCAAGGTTAGCGTGAGGAGGAAATATGAATGCAGGGATGGAGCTGAATAACATTTTGAATCAAAAATGTTCCTTACCTTGCAACTTTTGATTCTGCTGTGAGATAGAAAGGTACCTCTGATTTAAGTCATATGGTACTTTTCCGCTATGGTCCCAGCTCGCCTCGACTCGCCTTGGCACGCCACGGCACAGTTTAGGTTGGTTTTCCAACTCAACGTGGGCAGAGTCATCACTGCTCGGCTGCACGGCTTTGTTGTAAACATGACACACACAAATGAGTGCCTAGTGTCTTGTAAAGCAGTTGTTTTCAGTGTAACTGAATCATTAGAATCAGTTAATCAAAAATATTTGTTCAGTATTTCCTCCATGACCAGAGCACAGACTCTGATGGTCACTGGACTGAAATACAGCGGCATGGTTTGTGATGCTGCTCGTCGGTCACATTCAGCAGTGCTGTCGCTAAATACACCAGAATCCTCTGCTAAATATTGAGATTTTAGACATGTCTCTGGTAATCGTTTAACTGGTAATCGATTAACCCATGTTTTCTGATGGTTAAAGCTTTTTTAATTACAGTTCAGCATTGTTCTTGATTCTTGTGTCAGACATCTCTTCCTGTGACGACACTCTGGCCAATCAGTGATCGGCAGTCTGACTACTTCAAGCATACCTACTCAGCTCGCTTGGAAACTCGCCAGAGCAGGTACTAAAACAAGTACTATGCTCGCCGAAACACAACATAACCGTGCCAAGGTTAGGCGAGTCGAGCCGGTGGAAACACGCCATTACAACAACAACAACAGTACAGACAAAATATTTGAATTAAAAAAAATCTTTTGCAGACTGCAAATCATGTTTATGTTTTGAAATCATGTTTTGGCATGTGGCGCCACCTACCGCCGTCTACCAATCATTGCAGTCAGTAGAGTCTCAGTTGCCGAGCAACCACGGGTTGCCAGTTACGTCAAAAAATGAAACAGAGAAGAACACGGTATTTTGAATTTGAATGTAGTAACCGTTTTTGGCCACATTCTTACATATGGCACCTTTAAGATACAATGTTTCCCTGTTCTCAAGCTGACATGGTCACTTTTCTCGTTTGGTCGTCTAACAGTGCACAATCAAATGTTTTTCAGTTTACTGTGATACAAAACAGAGGAAAGCAGCAAAGCCTCATATTTCTTTTTGCTGGATCCAACAAATCTTTGACATTTAAGTGACATCTGTTGCTTGATTTATGACTCGAACAGTTGAGTTCAGGCTGAGGTTTTCTCACACAAATTGAAATCAGACAAAGTGTCATAGAAATATCAATTTATATCAACCATTTGAGCACTATTTCATTTTCTAGGAGTTAATGCAGCACAGCATAAAACTGTTGTAATTCTGATTCAAGGGCATCTGGCCTGCAAGGGTAAATCCTACCCTGCTGTGGAGCTGATGGATGCCAAGCTGACCCACAGATGCAACGTGACTGACAAATACCTATATATTATTTCTATCATACCAATCTAGCTTCCAATTAAAATTTAATCAAATTATTACTGACCAGTTTTCATAAGAAATGTGAAGTCATCTGAACCAATGCCAACAGATACATGTTCTTGTTCCTCTATAGAAGAAAAACAAAAACACGGTAAAGAAAAAGAACAGGTGGTCAGAATCTGAATATTTTATGGCATTAAATCAAGTGTTGCCTCCATTCACTCATTTTACCACTGTTGTATGTTTACATGTGAGGATCAGAATGCATGTAACATTACTGATCTCATCACAACATGCTGCCCGAACATCATTTATGTGTTTATATTGAGCACTAGCCGTCATTCAGTTTGCTTTTATTGTTTTCATCTGCAAACAGTTTGGGTTTTCAGCGTTCCAAGACAATATTTCATAACCATAATGAGAGTATCCCTAGATATAGTCTACACAACAAAAGTGTGTGTCTTTGTATGGTGCAGACGAAAGCCAGGAACACTTTGTTAGTTCTTTTCTGAGAAATGTACGAACTGATGCTGGGAAGATTTTGGGAAAAATCCATTAAAGATAAAACTGAAGAAGAGCAAACAAGAAAAAGAGAAAGGATTAATGGCGTTTGAGAGAAGTTTGGACAAGATGACAAAGAAAATAAAATAAATTCAGGGGGAAAAGAAAAAGTAAGAGGAAAAATGTGTAATTATATTTGTGTTCTGGGATTTAGATTTCTCCTTTTTTTTCTTTCATGTTTTGTCTCGTCTACAGGATTAGTTAAGAGTAAGAACCTTGATTAAAATGACGGTATTAGATTAAGGGTAAAAGTTGATATCCAAAGGAATATATATATATATTTGTTTTTTGATTACCATCTCAGTGGAGATTTAGATCTCCTTTCTCAGACTTCTCTCTGGGGCGCTAACAAGAACAGATCAGTCAGCATGTTAGAAGAGGCGCTCTGAGCCTCTCTCTTTTCTAGATAGCCATGGTCAAACACAGGTAAGGGAATGTAGCCTATACTGTAGCTTGGAAATATCTGCAAAATCTGGAAAATTATCGCTCAGTGTTGAAATGAGCGTTCTTTTAGGTTCCCTCAGCGTTTCCTTTACTGCTTTCCCGTAACAACAACCGACACAAGTCTTTAGCGACAGACATGGACAATTAGGGCCAATTCCAATTCCTATCTTAACCCTCAGTCTTAACCCTCAAGCTCAACCCTTATCTTAACTGGCCCTCAAAACCAAATGTTGAGGGTTATTCTGTCACTTAGAAATGCAGATACGTCTTCAGACTGTGGGGGGCAGAATAACGCGAAAAGCTGCGTCCAGTCTGTCAACTCCAAAAAAGAAGAAGAAGAACACATTTACGTCACGATTATTTATTACGATCCGTTTGTCAGTCAAGTTATTAGGTTGTCAGTTAGTTATAAGATGATACTCATACAAATACCACAACCACGGACATATTCAGCTGACAGTTACCACACACCACGGCTTATTGAAAAGTAAACGATAGCAAACGATCGCTTGTCCTTACCGGCTATTGACAAAAAATAAATATTACGCAACAATGACGTCAGTAATCCATAATATGGGCCTAAACTAAGATAATACAATGGTTTTCATCATTTTTATATCTCTATTAACAAAGAAAATACTCTGTATCGCACTCGCTTCGCTGCTTTCGACGCCATCTTTCTTATGTGAAAACACGCAATGCATTCTGGGTAGCCCTTGCTCCCAAGGGTGGTCTCGAAAAATCTCAATATTGAGGGCGATACAGCCCTTAAACTTGCCCCTCAACTTAATTTTTCTGAGAATCGGGACAGCACTTGCACTAGAGGGAGCGCGCATTTTTGAGATTGAGGGTTAAGCAAAGAATTGGAATTCACCATTAAAGTCTCTTGAAACTTTCCTGTCCTATACCTGTAGAATGTTCTTACAAAGCGTGCACCATCATAGTCTGTAGTTGATTGTGTTTGTTAGTCACCGTCTTAATGTAGCTGTTTCATCTCCAGCTGTCAATTGTATAACTGCATCAACAGCTTTATCAAATTCATCCAACATCAAAATGAAGAAAGGCAGAACAGATATCAATACACATACAAAAGGAGACAGAAAGATAAACTGATCAAGAAACGCTGGCTCGACGACAGTGTATGGTTGGTTACCATGAAGATGACTGAAACCTTCCATTGGAGCATATATTGAAAACATCGTGCAACTCATTAAGTTTTGTCAAGCAACAATTATCAAAACTCTGAGCAATGAAGTATAAACCAGGCTTAACTGTGACATCACCAAATTATGGAGGTGCTGACAGCTTGTTTACAGGCACAGTTTCTCACCACCATCTGTGTGTATTTCTATTTTGATAGTTTCAAATTTTATTTCGCTGTAGTCTGGGTGAAACCAACCGAGTCTTCCAGCGATTTGATTTCGCTCTGTAGACACGTCTGGCAAGGACGTCGTTTTGGCCAACTTCCGACTCTCCTAAAAAAGGGAACCAATCACAAACCCCTGGCATGGTAGAGGAGGGCTTAACACGATGACAAAAGAGAACTGCCGTCGAGCAGCTTTTGTTCACATCCAACATGGTGACCACCGAAGAGCAGCTGTTTCCATTTTAAACAACATTCTCCACAGAGCTCCCCCAGGCAAAAAAATGACATTATTAGATTGCCATCCCTCTTAGAAAACTACAACAACCACACGTTTTCCGTCACTTTGCATATGTCATCTGGATCATTGGTCTGACTGGCTGTAGGTCTGTCCAGTTGCGTACAGAGACATTTTAATCTACGTTGTCCGGCCTTGCCTCTTGCAAGTGGTTGGTGACTTCACCCTTTCCAGACCCTTTCCAATCTCAAATGAGATTGAGATGCATTGTCTGGCATTAGCCAGGCTAATTTAGCAGTAAAAAAATTAGAATTAGAAGCTATATGGAGAATAAGTCAGTTCTGTTTAATACTTTCTTAAAGGGTAACTAAAACTAAATACCCTTTGCTGAGGCTAACCCTGCCCATGGCCTGATTTTGAAAAAGAAGCAGGCTGAGAGCTGAGTGATGGAGAGGAGAAGGAAGGAGGGAGAGTGGGGATCAGTGCAGGAGGTGTGGTCTGGTACTGATTTCTGACACCGAGTTGCAGCTTTCTAAAAAGGTGCCCCTGCATCCAGTGGTGAAGACGGATCCATTAAAGTGAGGAGGAGTCTGGGACTGCTGTTTGACTGCTCATTAGTAGATACACATCGTAGTACACAAAGCGATCATTAGCAGCCTCTAGCTGTCATAATGTATCCACTGGACACGTAAATCCTCTGAGGCTGGAAGTTTGTGTAGAACTCTGTGCTGCACTGTGCAGCCAAGAATAGAACACTTTGCGGACTTATGCTCTTCCGGATACTATTGCCCTCGCCTGCATTCTCGCGTTTTGTAATGAACAAAGCGGAGCCTCGCGAGACAATAATTCCAGGAACGTGTCATTGTGACTAGGGCTGTAATCAACCAAAGAAACTCTTTACATTTTACAGCCCTAGCGCCTGCAGTTATAAAACCAATCAACGATTATTAGACTAAAACATTGAAATATGCTAATAATTCTGATATATTCATACTCAAAACGGACAGAGCAACCTTAGCTTAGCGTTTTTAAATGATATGCATGTTTGTAGTAGAGCTGTGAAAAGCAAACTGTTGCTTGCAAAGTTTGCATTCCACTTTTTTACCATCATATACTTTTGAAAAATGCTGCCATGTCTGTCGCTCATGAGCCACGGAGCGACAACAACCCACTGGGCTGGACTAAACCAAAATAGAGGATAACAAGGGGGGTGTTCTCTGGAGACAGGCTGTTACCTGTGAAGCATGGGTGCCGTAAAACACCCCTGTTAGCATGTGGTACTTTCCTCCTAATGAAATTCACCATAACATTTTTTTTTAAATTTTGTCGACCAATCACAATTTTGGTTGAGCCAGAGCGTGTCGACCAGTCGACTTTGACGTTAAAGCCCTAATTGTGACGTCACAATGAGTGTGAAAGTCAAAACCGCATGTTTTATCTCCTGTACTTAGACTGAGGTGGACCACAAAAACATGAGCGAGTCATCTTTTTTCACACTTCGCCTACTCATAGGGCCTCCAGAGTCCCAAATATAAGTATTAAAATGATTAAAAAGTTGATTTTGTGTAATATGTCTCCTTTAATGTACAATATGAAGTGTTAATATTGATAGAAATTTTGGTTTAAACAAAAAAGTTACTTGTTGACAAACCAGAATTGCCCTTTAAAGTTGCAGCCAGGGCAAAAGGAAAAAAATAGAAACAAGTTCTGACAAGTATAGAAGATAAACTGTTTGTGTATCTGTGTGTAATGTGTGTGCCGATCTGTTTGTCTGTCAGTGGATCTCAGCCGCAGAGACCCAGTTCTGTCTCCTCCACTCATCTGCTCCCAGTTAGCAACATCTTGAACACTGTACTGCAGCATGCTCCCATGTCATAAAACACACAGCTCCTCTTCTCACCATATCATTCTCTCCGTCTCTCTCCTTCTCCCCATCTTGCTCTCTCACTCTCTCTCTCCCTCTACTTTTTGTCTTGCACATGAGTTGGAAGATGTTTTTCTCGCCCTCCCCCTTCAACCACGGAAAAAGCTGCACGCGTCCAGCTGCATCTCGGTGCGGACATGGAGTTGTTAAATAGTTTGAAAAATGAATGTCTCAATGGCATCATTCTTGTCTGTGTCCCGTCTCTTTTTTATGTCTGCTTGTGAACGTGTGAAATATCTGAAGCGGCTGAGAACTTCATTACTTTGAGTTTGCCGCTGTAAAGCGCAGAGCATCACCTTGCGCTAGAAATGATTGGTACCAAAAACAGTGGCCAGAGCCCCCCCCCCATCACCACCACTACCACAAATTCACCTTCACTTGCAGTTCCTCGTGGACATTGGTCCAGTTCGAGTACAGGTTGCCTTTAATCAGCGAGATGTATGGAAAGGGGAGCTTGAGCCTAATGGCAATTACTGCATTTAGCTACAAATACTGGCTCTGAATGTTCTCAAATCCATCACTCTGTACTTGAGGGAGACTCCCAATTCACAGCCATCCTCCATACACTCTCTGCATTTCCTCTGCTCTATTAAGAATAAAGAAATGATGGATTTACCTTTTAATAGAACGTACTGCTCTACTTTGTTTTGCTAATTATACCAGGGTAAAACTAAGTCCTAATTGGTTTTGATTGATAACCCTTGCCTATTGTTTCTTCCCCCCATCAATCCCTATATTTCCCCCATGCTCTAGAGTCTTCTGATGGTCCATGATACGGTTGCCCAGAAGAGTTATGACCCTGAACTACCTCCACTGCCTGATGACCTTGACGATGATGAGGATTCAGTGAAAATCATTAGACTGGTCAAGAACAAGGAGCCTCTTGTAAGTACCTTTGTTAGTCATCTGGAGAAATCACGTATGATTTGTACACTGTTGTTTTCAGAAGATCCCAGAAGATTTGGGGGGGGGGGGTTGAACAGTTAATATTATGTGCACCTTTTTCACCCAAAGCGATGTGAAGATGCATACTCTGAGCCACAGTTTTCCTGGATTGAGTCAGAGAAAGCCGGGGGCCTTTTGCTGCTTATTGTTCCCCTTCTCTTTACTACTATCAACTTTCAGTAAAACTACAGATTTATCATCAGGTTTTTCATTATTTATGGTGAATGGCTTAAAATCCTGTCGTAAAATCCTGTTATACTTTTCTGGTTCACTGATCCCTCAATTTCATAAAAACCTTGTGTATCAAAGCACTATCCACACCACAGGTCAAGCCAATACCATAAATGCTTTTGCTTTTGAGGTACTTGCTTGTGGGAATCCAACCCACAACCTTGAAGTTGTAAGCACACCAAAGCTAACCACAATTGCCCTGCTCTTGGCCATGAGTATTTTCAGCCAGTCTAGGCTTGGTGTCTGTGAACGGCTTCCTTTTCTATCCCTGGTCAGTGTTGCTCTCTTATTGTAACGTGCCTCTCGTGCCCATGCTCCTCAGACGTCGTCCCAGTCATCAAAAACCACCCGTCTGGGTAGAACCAGGGCCCTAAGTGTGCAGGAGCGACATCTTGGCTGGAATTTTCATTTTCACCTCCCCCCTCTACATCCTGGGTGTCTGAACTGTTAGATGAATGCCATACCATGCATTCCCTGGTCTTGTCAGCTGGTAACCACACCAAACTCAGTTTGTACCGGTTTCAGTGACACTGAATGCTTTTATTTAAATACATTTGTTTGTGGCTGTCTTACATGCTAATACTATTCGTTCCTTTGTTGTGAGTTTATGATTCTTGGGGTCTCCTCTCAGTCATTTCACTCAAAGTCACTCATATTCCTCATATCCTGGCATCATACTGAGCGTAAAGGAGCATTGAGAGCAGCAGTTTCCAAACACTGGGTTAGGGCCTACAGTTGGGTCACTAGATATATTGTTTTGGGTCCCGAAACAATTATTGTGATTTGGGTCACGATACTTTGCCATCTTAAAAAAAGTGAGCCCTCATAAAAGGAAATAGAAGTGTTTTATTTATAGTAATTTATTTATTAGGCAATTTTTAGAGCCAATCCCTATGTTAAATCCAGTAGCAACATTGCCAGTAGCAATGCATTTAAACAATGTTTAAATGCATAGAAATCCCAAAAAATGTAAACATTAGTCTTGTCAGTTTTTGAATGTTTAAATTCAGAAATTTCACGTTATACCTTTAACTGACTTCCGTGTGAAGATCAACTTCTCAACTCCTCAGTGGATTGAGAAATCTCAATCTGTAATCGTTTCACTTTGTTTTGTGCCGTGGCCCTGCCCACCTTCGATCTATGCCGGACATGCTCTGGCCCTAGCCGCCTCTATTTTCTCTTTGTGGTTTTCACCCTGACCACCACCTTGGCTCCAGGCCGGCGCCTCTCACCACACCCTGGGGAAAGGAGAACACACCTAAGCCATTTTTGGATTTCTGCCTGTTGCATGTTCTGTGAAGCTGCTGAACGTAATAATGTGGCTTGGAGGAATTCTCGCTCTTTCTCACAACACACATTGTCGCGGTAGCTTCCTCTCCCAAGCCTGATGTTGGAGCACGTTACCCAAAACCATAATGTGATTTACACTCGCCTCAGTCAGCTTCATCATGTAGCTGGTGTTATTCCGTTACGTGAGCTGATGCATTCTTGTCTGTGATTTGGCTCCTGTGTTAAACTAAAACACACATTTTATGATGTGTGATAATTACATAGTGTTGAAAATGTTAATTCTATAGAATATACAGTGTTTTTGTTGTACGATACTGGCTCTTTAGGTTATAGGTTAAGGGAGGAATCTGGTTGGCTGTAGAGTTTATTCAAACTGTATCTAAAAAGAAGAAGTCTATGGGTGAACACGAGGTCAGATCTACTCCATTTCTCCAAATACAGTACACAACATGTCCACCAGTAAAAACATTAAATCAGATAATAATAACTTTAACCTTAGAAATAATAGTCTACAGTTCTCATCCATAAAGGTGATAGCAAACAATTAAAGCAGTATAAAAACAAAAATCTAACTATACACTAACTTTTATCCATTTGCTGTGGAGTGGTTTCATTCTTAGGAAATGTAGCTGCCCTTTCACTACCCAAAGGGCACAACTGCTGCCCATAATCTCCTGTGGCTATAATTTAGGCCTTACCATGGTGTAAACAGCAGTAAGATTTATACTGCCAGCCATGATTTTTTTCAGTTTTTTTTAAAGAAGAAAACAGTGAATACAATTGTGGCAGGGAGCCATCGTAGAAATATCATGCGTAATGGTTTTGTATTTGTAGTGAGTAAACAAATAGAAGGGCAATTTTAATTGCTGGCCTCTTTTTGGTCAAATGCTCACGAGACTCTACATTTGCATTTCCTGTCAACCTATTTGTATTTCCACGTTTGGGCAGAGTCTATGACTCTTCCCTGTCTTGTGTCCACAGAGTAACTGCTCATTCCCATCCCCTCTAACACCATAGTGTGTTAAAAATACATAAAACTGTGGCATTTACACAAGTCAAGGTTTTATACCTTATATCTCCCTAAGAGCCCTTTAAATGTAACAAACCCTAATGAACAGTTACTCTAACCAACCGGTGAAATACTCTATTGGTGACCAATAAACCAATAAAACCCTACTTGTTTTGCAGAGTCCTCACCCACCGTTGTCCCAAATTTCACATAATCAGCCAGAAATTCTCAAACATGACATCACAACAATGGAGTTTCACACTATCCAAGTTCCTTTTCTCTTCTTATTTGCTTTTTTGTGTGTTTTCTGTGTCACTCTCCTTCAGTTTTTGCCTTTTTCTCATTCTATAACCTGAGATGGAGTTTAGTCAGCACACAGGATCCTTTCCTTGTGATTCATCCTTCAGGTTAATTGGAATGAGTGCTTTGTGTTCAGTAGTTCTGATAAATTACTATAATTTCCAGTAGTGTACCAGTAAAAATGTGCATAACTATAGCAAATAATAGCAGCACCCATGTTGTACTCCCTACTCTCCCTGCTTGTGAGAGAGCTACATACAAGAGTGTAGTTGGTGTATCTGTGAAGCTTCCCTGTGGTGATGAAGAGCCTGAGGTCAGACTGACTAATAGGAGAAATGTAAAAACAAAATTTGGATGCCAGAGTTTACTGGTTTTACACAATTCATGTCCAAGAGTTTGGAGCTTGAAGCTAAGGGCCTAAAACATGACCCACAAAATAGTGTTATAGCATTTGTTGTTATTAATGAAACCTTATATCAACATTTCTCTACATTTGAGTGTCATTTTCTTGGCACTCATGCAGTGGTATGCCATAGTTGCTATTTGTAATCCCCACAGTTTGAAATACTGTCTAAAGAATTCGTTAACTACTAGTTTTCTGCCATGGAGAACCCAATACGTCATCCCAAAGTATTCTGGAAAATCCCAAGGCCCCACGCAAAAAATATGTTAAGCAGCAAAAGATGACTTTGAATGCCCGAAAGTGGGTACACCACTGCTATCCACTGCTCGGGGGGGTTGACCGTTGCAATGATGTGAAAACAGTATAGACTGACGAGCCTGCTGTGGTCAGCTCTGCTCCTCTCATTGGAATGTTCTTGAAGCCCAGTGACGCAGATGTAAATAGCAGGCCTGGAGATGCTCGCCTTGCATGCCCCACTGTGTTCACGTTCCTTTTATACGTCATTTTTCATCTTGATCAGTGTCACTCATTCAGTGCCAGGCCTCATCACTGTTGGAGCCCTGTTCATTCACTTCTCCCATTCAGCTCATCTTTGGTTGTCCTCCTACGAACATGCTTTCACTCTCTCTCTCTGAGTCTCTGTTGCTCCCACTCTTAAATTTGTCTGGTTTTTCTATCGAGTTCCTTGTTGTGCATTCAAGTTTTTTATGAAGCTTTGTAAAGGTATTATTGCTTTAAGGTTTTACAAATGTATTATTTGATTGTTTGTGGTTTACCAATTATACCAAACAGGTGCAAATTATCATAATTTTCATATGTAGGTTAAATCACAATCATTAACGCTTAAAAGTGGGTGAACAGCAGCCAGACTGCTACCAAGATGGGGTTGTGGAAGACATACACATGTCAGGACATACACCATGGCAAGACTGAGTTCAGCAATAAGATACAAGGTAGTTACACTACATCAGCAAGGTCTCTCTCAGGCAAAGATTCCAATTCAGACTGGGGTTACTGTTCAAACTCTTTTGAAGAAGCCCAAACAAACGGGCAATGTTGAGGACCGTAGATGCAATGGTTGGTCAAGAAAACCTGTGGCAAATGAAAGACACATCATGAAGAAGTATGGCCAGAAGTGGTGTTCAAGGATGAATTGCAGTCAAAAAGCCATACTTACGACGTGGAAACTTACGACTCAATTAGATGTTGGGTGCAGAAAAATGGCAGCATGTGCTCTGGACTGATGAGTCAAAATATACCTATGTGCAAATGTACCTCGAGTACACTCTTAGAAATAAAAGTGCCAAGTAGAACCATATAAGGTTCTTCGGCTTGTCCTCATAGGAGAACCCTTTTTGGCTCCAGGTATAACCTTTTTATAAAGGTTCCACCTGGAACCCCTTTGGAGGGTTCTACCAAGAACCCTTTTAAAACTCTTTCTTCTGGAAAGGGTTTTTCAGAAGCAAATGGTTCCAGGTAGAACCTCAGCCCTTAGAAGGACCCTTTTGAAACCCTTTTCTTGATTCTTCCATCTCAGGTTGTTGAGCATCATCCGCCACCATAAAACCAGTGCGAGCAAGAATGTTTCAGGCTCTCCTTCCCCTCTTTTATTTCCTCTCAGCTCTGTGTTATTGCTCAGAGTTGGTTTTCCTATCATGCTGCTTGTCATTGGGTGTAACTACATGGAAAAACCAGACCGCAGCGTCTATTGCATGCATTCTGCACTGCCAGGCTACATGGCATCCTGACTGGCATCAGCTTGCACCAATCAATACAGCTAACTGGGCTCGGCCACCCGGACTCCTCAGCCACTGGATACCAGTGGATCAGCTGGCCTTTTCATTATAGACCCACAAATAGAGCTGGTTTGACTGCACAGCTATAGTAGTCAGTGCATTTACAAATATAGATGACATGTCCAGCATTATTATTGTAAAAGGTCCAACTCCATGATTGATGCTGGTGGGTTTTCTTTACCTAATAAGGGAGTTGATAATTGCAATGAGACAGGAAAGTCTTGTGATCAATTCAGCTTAGTTTTCCATGAATGGCAGTGGTTGGAATGACTTATTGGCGATTTGACATGCCATGCTTTTCTCATCTGCAGCAGACAGGACAGCCTCTCCTCTCTGACACAATTAGGACGCTCACATCATGGCAGCTCTGATTCTATTTGTCTGGAAGCCTTTACATTACAAATACATTCATTCTGATAGTTACTCTCTGTGTCCTCCTCAACATGAAAACCTATCTACATTCTAACGACTTGGCACAATCAATGGCACAAGTGTACACATACACTTAATTGAGAAAGCTCAAGAGGACATAGATGTGTGTTGTGTTTTTTTGCAATGATAAAGAGAAGGGGATGACACTGGCTGGGGATTAATGAAGCAGTTAATGAGATTAGAGCAGACAACACACATGGTAGTGGTTTACGGATAGATCCATGTGCTTTAAAAGCAATACATCTGCCATTTGATGGATTACATGGTGGTGTCTGGGGAATGCTGCAAAGGAAGATGGAGCACCACATTTGAAAACATACTAGCTAAGAGTGTTTTTTTGACTGTTGCATGTCTAGCAGTTGGTTCAGTTGCATATGTGCGTGTGCAAGTGATTACTGTTTGTGTGTGTGTGTGCACTTGGGGGTATCTGCTATATTCTTGGTGAGGACAATGTGTCTTTATTTAGAAAAAAAAAAAATAGAGCATATAACTATTTTTTACACAAGGACTGGAATTAAAGTAGGACGGCTACAATTAAATGATTAGTAATCAACTTTGAGAATATATTCTGGCGTCTGCAATAGTCAATTACAGTAAACAGTTGTGTTCAATATATTTGTAATGTTTGTGGAAAAAATGTCACAATATTATCCCGCTCTGCTCAACTCCAGCCACGCTTGATCACTTCCCGGTCGGAGTGCAAGACCAGCCTTACTCAAGCCAGATAGACCTGGTGGCGCAACCAGGTACAACGGTGTCTTGCAACAGTGCTGGAAAACCAACAAAGGAGCACTAATCCCCTATCTTTGTAGATTGAGATTTAAGTCCTGTAAATGTAATGTGATGGATAACTGGACCTGATTAGAACGATTCAGAATTCATATTCACAGCTCAACACACAACTTCAATAGAGTTTTTCTTCCCTAAAGGACTAGGCCTACTGCACACTGTGACATGCAATACAATTAATTCAGAAATGTCCACATTACTGCTAGCTGCAGAGCCAAAGTTACTTCAAAACTTCAAGCTGGGAATAAAAAGACCATTAAGGCTGCACATCTTACAGCCAAGAGGTACTTACTGAAAGGGTGATGTAATTTTATAGGCCCTTTCACTGGATTTAAGGTATCAAGTGAATAAAACATATTTAACAGTTGTGATTATGGCTTTGGACGTTTGATGTGTGGGGCCCAGCTTTTATCTTATTTCACTACTTAACAGAGGCAAAATGCCAAACATTGTCTGGGAGTATGATTTATATTTATGTTTAGAGTTTCTCTGAATCAAGTCTGTCATTGGGTGCCATGGATTACCTTTTGGTGGCTTCACTGCAGCGCAATACAAAATAAACTGTATGTGTACATATACAGGGGGGATGTATGGGTGTTTCATAAGAGTGAGTGATATGGACACAATTATTTATGAATGTCCATATGCTTTTATATAAATTAAGATAATGCAAAATAAAATATTCAGTGTATGAGATGAGATTTTTATGGAAAATTCATTGAGAATATTTAGGGTAGCATCAAGCAGACATGGAAAAGCCCTTGAGTTTGTACTTATGCATGTGCTTTTACAGCACTCATGTCCAGTTGCTGATACTCTGAATTCGCAGCCTGTTGAGTTGTGAATGTGAAAACACGCACGGCTTCCAAAGCCACATGTGAGGCATTCCCAGATCCTAATCTCACGGCCCTCTTAAATACAACGTCTTCCTCCCATCATGTGTAATCATAAACATGGACACACATCCCAACGCTCCTGCTCTGTTCTGCTCAGTGCTCCGAGAGCCAGAGAGCTTCGGGAGCTGAATGTGGGCATTGTTGCCTGCCGGGCTGGGTGCTCCTCAGCGACTGTGCTTTTCAGGCACTTTGGAAATGAAAAGTGACATGTGAAAGTGCTGTTTTCTTAGCTTTGGATAATGACAGGGAAAATGCTAAACAATCCCAGAGTAGAGATAGACCTCTCCCTGTAACACAACTGTCTCTTTGTGTGCACTCACACAGCTCACGCAGGACATGGAACACACACTTATTCTCATACAGTACATAATGACTAAATATCTGGCACTGTCCCACTTATAGCAAGGAGATGGTGATTCCACTCAGTCTACATGGTGATTCATGTGGACAGTATGAGAAGAAAATACACACATTTGGTGAGATGCTTGCACACAAGTTCACAAGCCCAGATTCACCGGCACCTGTTTGAAATACTGAGGTGAGCCGCTAAGTGTGTTTTCATAGCAACAGTAGTGTAATGACTTGCTTTAACATTAAGATTTAAAGAGCCAGATGAGGAAAAGGAAAGAGGGGGTGGTGGAAGACAAATGAAGGTAAGCCATCCTGTCAGAGGTCCCTCAGCATTAAACTACCTGGCAGCTCCTCCTGAAATCCCTCCTGCTTGTTGTAATTATCATAATAATGACCAATTTTCCTTTTTCTCAGTACACTAGTTAATTATGACTGGTAGGTCAAGACCGAGGTTAAGGAAATAAAAAAGGGAAACTCAAGCCTGGCTTAGTCTGAGAGTCTGACCAGGAATGAGTGAGAAGGGGTGGGGGCAGTGAGTAGCTTTTATTTGCAATCAAACAGGTGGAAAGGCATGTAGCAGGTCACACAAAGGGGACTAGCCTGCATTTTGAGGCTTGGTTGCATCAGCTAGAAAAAAAAACATTTGACATAAAACCTCAAGTACCTCTTGCTGCTCTCAGGCTCCTTTTTTCTTCCTCTGCCCCCCCTGCTAATTCTTTACAGCACTGTATTAATCTTTATTGGTGACCGTAACACAAAATGGATTTTTAGATCATGAGCAAATGCACTAATAGTACATGATTTTTACCCTGTCTGAGCAACACTGGAGTCTGCAGCGTTTGGGAAAGTCTGAAATAAATCGTAAATACATTGGGCACAGTGCATGGAACGGTCATGTGTCTTATAAGCTGGGGCGCTATGCCATCTTAGTGAGGTAAGATGAAATGACACACTCCAACACCAGATATGATTGGAAGTAATTGTATTTTAATGTCCAGGAGGCCCTTTCCCACTTTGTATTGTGTTTTTTTTTTTTGTGGTCGACATCTGGTGTGAAGAATGTCAGCATGTGTTTCCACTACACTTGTATTTATACCTCTAAACATACCAGTCAACACAGCAGTCGGCAGGAGTTTATTGTCGCCGTTACACTTTTGCTGTTTCGTGACATCATGTCAAAACATGTCGGCCTCTCTCCACAGACCACTCGTGTTTGTTTTCCCTTGTCACTGTCAATTTGGAGGGTGAAATAATGTTTGTCAAATGCCAAAACCTTTGGTATTCTTCACAGGGCAATGTTTTGAGTGGCCGTTATGGGCCGAGTGCTGTGTGTTTGAAATCGAGCAATGTGCTTGTAGGAATAGTGGAGTGGCTTTACTTGTGGCCATGGCTAAGTTAAAGAGGTCCTACACTCATTTTGTTCCACTATGGCATTTACTAGCTAGGCTATTCATAGCCTGCCGTAGACCCCAAGACTTATGATGAGCCAGACGAAGAAAACTAGCCAGAACTCTCGTCATTCATACAACCATAGTACAAGCCAGCCAGCTTCCATCATGTCATCGAGCCATCCATCGATCCATTCACTCCATCAACCAGAGGGCACTTTAATTGCCCCTCAACGACTTGGCTTACCAGAACCTCTGTGTGGCCAGTCCCAGCCAAGTTGACACGATGAGTTATACAACATCCAGCTTGTCTTACTTTTCTTATCTGCTAAGTTTCATGGCACTACTGTGCGTTGACAGTTTCTTGGACAGTGTTGCCTCTATTCCATTTTGTCTAATAAACACACTCTCGTACGGGAGAGGATCCAAATTTCTCTTTTATTTTTTACATCGTATGAGGTGTGAGCCATTTGTCATCACATAGTCAACGTGTCTGCCAGTCAGTACATGCGCTGGTAGGTTTGATGGCTCGATATGGACAAGCATCACTCCAATGCTCCCCATCGCACAGCAGAGAATGAGCTGCTGCATTCAGGCCAACCCAACAATAACAATCAGGCACGTATGTGTTAGAAACTGTGGAATAGAGCTAGCAGCGGTGGCTGCATATGGAGCTGATCACATTAGGAGTCGAGGCCTCGGATTGCCTTACTGAAAACTAATTAACCACAACTTTAAGGCCCTCCTCAGGTCAAAATTAACTCCCTCTCATCTCTATCTTTGTGTTTTATTTCTGCAAAGAGAAGCTTTTTTTGCTCAAATTGCAGTGATGGTTGGAAACAGACAGACTCAGTTCCGAATAACATTTTAAAAAGTTATTTTTCTTTTTCTGCAGAAATAGTGGAGCCTTTTTATTAATTGGCACCTTGTCTCTTAATTGCTAATTTAGTGTAGCCCATTCATAAGGTCCAGTGACCGTCCAGCATCATCTTCTTACATCTTCTTATCGTCTTACATTTTGAGGTTTATCTCAGGCCTGTTTACTTCAGGTAGAAGTCCACGGTTATACACTCAGAAACTCAGACGCAGATGCGCTTGCGTGCATCCAAAAGCACACTTACACATGCTGTCACTCATGCGTGCACATGCTTTGACAGACAGACTTCCTGCACTTTTTCTCTGTGCAAGGAAAAATATGAAATGGCTTCCATGTGCCAGTAGGCGTTGAAGGCTGGGCATAAACCGTGTGCTAATGCTTAACTTCTACCCCAGGAAGCCCATCTTGGTGCTTGAGGGTCTTTACCTAGGTTGTACCTTCCTAATGTATGCCTCCCCAGCTTATTTGTGTTCTACCATGATTGTTTATGTATTTGTTTAACAGAGCAGGGGCTCCTCATTAGTGGTCATGCATGGCTGAATGCTGATAACACCCATAGGGTACCAAGGCACGGGGGAAGGTTATGGTGAGTTCAGGAGGTTGTATTTGCCCCCTCAATCCAGCTGCTTTCAGTGCTTCCAATGCTTTCGTCAGACCTCCAGGAGAGCCTCTAACACAACTTGAGGATTGCGATAATTTAGGTGGACTGTGTGTTTAATGACATGGAAGGACCCATAATCAAGGGTCAAGAAAAACTGTTTTGTTTTGGCGTTATTTTTAGTGTTGCCCAGTAGAGGTTAATGTTTAAATCTTAATAATGCTGAAATACTGTCATGAAATTGGGTCACAGGTAAAGAGAAAATATTTGGGTCATTATGAGGTATTTCATATGCTAAATTATATAAATGTCCCTCTTCTACTTGCATATGCAATAATTTGGCCTGTCTTAAGTGTTCATGTTTCATATACATTCTGCAATTTAAGTGAAGAAAATATAGTATTATAATATATGTAGTGCTTGGTATATATGTGTTCCACTTTTAGTTTTGCCTTTGCTCAATATGAATATATATATATAGTTTTTTGTTTTTTTTTACAATGACACCCAAAATACCTTGCAACAAATATTATAGTAACTCATCGCACAAAACTCGCACAAAGCATTGTCCTGACTTCTGTGAGCCTTTACTCCACAAGAACACCTATCATTGCATGATATTCAGGTTCTAACTTTCTTGATTAAGGCATACTACATAGATAAAGGGGCAGAATGGTCAGTCACAATTTGATGTGCAAACAGAAACAGAAGAACACAATAATAGGAACATAGCACCACCACCTTTTATAGGGACCACCTGTTGTATGGTATGGGCATGAGGAATATGCTAATAATCACATAACGTGATGTGGTGACATTAATCACGTTTTCATACAAGACTTGATGTATCCTAACTTTTTCACATTAACACACTGTCCAGGCATACACAGTACACCTTTAGGCTCTGACCAGTCTTGTTTTTTCAATTTTGTTATGATGTCGCCTCATATCTTTTATAATCGTCCTTCCTTTCCATTTTAACTTTTCAGCCCTAAACCCCTCATGTACCCAGCCTTTCTTACCTTCCCAGTCACCTTGGCAGCTGCAGCTCTCCTCTGGTCTTCCATTTACCCTCCAGTTTGGATCGCTTGTGTTGCCACTTGAGTGTTTTGGCCTCCTTAAGTTTTTCTTATCAGACAAGAGCTCATTTGGAAGGGACGGTCCCCCTCCTTCCATAAATCCACAGCTCCCTTGCTGCTGGCTTGGCTGACCTATGTGGACTCAATATGTTTGAGGGTAATGGGTCAGATGAGACTATTTTTCAATGACCAGATTTAAATATGTCCTGGTATAGTCAAGAAAGTGAATATCAAGGAAACAAGCTTGGTTGAATTTGTCCACTTATACCGATGTTTGTTTCTCTTCTGGTGAGAAAACACATAAAGCATGGTGGTTTGACTGGGGATATAATGGTACTCGTTTCCCGTAGGTCTGGGTTCACGACCCCATAGTTTTTGTGTTTGCATGCTAAATGTGCTGCTCTATAATCACCATTGCCACTTGCAATAAAAGTCGTAAAAGTGGTGTTTTCAAATGGCATCAGGGTTTCAACATGTGATTTAAGCCATATGTGTCAAAACACAATTTATCTACACACCATATGTGAGCAGATTCCATAGATAGTCATGTGGTGCGGAGCACGTCTGTGGAGCTTTAGCAGCACATTGTCGTTGCAGACTTTGGGTCCAAGGTTGCCTCTTTGCTGTTTGGTTAGCCTTTACACTGCCACCAGCCTCCAGGGAGCCCAGAGGACATAATTAAAAGAAAAGCATCCATTATACCACTGAATATCAGTCAGCTCTTAGAAACAGAGACAGAAAGAAGAAAGCAGAGAAAAAAATGAATGACCTCACGTCTGAAAACTCCTGTGAGATTTCCTGCAAACTCCCCATCTCACAACGTTGACTGTCATAGTCTGCCCTGCAAAACTTTTTTTCTTTCAGACACACACACTATAAGGTCTCTCCCTGTCTGTCTGCGGGCACTGCATCACAGACAGCTGCTTTAAGTCATATTGCTGGGGTTATATGTGACCCTGACACTTGGGTCTGACAAAGCGCTCCCCTCAAGTTGACCCACTCCACTGATTTATCTCCCACTGCAACCTCTCACATCTTTTTAATTACACCAATTATTCTATTAGGTCCACAACTTTCAGCAGACCACTGTCTCATCCTGGTGTCTCTACCTTTTTCATCTATAAACCCAGCTTAAAGGCCTTGAGGAAACCATTATCTAGGAGGAAAACCATTAGGTGTGAATAGGTCATGAAAATAACCACAATGACATGCTAATAGATTGGAAAAGTGGCACAAACCAGAGGCTCCTTTGGTCTTTGAGGAGGTTCTTTTGATATATTATCCTGTGCTTCCCATCAGTGCTAGTAGCCAGAACTACTTCAGGTCTGTCAGTGTAAGGCAAACAGGAAAATCTCACAAACCAGTGCAGTGCAGCCATGTTGTTGCACTCCAAATGGTCCAGGGCAGCAATGGGTTCAGACAGCTGAAATAAAGCACGACTGGCTAACCGGGTGAATAAGTATGGCTCCTTCCCTGCTCCTTTTTTGGGTAATTGAAATAAAAACAATCTTTAGGGATGATGGGAATAGCAGCTAAGGTGGAAGGATGAGTTTCAGCCCCTCCTAACTACATCGCGAGTAGATAACAAATCTTTCTGAGTCAGGCCCAAGCAAGGATGACACTCACATTGTTGTTGCAATAAGTTACTCTTTGCTCTCCTGTTACATCCTAAATCCCAGCCAGACTGGTGCCTTTTGGGTGTTTGCGGGAGTGATATGACAGGTTGGTACCCATTAAGCCCAGTGAAATAAGGTAGTTGAAACACTATGCTCTGCTCTGTGTGTCTTTTTGGCTGAGCATCAATATCATGAAGCAGGATAGGCTTTAATAACTGTATGTGTTTATGTGTTTGTTTTTGACCAGTGTCTGGAATGGTCACTCCCACTCCAAAGGGACCACAGTGGGAATACAACCTTTATGGTGTTATTGTGTAAACGTACAGCTTCCATCCCATTTTAAGATCATTCAGGGTCAAAGTTATTGTTTGTAATTGATGTGTCATTGTTTATGAAGAAAAAAATAGTTTTAAATGTGCAACTGATTGACGACACATTTCAGCTGTTGTCACTTTACTGTTACTGCATTGATTTGCATTTGGACATGATCTATACCTGAATGTACCGCACAATCTTTTTCAAAAACAATTTTCTGACTATGGCAAGGAAATGGAAATATCATGCTTTTCAGGGTTAAGGTGTTAAAAGCATATATTCCTTTCACAATACAGACATGAATGGAAACTGCACATTGTCACATTTTTTTTAATAAAACGCAACAGATTTGCTCTTTAGAAGTAGCTTCCTCTGTGCAGTTCCATTCCTTGACTTTTAACCAGATATAACTGTGACTGTTAGTTTGGATTTTTCCACCCTTGGACAAAATATTTGAATTCTCCTCTTGTTTTTCCTTTACAGGGAGCAACAATAATTCGCGACGACCACACGGGAGCTATCCTTGTGGCTCGAATCATGAGAGGAGGGGCAGCAGACAGAAGTGGTCAGTTCCAAATCTTTTACTCTCTCTCAGATGTATTCAGTTATATGAGTCTGGCATATGGAGTGATTTAGAATACATCTAAAATATGTCCAGCATGCAATAGCGAATGAATGGATTCAGAAGTTCTGCCCATATAGTCCACATTTTTAGTTTAATTGTTTGTATTCATTATGCCCAGTGTGTTTTTCAGCATTTCCACACTGGAGCCAATCTCTAACACCATCATGACGATAAACATTAATCTGGTGTAGAGTACACGTCCCCAGGCTTCATAAGCACTGGACGACTACACAGTAGCTAACTTATATTAGAATGTAATGGAATATCAGAGACGGTGTTGAAATCAGACATTTTTGTTTTTATATGGTAGGACTGATTCATGTTGGGGATGAACTGAAGGAGGTGAATGGAATCCCTGTTGATGACAAAAAACCAGGGGAAATCATTCGTATTCTGGTAAGACGCCTCCGTTTGATTGTATTCAAACCCCAGTAAGTATGTGCTGCCCTATGTGTTCCAGCTGCACTAACTCAGTGATGGGGGGAAAACTCTCTAGTTCATCCAGGACTCCAGTGCCTCCTATCACTGTGCTGAAAACAAAACAATGCTTTTTGTCCACAAGGCCTCCCCATGCTTCAGACCGCATGTGTTGAGCGTCACAGTCTCCTGGATTAGATGGATGCTCAGTAGTTCCTCAAAGCAGGCTTTGCCACAGGATTTGAATGTGTCATGGGCCAAGATTGTTCCAGGAGGGACACCTGTTGAGGAAAGAGAGAGCCTCTTGTGCTGCTTTTAGACATGCCGAAGTCCAGACATTATCTGGACATTATCTAGAAGGGCTGTTTGTGTAAAATCAAATGTCTGCAGACGTCGGTCTGGGGACTGTCCTGCCCGCTCCCTAGTCTAATCTGCATATCATGTCATTGTGTGCTCACGTGAGAATGCAACAGAACATATAATCTACTGCAAGCAATTGGGCAAGTGTCCTACTACCTTCAAACTCAAGCCAAAATGCCCTGACCCAATTGTCTCATGTGTTAAAACAGCTTTAAAGTCTCGAGGCCTTCTCAGACATAAAGAACTCAAGAGCAGACAGTAGCTCTCAACACTCCTCCTCCCATCCCCACACCCCCACACATGATACTCTATCCGTCAGCCAGAATCATACAGTCCCAATAAACCATCCATTGTTGAAATATCAAACATGCATTGTTCACTGGATAAGGTGTTTTGTGAAATATTTTCAAAGGAGAATGACTGCTTTTTCCACCTACCAAACCAGCTGTGTCTGTCTTGTCTTTCCCAAATTTCAGGCCCAGTCACAAGGAGCTATTACTTTTAAAGTTGTTCCTGCCATGAAGGCAGAGACACCAACCAAGGAGCCAAAGGTAGGTTCTGTCTCTGGCTTAATCGTTAAGTTGATTAGGTTACATTTGTTGACGTAAAAAGAAGGCAAGGTGAAGTTCTCTGCTCTTGCATGATGTTTTTTTGGATTTTTGTTGGACATAGAACATTGTTTTTGAGCCACAGTGAGAAACTGGTACATGGAGAAGTACAGAGGGGAGCTGTACTCTACAGTTGTAATGAGAAGTAAACAATCAATTTCAGCGGGCCCTTTTTGGGACCTTAAATCGAGAAATCTAGTTCAGAATTTACCCACTGTCACTGATGGTCCAAGATGGCGATTCTGTGACAGGTTTATTTGAATTGTTAGCTGAGCTCAGCTAAGGAAGGCTGTTGCAGATCCCACAGAGGCACAGGACAGAATAAGTGGTGCATATTATCTAAATATTATGTAAAACACTGTTCAACACAATAAAGCGTCATGGGCCAGTAGTGCTCAACTCCATGTGGTATTACCTTGAACTTTAGGCAACATCGTACTATAGACTTTCACCTTTCTTCTTGGAAAAGACCAGGCTTATGTTGTAGCCATCCATTTTAAGTGTGGTTTAACTGTCACTCCAACTAACACATCATCATTTTCAGCCACTTAGGTATCGATATGCCATTTCTACCATGCTCATCTGTCAGGAGCAGAGAGAGGCTCGTCCATTCTTGTTTTTAGCTTCAAGGTAGAAAGCAGTTTTAGAAGGCAGTTCACAGAGCAGCCAACCATGCATGTGTAACAAAGACCCCATTCAGACCAGGTATTAACATCCGACCTGAGTGATCCGATCACATGCAGATTTGATCACAAAAACCTAGCCTGGGTGAATCCAGCTCAATCTGCCAGTGATCTGATTTCACTCTGCAGACACATCTGGAAAGGAGGCTGTTTTAGCTTCAGAATCTCCTAAAATAGGGAACCAATCACAAAACTCTGGCGTGCTAGAGTCAGGCTTAATGCGATGACGACAGAGAAGCAACATCTAGCAGCATTTGTATACATTCAACATGGTGCACCGAAGGGCAGCTGTCTTTTGATTTGGCTGTTGTTTCCATGTTGAGCAACTTCCTCCAATCTCCCCCTGGCAAATGTCGTTAAATGCCATTACTACATTGCTATTGCTCCTCGAAAACCACAACATGCACATTTGTTTACTTGTTTTCTTTTGCTCTGCGTGCGTCATCTGGATAAGTGGTCTGATTGGGTGTAGTTCCATCCAATGGTGTACAGAGGCATTTTCTTTTATGTCTGTTTGTCACGTCCTTTGAAAGTGGGAGGTGACTACACCCTTTCCAGACTCATACTCTATATCTCAAATGAGAGATCAGAGACTGCCACATATTTTGGCAGAAGAGATTTTTCTCGTATAAGAACCGACTTCCTTTGTTTTGATGAGGTGAACCCCACCCTCACTGCCAAAGCATATTAGATCAATTCCTTAAAGAAAGAAAGCAACAGTCTTAGTTTGTTCCTTGGTGTAGAAAGTCTACTGATTTCAGCCTGTGTTTATGATGAAAGTAAATCAATAGGAAAAAAGAGTCTTTCACTCAGTCAGTATTTGTTCAGTCTCACCATGAGACGCAAGTCTCAGTACATGTTAAGTGTTGATGGAAGAACATGGCGAGGGATTTAATTGGCCGGTCTTTGAGGGTTTTAATTTCTGATTACTGTGACCTTTCCAGAAAAAGTGTTGGTGAAACACCTTCTGTGTTTGCAGTGGTGACTTGGAGTTCACACGACATGAAATGGAGGGAAAATTAATTTACAGTAAATCACTGCTTTTTCCTCTTCTGCCCTCAGTTTTTTATATTTCTCTCAGTCTCACTGCGTTGCTTTATTTACAGATGTTTGTGAAGGCACTCTTTGACTTTGACCCTAAAGAGGACAAATCCATCCCATGTAAGGAGGCTGGACTTGCCTTCAAGAAGGGCTCCATCCTTCAGATCATGAGCCAAGATGACGCAACATGGTGGCAGGCCAAATTTGAGGGTGATGCTAACCCTCGAGCGGGCTTAATCCCATCCAAACAGTTCCAGGAGAGGTAAGATACAACCCCGATGTCATCAACCTCTTCCTCTCTTTGCTGTTCTTCTGAACAAGACTGTCCCAACTGTCTTTACGGCTGTCACAGTCACATGTGTTTTTATTCCTCTGTTACTGTTGCTTCACACTGCCAAAATAGTCTGGGTTTCTGCACAAGTTCTGGCCTGGAGTGAATAATGACAGGAATTGATAGTGCTGGTACCGATCCACTTTGGACGGCAAGGTGACGGAAAATTGCACATCAATGTGGGCTTGGGTGGTTGCACTCGTAGTGCAACACAGAGCTCAGCAGTGCTGAGGCAGTTGGCATCATTCTGAGCACCCAAGAAGAACGAAAACATGCACACAAAGGGAAGGAGAGAGGAGAGAAAAGGGAGAGAACGTGCATTTCACAAATATTTCGATTGTATCACTGTATCTTTTCTTCTCCTTGTTTCTCCTAAAAGAATGAACCTGGTGGATACGTAAGAGTGGATTCTTTGAAGTGTAGTGGTTGTTATTCCCTGCAGTGCAGGCATGAAAACCTATTTTCCTATTTTTCTAATTTCTTGTAATCCTCTTCTCTATTCTTCCAGGAGATTTGCACTGCGACAACCTGTTGCCACGCTACCGTTCCAGAGGACCTCGAGCAAGCGATCATGTAAGCAATATTATCTGCTGTAATGCCTCAGATCACACAGAATATAATACTGAGGAAGAGATAGTAACTACCAAGTGTGTAAGTAAGGGATGTTAGTCAAAACTCATTCCTGCACTCACACACACACACTGCCTAACTTTGCTGTCCAGTGTTTCACGCCTGTCGTCAGAGGAAGTGCTGAGTCTGGATTTACCTTACTTTTTTCCAAGTGTGTTGTCAAGCCTCTTGCCAGACTTCCCACTACCACCCTGCCTTTCCATTTCATTTCTTGATGTGTTGTCAAGTTTAACGTTTAACGTGAAGGGAGGGAGTCTGCACATTGGAAAAGCCTTTCTAATGATTTACACCTTCCAGCCGAAACACTAGCCAGCTTACCCATCCAGGTCACCTCTTCACATCACAGAGACCCTAACGACAATTTAATCAACTGATAATAGACTTACAGAGGTACTGCGCTGCACTGTGGATCACATTAATGTGCATCACTGCATGCCTGTAGAGTAACCCTCATCCTTGCTCTGGCCTGCCAGTACAGCAGAGCTAAGGGTGAGCACATCAGTTGGAGTACTTTGTAGAAATGTGCTATTACAAGCCTGGACGTAGGTGATCAGGAAACTGAGGGATTATAGTTAAATTACCCTTATAAATCAAAGATGGCTGATTGCTGTATAATGACGAGTTTGAAGTTATGCCATGTTACACATTAAAAGGGCAGCAGCAGAAAAAAATATCTGGGGCCTTCAGATCCTGCGTTTTGGGTCATGTATAGAAATTAGACTCAGTGTTTGCAGTATTTGATACAGTAATTTAACCCCTAAACGGGGTAAAACTATAAGTTTATCTAGTAATATTATACAGTGATCCAGGTCCAACTCTTGGTATTTTGTGTAAAGTATTCTCTGGATAAACACCTCCCATTACATTTACATTTTCCGCAGCGCGTCCATTCTGCAACCAGTGTATTTACCTGTCAATAGTGAGTGCTATTTTCTGATTGGCTGATAGGTCGCTAATTCAAGACAACTGTATGAATGAGCTACGCAGAGCAAGCTGCCTTCACATTATCGATTCATAGATTACTAATTGTGGCGTGTGAGTGTGTGAACTTATTGAAATACGTGTGTCTCAAGCTGAATGCAGCTCTAAGCTGCCACGGGAAAAAACACAGCAAGCTGCAGCAATTTGCAATTGGTGTCACTCGATCACCCCTCCTTCCCCTCCCCGATAAATCCCCTCCCACTTTTTGTCGATTTTCAAAATCAGGCATTGGGCGGAGTCAGTCTCAGACCAGGGGTTTAGTTACTCCCAGAAATAGTAACAATAATTTTAAAGAGTGCCGTTTACCCATTATCCTTTGTCCTGCTGCTGAGTAAAAAGCATTCACGTTTCTTCTTTTCAAGGACTCACCGCACTATGGAATGTTCCCTTAAAGGAAGGAAGCATTTCTTACACCAGACACACTACTCCAATTGCAACGACTGCACTTGGTTGTGGCTGCTGTTTATGCCACACTTAGTTTCAGAGTGTTAGTGCTAAAAAAAAGACATTGCTAGGCAATAAGTTTCAGACAATGACATAGAAAAAAATGTGTGTGTCATAACGTGGCAGTCGAATCTGCGTCGATCACACCAAAGTACAATACTTTAACCACTCAGCAAACAAACCCTAACCCTTGAAACATCATAGAAGCTACTTGATGATGACACACCCAAGGAAACAGATTGCTGTTATTTATATTACTGCTAGGGGGCGCCTATTTTAAAAATGTACCGATGGGTCGTAATTTTTGCATACGACCCATGGTTGCATTTTGTTGGAGGTCTCTCACAAATGGCTGTCATTTGCTTTATGATGAGCTGTACTGCACAAATGAAATGAATGAAAGACAGGCCATCCAGCTGGCATTGTGACTGTGCAGTACTGTGCAGCTGCTTCAGCCTGTCTGAGGAGGAACCTAGGTTAGTATTTTCTGTAAATCACACAGAAAGTGTGGGTCAGCCCGCCCTACACTGACCAAAGATCTTTGAACAAGAACAATAAAAGGAAAGTTTGTCTAGTGCAGCTTTAATAGCAGAGTAATATAACAGACATAATCCCTTTGTCACAGTAAAAGTTATAAATACACACAGTGTAACGTCTTACCATTTAGTCTCTGACTTTTCCTCTTCTCCATCCTCGCATCCCTTCCCATAGTTTGTTTCAATCACTCTGCTTGCTGTCAATCACACATATATATAGTCTTAAATAACACACTGGCTTTCCTCTGCAGTGAACATCTTGTCTCCTTCCTTTCATTCTGCATTTCCCAAACATAAACTCAGAAATATAGTGCTTGTACTGGGCTTTATAGGCCTGTTCTGGTCTCACAATGACCCCATTGAACCAAAACCTTTTTTTCTTATTGGCCATATTTTTCACTGTAGATTACCACTTTCATGTCCATTTGACTTCTTGCTTCCCTCAACATGGCAGTGAGCCCTTAATGTAATGTGAGTATTTCAATATGTAGCTTTGAAATAACTGACAGAGCTACACTGACCACCTCTAAACTTAGCATTAGATTGAAAGCCTCAGTTGAGTTATGAATGTTGTCATTTCCTGGTCATGTTCAACCGCATACTGGCATACATGGTGCAGGATCGCCAAAAATAGCCTGCTAAATAGTTTTAAACAGACAGTGCTGTAAGGTTCTCTTACTATTTCATTTCATGGCACAGTTCCTTTTATGAGTAATGGGATTTGTGAAGTCTACCCCCCCTCTGCTTCCCTTACGCACAGTGGGCAGGTGTAAAATGAAGCCGATTCTACTGCAGCTCATACCAAAGGAATATAAGTCACCTTTTGAGGTGCAGTAATATTTCCCTGCTAATGTGTGTCGAAGTAGTTGGCAGTCCCTTGACGTGATGCTTCCAGTATTTGCTGATTAACTGGAGAATGATAGCAGCTCACTTAATGTTCTTGCAGAGGCAACAGTTTAAGCAACAGTTAGAGTGAATAAAAGCTTGATGGCCTAAAGGGAGGATAGATGGAGAAAGACGGAGCAGAGGGGGTCACATTCAGTAGCAAATGTGGACTGGTGGAGCAGTGGTGGCTAAATCAAGATGGAGGGAAACAAAATTTGGATCCTGGCCCCATAGACGCTGGCCAAGCTCGGCCCTGGGGCCATAAACTACAACCTAATTGAAGGATACCGTAGAGACCCCACTGTTACCAAGTGGAGAAAAGAGGTGGTGATTGAGGAGGGGGGTCCCTTTCTTTCTCTCTCTCTCGCTCTCTTTCTCTCTCTCTCTCTCTTTCCAGCCCGGGAGCTCCGTCGGCTGGAACAATATTGGTCTTGGCGAGGGGCTACGGCAAGCATTGCCTAACCGTGTCCGTTTACGCCTGACATTTGCAAGATATAAATAATCCCTTTCCTGACTGTTGCTTTTGCCACTTTTCGTAGATGCATTCCTCGGTTATGAAACTGTTTAAAGCACAGTTAGAGAGTCACTGTTAAACCCAATTATTGTTTGGCAGAGACTATTTTTACCTCCCTTCAGGTCAACCCGGCATACCTGCCTCGTCCCTTTTTGCCCCCAGTTCCCTACAACTGATACCTGGCTCTGTACCAGCTTCCCCATCTGCATCTTCTGAACATCCTGACAGCTCTTTGGGCTTTCTTACAGCCTGTTCCTCTGTCTGACATGCAAACTTCTCCACTGTCTGATTGTTTGCTTTGGTTTGTAGTCTGCCAAACACGTGGACACACTTATCGCTCACCTTGGGGTCTCTCTCTGTCTCTCTCTTTACATTTTGGCACTATTCCTCTAAGTTTCTCTCTCTTTCTCTCTGTCTCTCTTTTTTCATTGAGCGAATGAACCATTTCAAAATGGGACCCAAGATTGGACGTAACTGGCCCTGAACTTAGCCCTGTGTTCAATTTAGCTGTCCATTTCATTGTTTAAACACTTACAGACACAGGAGTCGATTTAGAAATATAATGGGTGTAGGCAAAAAGTTACATTTTATTTTCAAAGGTTAGGGCCAGATAACCCCACAGAGACCATCTTTCAAGTTTTAAAGATCAAGCTGTTATTCTTTTCCCTTCAAAATCCCTACATAGTGGTTTATTGCCAGTATCGCAGTGCTGAATTACTCATAACATTTAAAAAATGTTTAAAAATAGCCTTATAATGTAGACCAGCTCTGCTCTGTCTTTCATTCCTTTCCTCTTCCGGACATCCAGTAATCAGCTCAGCCTTTCAGCGCCAAAAACATTCATGACAAAGATCTCATTCTGTGTCATCTGGAAAAATCAATCGCTCTCATGTTGATTCATAAAAATAGATGATCAGATGTAGATAACAAAAGAGAAAAAGAATGTGACAGTGACCAGTCCCTTCAATAAAAAGGCTGGCTAACAGTGAGGGTGACATCAGCCCATTCTTTGGACTATTTACAGAGAGCTGACTCGTGGCCATTCCCTATTCTGTTCTTCACATGTATGCATAGAACTTAAATGTGTTTCGTGCAGCCGTGCAGTCCCCAAATTTAATCCAACAAGCTCAAACGCCAAGTATAATAGGATAGGATCAAACAAAATGAAGGTATTTTTTTAAAATTATAAGACTGTAATGGATTGCATGACACACATGTCTTAAATTGTCCAATTTGGTTATCATTAACACTCTAGTAGTGGTAAGCAGAATGAAAAGGATGGATTTAATCGTGGCCAACCATCCAACCTCAGCCATAGATCATTTTAGTCCCTAACTGCATTATCCAACCTATTACCAAATTTACGCATAGGAGAAAGACGAACAAAAGCACAGTTTACAGACTGACTCTGTTTTATCTTGGACCCACTGTGCTCACTGTCATTGTGCACACATTGTTTACTTGCATAACAAACAAATCTCTCGCGACCATGTTTCCAGGCCGAGTATAAATGAGGATAAAGTTATCTTCAAACAGCATCCAAAAGTACAAAAGAAGACCTCAACTGTAAGAATACCGATATTCTCTAACAAACACAACATGTGCTCATCTTTCTCTCTTGGCCGTCCATCTTTTCCTTTTTCCAACACTACCCTCATCTCACCCCTTGTGTCATCCTCTGTGGTGAATCTCTGGTATGTGTGTGACATGTGATATATCTCTAAGTGTGTGTCCTTTCCAGGGGGGGTTGTCCGCCATGAAGCATCCTGTAAGCTAACTGTTGGTAGATTGGTTGACTGCATCATGTCTGTGAAAATTGGCTGCCCGTGCTTAGGAAATGATAGGCTTCACTGCAGGCCTGGCCGTTCACATACTGTGTATACCGACTTCAAATCATGACTTCAGTTCGTTGTCAGCCCCTGGGCAGGCAGGCAGGCAGGCAGGCAAGCATGTTCTACTCTCACAAAAGAAAGGACAAATGTTTTGCTCTCAACATTTAAGAATTCAGAGCTAGACGGTGCCCTACTGATTTACATTCTGCAGCGTTATCACACGGTGTTTCATTAGACTGGGAATGTTGGTATACAAAGCTACAAGGCCATTGGGCAATGCGAACATTCTCTTGGGCAGATAGGCACTAGATGAAAGCCTTCCTTAGTGATATCAGGTCAGCATTTGGAAGAGTTCAGATAGCTTTATCATTGACATATTGTCCACATTTTTTCCCTCTTTTAAGTTTTCTTTCTGTCTCGTGAGCATCTTCTCTTCCTTCTCAAATGTTGGATTATGTGCTGGTTCAACTTAAAACGTCACATCACAACAGGAGGAGGGCAACATCAGTGGGAACACTGCCGTGAACACTAACATGTGAAACAAGATGTCAGATAAAGGCAAGACACATTAACATCAAAACAATCACCGCTCTCAGGCCAGACTTTTCTTGCATGAAGCAACCTTTGTCGTGATTGATCCTGACTGCTGTTTTGGCTCGCTGTTAACATCTCCTTGATGCAACATCTCCTTGAGCTGCAGCACGTTCTGGGAAATGAACACAGTGTGAAACAGTGAAACCCATTGTGTGTTATATGGTGTCATGTATGTTTTGATTTAACCCTTTTTGGCTCAAATGGGAACATATGAGGGGGGGGGAAGCATCTATAAGTGCCTCCAAATGTTAACAGCACTCTGACCCAAACAGACTCACCAAGTTAAAGGTGCATTATGTAATGAATCTAAAGCAACTGGCCATAAAATCCTCCTAATATGTCACAGAGACTCAGGAATAATGTTCATATAACAAACTGAACTCACCAACAACAACAGTACAGACAAAATATTTGCATTAAAAAAAATATTTTGCAGACTGCAAATCATGTTTATGTTTTAAAATCATGTTTTGGCATGTGGCGCCACCTACCGCCGTCTAGCAATCATTGCAGTCGGTAGAGTCTCAACTGCCGAGCAACCACGGGTTGCCAGTTACGTCAGAAAACGGAACCAAAAAGACCTCTGTATTTTGAATTTGAATGTAGTAACCGTTTTTGGCCACATTCTTACACATGGCACCTTTAAATTGTTGTTTGGTTGTGTAAGAGATATAAATAAGATCAAAGTGATGGGAAAAACAAAAACAAGTTGGTCCCAAATGACACTCTGACCTTGACTCATCATTACCAACAATGGCAGATACCAGTGAGCTTAAACAATGAAATGTGACTTTATCTCCAGTGAAATATGAGATTTCAGACACATAAAGAGTGATGCAACAGATGACGTATCTTTGGATGTGAAGTCTATGGACACAAGGTTGTTGTAGCTGGAGATCATTGTGAGTTAATCACATTTGCTCAGAGAACACTTGATTATCTTAACTTCCAAGTGCAACATGGAAATGGGAGACGAGCAGGATTACATAGAAAATAAGTCCAGATCAGCCGAATAATGTAGAGTAGAGTAGACGTGGGTGACAGTGTTCATCCACAGGCTGATCAAATATTATCTGCTAATTGAAACATCACATGATTAAGGAAGGTGATTGATTCATGACATAGTAAAAGACAGTAACAGGCGTACACATTATGATTTTACTCTGAAATTGAAAAATGTTTGCTCAAAATGTATAAAACATTTCTGGTTGCCCTTTGGAGCTTTTGAATTCAAATGTTTTTTTCTCTCTGTGAAGTTTTACAGGTTGCACCACAGACACGTATCGCTAACACTGTCTCACTAGGTAAAAATGATTATAAAACATTGTGTGCATCAAACCAGAAAAGGTAGAAATATGAATTTAGTGTGAAGGTTCATTGTCGTAATAAGACTTAGAAAAAAAAAAAGAACCCAAGGTCCTTTGTTGTTTTCCCCAAACAGCCTTACATGGCCTTCATCAGCAGATGTTTTTTGTTCACTTTTCATAACATTAACCTGGATTTGGTTTGAGCTCTCCAGTCTGTGATGAAGACCATGAGATTTGGCTGAAACTCCTAATAGTAATAGTATTTGAAAATAGTATTCTGCCCTCTACTAGATTATTAATGTAGTCGTGATATCTGTAGAAACAATAATAACTGTTGTTAATGTTGAAGTTTGCATACTATACACAGACACATTACACGTTTATAATGTTTCTTCAAGCTCATAACTCTCTTTTTTCTTTGTCTTGCTTTTCTAAGATGATGTGACGGTAGAGTTTGGTAGGTTTCTTCTTCTTCTTATTCTCTCATCTCATCCTCAACTTACTTTTTGACAAACATTTCCACTAACCGTGACTCATTTCCATTCCTGTTGCACTCACAGCTGAGGAGATTGAAGGTACTACTTGTCACACATCTCCCATTGGATAGGCCTTTATAGTGTTACAATACACAAATGGTAAAACCATTAACCGTGACTTGTGTGTCATGAAAGGTCTACCTCTCACCTCTGCTCTCCATCCTCTAACGTGCCATTTTCACGAGAGTGAACATCATCTGGAGAATCATTCCTTCACACCTTTTCACCTGATGGACTGACTTTTCAAAAATAATTTATTCAGAAAAAGAAAAAGAAAAGAACATCCAAAGCAATGGCCAGTGATGTGGTGGACTACAAATCCAATTTCAGTTCATATGGAATTTTATATGAAGAGTTGGGATTTACTCAAAAGTTGGGTGCCCTAAATATTGCTAGTAAATAGTAAATTGTTTATATTTAGGATAAAAAAGAAAGAACACTTTAGTTAAGTACTGTTCTTACCACTACATCAGTGACTGTTTCTCTGGAAACTTACTATTAAGTTGTGTTTATTATTTAATGTATTTTTATCGGTTTACATTCCCAGTGTGGTGCAAAACGGGTAGGTACCAGCCTCTGCCATGTCCTGCTCATTTGTTTAACATTATATTGTGCCTCTCTTCTGGCTTTTCCTTTCTTTCCTTTCTCATCACCAGAGGATGCTGAGTATATTAGCGGATTTCACCTAGGTGAGAGATACTATCTTCTTGTCTTCCCTTCTCTCCTCTTCCCTTTCCACCAAATGTAGCAGTTTCATGACAGTAGTTATCTTCGTGTTAAATGTCCATGTGCCCCCCCCACACACACACAACTGTACAGCCATTCCCTTCATATATTGACCTTTATTGTGTGTGACATGCTTCACAGAAAAACAGGTATCTCATTTTCATAATGTGCTTGACGTATTCCTCTAAATCCTCAAGTGTTTTCAGTACAACTGATTCAGCTTGGACTCCAACGTGAAAACACAGTGTAATTCTGTGGTGTAACACTAGCCTACGTTTTGCTATTTCTGCCTGTTTGCTGACAACATGGGTGCACTGGCGGATCTGTTCATAGGTCCGCAGAATGTAGTAGTTATCCTGCTCTGGCTCTGCTGTGGGTCTGAAGACATCTTTGAGAGTGGTTCTGGATGGATTTGGGTTAGAAGGACGGCTCGTTTTCCTGGCTTTGTTCTGGAACTCCAGACGAGGACCAGCCTTGTTGATGTGGTCCCAGTCAAACTTAATGACAATTACTGTGGCTTGCTTTGGTTCAATGGCCCTTTCCAGAGAACTGCTTCCAATTCTGTGATTTGTACAGAAAATGTTCCCCATCATATTTTTATTACCACTGTCATTTCCCTGACAAATCATAAGGTATTGTCCCTCCAGAGGACCTCAGGCCAGCTTAACTGGCTCAAACGCAATTCTCCTTTTCTTCCTCTCTGTCTCCCTCATTCTCTCCCCCGTTTGGTTTTTATTCAGATGAGATTGAGATTAGGAGATGAACTCGTCCCACAAGTCTCTTTTCTCTCTCTCTCCACAGTTCACAGGATAGTTAGCACACACACAAGTTTATAAATACAAAGTCTGAACCATGACTGCCAAGCTCAGTCAGGGTCACTTCCCAAGGCTGAACTATGCCAAATGCCAGTTTGTTTTTTCCACTCCTTTCTGTCCCCATCAGACTTGCCCTTACTGTCACCCTGCCTGCACCGGTGGGTCAATGACCTCAGCCTCTCCTCTTCCTTCTTGCTACCCAACAACGTCCAGAACTCTAGCGGGTCAGCAGCATTTTTGGACTCCAGCAGGCCAGAACGAGGTTTTACTGAAATGAGAGAACCCTAGAAGGAGAAGAAAAAAATTGTGAGTTATAATAACATCTTGTCTATGGGAGTACTTGCTGCATGGCTTTTCTGCCTGTTGGATGTGGTTGTATGATTTAATGTTGGCCCGACCCTAAAAGTTTGAAATCCTAGAACTTACAGATGCTTTTGCAATGCTACTGAGGTTGCATGTGGAAACGATGGAGGCGGTGGGAGGGGGTACACAGTTGTTGTCCTTATTTCAGGGTTTGTTTTCCCTTCATGCCTCTCTCAGTGATGCAACGTCTGTAAGGTCTGTAGCCAAAAGTGATCCTCAAGCGCTACTCGGGGGCGAGCAGATTCCTGTGCATGAATTTAAAGCCAGCAGACTAGAGACTGAAAGGAAGGAAAACTGTGTCCCATGATGCCTTCTTACCAATTGTTTCTAGAAAGCATTAAACACCAGTTTGGACACTGAGCATTTCTTTTTGTTGAATATGCATCGTATCCCAGTGTTCCTTCAGTGCTTATATTATAACCAGAAGACGGTCCATACACCTTCACTGTGATATAAATGTATAGATATAGTTTCATATCACTGCTCATTATAATTCCAAAAGTCATATATTACTAACGCAACATAGCCTACCTGTAGATGATATAAAAATAATCAAGCTGGCTGTAGAATGATGTCGAGTTACCATGGTTACTGACTGCGATTCTCATTTATTTATTATTTTCCATTGTCACACAATAAGCATCTAAAAATTGATATTCAGAAGTTTAATATTGACTGAAAAATCCTCAGAGAAGTCTAGAAATATGAGTCCGGAAAAGTATGGAATTTTGAAATGGAAAATGTGTAGGAACTCTGCCAAATTATGCAAAAAGTGAAACAAAAATGCTCAATTTAAAATAATTGGATGAGTTCATCAGGCTCCAAGTTCAGTAGTTGTGGATGTGCAGGGGCCAATACATTGGAATGATTGAGTTTTTTGAGTTTCCAGTCCGGGGCCAAACAGAGAGGGGACTTTACTTTGAAAGACTGAAATGATAGGCATTTTAATGGAAATCCAACATATGTTTTTTATCAAAACAGGTACATACAGTGGCTTGACAGGTGTGCTTTTATCAGCCTCGGAAGCCAATCATTTCAGTCGTTTTTAAGAGCAGGAAAAGGGGATGTGGAGTTGACCGTGACTTTGGTGTAGAGCATCTTCTCTGAACATCAGACTAATGAGACAAACAGGAAAGCAGGCATTTAGCCCAATTGCTTTGGCCCCTTTTGACATCTTGATAGTGGCTTCAAGGACTCCAGTGGAAGTAAAGGTAAGCTACACATAAGGCATCAGGCATCGTTTTGAGACGGGACATTCCTGAGAACCAAAGAGCTCTGGGATAAAACGTTGGAGAAAAACAAATAGCACTCGACATAAATGGACTTCTTGCAGCCAGAGGCCTACAGTGCTACAGTATAAGCCTGTAACACTTGGATTAGGAGCCACTTCCCAACTGCTCAGTGCAATGGCCATGGAAAGTACTCCCAGAATGTGTTCTCCTCAGATAACACTTTAATGAGTTCACTGCTGTGACCTGCTGCATGTACATATTTCAAATGTCGCACCAACAAACCTCACCTTTGGCATTGATTGCATTTATTACCAGATGAGTGATGTACATTGCAGCTGGCTGAACCCCAGTTGGAGCAGGTACTCTGTATGTACGCCACTGCCGGAAACATTTAGACACTTTATACAATCAAATATCCCTAGATCAGCCACAGAGTCCACTTTACTACTGTAGCATAACCATTTTCACAGATGCCTCGTAGCAGCTGTGTGGAGGGAGCATCTGAAGGACACATGCATGTTTGTCTGGATATATCCTCTTCCTTCTCTTCATTTGCTTGCATCTCCAGATTCCTCGCCCACTTGCTCTCCTCTTCTCTCCTGTTTCTTCAACTTTCCCAATTCCTTACCTCTCCAGATTCACCCCCCACAATCTCCATTCCTCTCCTGAGTCTTCTCCTTTCCCCTAGTTTCTTTCTCAATTAATCTCCTTCTCTAATTCCTGTCCTCTCCTCATTTAGGCTGTCTTCATCGTATTCCTCTACACTTGTCGCAAACCTTCCTGACTCCTGGAGGCGTTTTGTACTACATTACGTTGAGAAGCAGTGACATGGTTCAATCCCTGTCTTTGCAATAATCTTCACTCTCTAGAAATCCAAGCATATTTGGATATGACAGTCTAGCATGCTTCCTTGTATTATGCAGGCACATTTCTTTAATTACAAATTGGAAATAAATCAAGCACTAAAGCAATCTTCCGTGGCCTTTTGTGTTTTTGTCATTATGAGCAGTAACACTTCTCTTCCTTGTATTCATTGTTGAAGTAATAATAGCTGACAGTGTACAAAGCGTCCTCCATCTCCCTCTGGGACCATGAGCCTTCCTCATCCCATCCAACCAAGACAGTAATGGGCACACATAATGAGTCTGAGAGAGCTAGTAATGCTTCCCACATTTGGTGCCCACGAACGGGTCTGTGTGTGTTACAGCTTGAAACCACAGCGCACGGCATTGAGCCGAGGGCGTAATAGTTACTTAATCCTCAGCTGCCATGCCTGGTTAATTCCGTAGATGTCATCTCCATTAGACTAAAGGGAGAAGATCTTTACTGGGAAGCTCTGAATGGCTCTATAGCGGTCAGCTGACCTGCTGTAGGCAATGACCCATAATGCAGTGGGACCTTACAACAGGTGATTCCTCTGCGTGTCTTGTTCTCTTTCCCGGTAAAAAATGAAGACTCACTGGAGAGAAAATGGCACTTATATTTTATTCTTCTCTTCGTTGACATCCTGCTGATCGCCTACACATGACGCCTGCGGGGCCTGATGCTTGTGTTGTTCTCAGGCGTCTTCTCTTTCAGACGTCCATTGGCAAATACACGACTCGAGTGTTTTTGAGTCATCTGTCATGTTTTTTTGTTTTTTTTCGAAAACATTTGCTTTACTACACTGTACTTTTTTCTTTAACAGTCGCAAGCCATTTCTTTTACAGATGCAGGGTCACAGCAGTTCACAGGATATTAGTGTCCATGTGGGCAGTTTGAAACACCAGGCACCGTCTACGTGATGCTGGATTTTCTACGTGGCTGTAAGATAGAATCACACTGGAAAATGGGCTTGCAGGATTACTGGCGACGTCTAAGCAATTGTGTGTGTGTGCGTAGTCACAGCTTGTGTTTACTCGGTTACATATGCTCATCTTTTTTTCCTAAACTTTTTTTCATGTTCCTGTTTCACTCAAAAAGTTAGTGCGGACGTGGGTACAACTATGTGATTGTGTGTGTGTGTGTGAATGTAAGTTATCATTCTCATCTCTGGCAGTTGTCCAGTCACGGCCTGGTGCACGTCGTTATGAGGTGCGTGTGTGCATGAGTCTTAAGCAGGGAAACTTTAATTCCATCCCCTTGGATACACAAAGTTCTTCTGCAGAAAACACAACAAGAAATTGCCACCACTCTGCTCTCATTTCAGGGAAATTCAAAACAGAACAATTGTCAATAAATTTGATTTTGACCTGTCAGGCCTCAGTGGCTCTCAGTGCCACACATATCCTACATTCCTTCTCCTCTTGCAACCCGTTTTGCTTGGATCGTCTTGTGACAAACATGTTGCTGTTCCAAGGCTTTCCGTGACAAACAGACAGGCTTTCTTCATTTTAGCAAGACGTGAATCATTCCTTAATTCTGGAGCAAATTAATTTCCATACCCTTTGTCAAATTCAGTCTCCGTCTGTGCTGACGCAAAACCCCCCCCCAAAAATTGGTTGCATTGCTGCTAGCTGATGCACCAAGCTTGTATTTGTTTACTTTTGAGAAGCACCATGACGAGGGAGGAAGAAATATCCCCATTATTTGAACGGAGCTTTTAAGGAGAGTTCAAGTAAATTTGAGGTACTACAGATCACTAAAATAAATAGCCACATATAATAACTGTTGTTCGTCGAAATTAATTATTGCACACCTGTACACTATGGGAAGCATTTGCATTAGTAGCTACCTGGCCTGAGCTGAGATGGCAACTTGTCAGACATAAATTGTAAAGTATTATTTTAAGCCCAATTAGAAAAGCGTATGTTTCAGTTGTGCTGAACAATTCACCACATCTTGTGTATTAGGTTTTTCAGACGGCTCACTTTCAGCAGGATCTCGTTAACATTACATTTGTGTGTTTATTGTAACAATGTCGACCCTTGTGGATACTGGTTACAGTTTGATGTCTTTATGGTAGAAAATGCAGATGAGTGGCATGCGCTTTGCTTTCCACTGTGTGGCAGAGGTTAATACTCCCGGGGTGGAGGGGGTGGGGGGTGTTGAATGAGTCGATAAACCACAGGAGAAAAATGCCACAGACGATGTAAGCCACAATTTGCCCACAGTGGAACAAAGTCTGCCTTAAATGTTTGATGTAACACTATATACTCTCCTTGTGTACCCTCGTGTATTTATACACAAGTTCATTATTGTGCTCCAGAGACTTACAATGTGTTTCATTTGTAAATCAGCATTGGCCCATAGCTCCATTCCTTATTAAGGGACTGTTTGGAAAAGAACAAGCCGTGAAGAATGCAGACCCTTTCCCTTCACTGCATGTTTGCGCGGCCCCTCAGTGGTTTGAAAATGTTGTGGAAAGTATTAAGAGACGGGTATCAGTAGGTGTTTCAGCCCTTCTGCTCTCGGTCCATAATTTTCATGCTGTCCTAATCGTACTCGAGCATGTCAGATCATAGTTGTACGTTCATTAATTACTGATTTTGTGAGAAAAAATTAGATAAAAGGCAGAAAACAGCCGTGACTATATGCAGAAATAGGATATTAGATATCCTGAGTTTTGGAGATTTACCTCTTTTTAGTTTCAACCAACATCTGTCGTAAATATGAAACCTTAGTCCTCAAATTAGGGCTAAATTCCTACTTTTGACACTGTCATAGATCATCACACCCAGGCATGTGATCAGTATTGTGAGAAACCTTTGCAGGGTCAGGCCCAGTTCACAGTGCACACTGTAAACCAATCTGAAACGTGTCCCGTGCACATCCAGCCAAATAATGACACACATGCATATCTCACTGTTATCTTCAATTTAAAAAAGCTACAATGTCAATAGAATGCAAATCACAGCCTGACATTTATGTGAATAACCATTAGCTAACCAGCAGTAATTTCACACAGTGAAGCAGCATTCATGATAAGAACGTCTAGTTTCTCCTGATTTACACAGTGACCTGAGAGGAAATGTGGCTGTAGACGCCACACCTCTCAAAACCAGTCTAAACGAACAAGGATGAGTCAGTCTCGCCACGAGTTAAACGGGCACATCCAACCAGGTTTTGTGTAACTTTTCACATACGTAAAAAGTCGCCAGGATGATGAGTGTATATGCCGCAAATATGAAAAACTACCTCATTACATTACATTACCAAGGAAAATATGAATTTTGAGCGCAGTGATATCCAGGGAATGTGATTGGCCAAGTGTTACACTGCTTTTCTTACACATACAGCACAGATAGCTGTTGAGAAACTTCGCTAATACAGTATGAAGTATTGGACATCAGGCTGTGAGGAGGTGTTTGCCAAGACACTGAGACATACCATAAATCGCACTGGCTTATGTGCACATTTACACACCCTCACTGATACACATATAAAAACAAACTTGTTCTTTTTTTGTGGATTAACATGTGTCTGTCTTCTCCAGCTGGGTTCAGGAGGAGCTTCCGGCTCAGCAAGAGAGACAAGAAGAAGACCAACAAGTCCATGTACGAGTGTAAGAAAAGTGAAATGTACGACATGGCTGATGTGCCCACGTATGAGGAGGTCACCCAATACCGCAGGCAGAGTGGAGCCAAACACAGGCTGGTGGTCTTCGTAGGTGAGTCAAGACTCTTAACTGCTTACCTCACACTGTGTTTCTCAGTTTGGACGAGCTCTATTTCTATGAAACCTGGCACTGTACAAATTAAAATCAAAATTTGCATCCTTGAGCATGGTGACAGATTGACATGGACTGTGACTCAGAGTTTTTGTGGCTCCAGAAGCCCCAGGTGGCCTGGCCTTGCCCTCCCATGACCCCCGGCCCAGAAATGAGCCTCACAATGCGGGGACTCACTTATTTATTCTGGGCCTCCTTAGTTGAGACTTTATAGCACTCACTGGAAATGACAGAGCAGGCCTCATATTAATCAGTCACATTTAATATTTTCATTTACGACACCTCATTCTTAATGTCCTTTCACTTTTTCGAACTGATGGAATTGTTAACACTTGACTGGAGGAGCGGGTGTTACGGAGCCTTCCAAAGAGCTTTAGAACGTGCCAAAGTCTTGAAATGAATTCAGCACTTTCTCGTTCTGTATTTTGTGGCTACAATTGCCAGTGAATGGCGGAACATTATGATAGGCCAGGAGCAGCAATGAAGATGTTAAATATTTCTTAGGACCAACTGTGCCATCAGTGACTTTTAGGATTTTCCACATATTTCCTCACTAGGTTTGTTACTTGAAACAAAAAAAATGACAAGAATTTTCCGGACACAGATGGAACAAAACATTCCCTAAATCTTCAGGATGATTCCTTCCAGTTTATTTCCATTCATCAAGAAAAGACGTGCACTCAAGGAATGAGAACTCAAAAACCTGTCTCCATCTTTTTCATTTCAGACATTTACACAGCACACTGCAGTTTTATTAATTTCTGCGATTATTCTAGAAATAAATACCACTTAGTTTTTTTCACACATGCTTTCTGCAGAGTGGTGTTAGAAAGCCTGGTCAGCCAAGCCTTGGTTCACTTCAATGTGCCTCACAGAGCATGGACTTCATCAGCCATGTTACTAATTAGGAAACCCATTTCCCTGCCAGTGTCACAGTCTCACACAGAGGATGCTGAACCTCTCCCACCTGTCATGCTAATGTAAATGTTCTCAATTAACTTTCATAATTTGGAGGACAACCCATGGACAATTTCACATGCAACGAAGCGGACGGCCAAGGAAAGCTCTGCTTTATGTTTTTCTGCCTCCCTCTCTCCGTCCTCCTCTCCCCAGAGTCTCTTGATTTTTCTTATTAGAAATTGTTTCTTTCCAGCCTTTTTCTCTTGCTGCTCTTGTTTTTTTTTTTTTCCTCTTATTCAGGGACACTGACGTACTTCCCAAGTATAAGTGTCTGCTCTTCATTTAAAGTTGAAATGGACAACTTTTTAGCTTAACCTTGTCATTATGATGTTAAAACTGATTTCACAGTGCAATGGCGATAGAAAAACAACAACCCCCATGTTTATAATGTCCTCCTATAAGCCTTGAGTTTTATATGTGATCCCTTTGGCACCCAGGACACAATCTTTTTAAGAATGTGTGTAGAATGAGTTGAACGACCATTTGATTTATGCCTCAAAGGAATGACTTACTGTAATTCTGTGTCTAAAACTGCACATGCACCTGGTATCTGTTGTGTGTGGTATGCATATATTCTTTGAAGAAGAAATACCTGGTCCCTTTACCAGTGTCTTGCTACTGCTGTGTCTTGGGACAGTGACCAAACAGACCAACTTTCAAGTTATCTGTTGCCTCTTAAAGGTCACATAGAGTGGTCCTGTTGCACATATATGTTAGTTATGGAGGTCTACTTACATATATTAACTTGTTTTTATGGTCAAAAACCTCCTAGTTGCTGTAAATGAGCCGATAGAAATCCTCTTTTCTGACGATGTTCATCAGCCGATATTTCAGAGTGAACTTTCACCCCCAGAAGACAGAGTCTTGTGATTGGTCAGTACTATTCAGCACACCAGCTCTCAGAAGCGCAGCTCTCCCTTCTGGAACCGTGGATGCACTGCTCCTCATTATCAAAACATTGTTTTAACAATGTTTAAAAATAGCTTCGTCGCGGCTCCCCGCCGCAGTCCCTTTTATCACTTTGAGTCAGACCCAGAGTCAGAAGACACTGTCGCTCGTGAAACACCTCCACAACGGACGTAATTCTTCTTCTGCGGTTCAATGTACGCAACCGGATGTGCCCGGACTAGTGCCCAGAGCAGGACGATCTGCTGTTCAGGAGAACCGCTGTTTACGTAACTATTACGGGATTTTCAGAGATCTCGTTGAGCCCGAGATTACAATAAAACACAGCGTTCTCAGCAGTGGCTGAACTGTTTGTTTTGAACCTTCAGGGCTTCTTAAACAAGGTAATGACGCAGATACACACTAAAAAAACAGCGTTAATAGAAACTTCCGGTCGAGTTCCGCTTTAATAATAAATGAATAAAGTTGTATAGTAGATCCATTTCACACAAACACACAAACTCCTCAATGTAGAGCCTGTATAAATTCAAATCCCAGCAGCTGACTATTTCTATATATAATGCCTGAAACTATTGATATTCTAGCCTTACTAATTCTCAAAACAGTCAATCCTTGATTTCAGATGGAGACAAGTAGACAAAAGCAGCCATTTCCGATGATGTTATCTGCTAAAATGACAACAGTTTCTTGCAGCCTTAATTAGCATCATGAGCTAAAAGTCTGTGTTATTGTAGGAACTGCAGACAGGATTTAACCCTCCATGCCTGACTTGGCCTCAGTCTTGTAGTTTTTCCACATCTGCTCCAGCCCTTTTCCCCCTAACATTATTTTTATATCAAACATCTCCCAAAGCTTTTTTCGCCACTGCCTTAAGGGTGCCTTTCATTTATGTGGACGCGCTGGTCCACAGTGCCAACTAATTAATGACCCGCTACCCACCTCTCACACTTGAGCGGAGCAAGGAGCCTGAGATCTATTTCAAAAATAAATCAAGATGCTTATCCGGGTTTTTATACATTTTAATCAGACAGCCAATCACAACATATTTTTAGACACTGCATGAGTAGCTTGACCAAACCGCTGATGGTTTTGAAAGAAATCTGATTATTTAACCTGACAAAATGGTGTGCTTTTTTCCACATTTCCGTGTAACTTAACCCACTGAACTTACAGTAAAATTTTGATGAATTGAAAGTAATGAAAATATTGTTTAACATATTTTAAACACACTAATGCCTAAGTGAATGTTTATGTGGTATCTAAAAAAACTACAACTCTATATTAAGACTTTTCACTGTTTAAAATGTAGTAGCAGTGGATTGTAAATGATCTCTGTTACCACATTGCACCACTGTCATCTTTTAAAGTGCTGTAATATCGCCTGTCCTGGATGTGCATGCATGCTGGGAGGTTTGAGGCCGGGTCAAGGCTCTAGAGACCCTGAGCTGATCCTGGCTGGGCTCGGACTTAACCTTTTTTTGCTCAAACAGACTGCGATGCACTCCACATTTGGCCTGGAAGTTATTAAGCCAGCAATACTAAAGTCAGCTTCTGTAATGAGTGCAGTAATGAAGTCTGACACTTTTACTGGCACAAAAATCTCTAAGGCCAGAAGTACAGTGAGAGGGCCAGAGACAGAGACAGATAGAGGAAGGACAGAAAAAAAGCACATAAAGAATGTAAATACTGCAGCATGGTCCAAAAGGAATTGTTGAGTTATGCCTTTTTGTATTGTTTGTTGTTATAGATTTATAAAGTTACTGTTCTATTGGGGCATCGTTAAACACAAACAATGCACAAAGAGGTGACGTGTTTGAGGTCAGTTGGTGGAACAGGACCAACAGCATTGTTACTGCTTGTAAAATACCTGGGGGTGGGCTTGTTGCCCCCCTTGGCAGGCGGTGGTACAGCTGGAATGAGCTTTAATTGTCATCTGAGGGATTCTCAAGAAGTCCTGCTGGCATGTGCCGCTGATATCACAAATGGCAAGAGCCAGGGAGCGATCGACAAGGTGGATATGCTTTTACAAGCATGCATAAGGGGGCAGTTAGTCATTCAAAGAGAAGCACAAATGTCTCTGTTCATCCCCTGTGCTTCAGCTCTAATATTCATGGTCAGATTCAAGCAAACAAGCCGGTGTGGAGCTTGGCGGCCTGCCGCGTGGACCTTCTACTCCACAGTGATAGGGTTCATAAAGGCTCTTTTACCACGCACTACCACCTTCAGTACCTCCAACAACTCTGGTCCACAGCCTTGTTCAAACAGCACTGCCGCATTCCTCCTGAGCTCCCGAAACAAATTCAAACTGAACTCCATTTCCTCATCTTAATAAATCACCCGAGGCCTCAACCCCGAGGTTTTTCGACTTTTTCTCTCCCTGAAAAAGTCCCTCTCCCCTGCTAAGATTGATCGCCGTCTTTGCTTGGCCATGTGCTTGTTTATGTGAGACGGTAACCACAAAATGCCTAGTGCTGTCACCCCAAAGAGGGTCCGTGTGAGTGGGTGCGTGTGTGCACAATGAGGAAACGGCTTTCATCACTTAACAACTGTCGCGCAAAAACACCCACAACCATGTGTTTGTGGGTGCAGTAGAGGAGGGTGAGTATGGTTTTTAGATTTGCATGTGTCTGAAGCAGAGATTATGCTCAAGAGCCTTGTTGTCTTTACCTATTTATCAGATTGTGCATCATTCCAGAGCCTTTACACCAGCTCAAATGACTTTTAAACATTTATTTTTTTCTCTCTTTCGCTTTGCTCCTAATCCGCGTCACTGAGTGAACTCATTGTCCATTTGTATTAGAGGAGCAACCTGCTAAACAGATTTGCCTGAAATGAATTTCCAATAGGTTTGATGCGATTGTAGTTTTTGCCCAGAACGTCAGGCATGCAAAGAATGTCAAGCCCAGATCGTGCGCCATCTCTAACTGTGCACATGCTGCAGAGCTGTGGTGAAACACCGAGCCATGCACTTCACTTGTAACTCCGAAACTGATTCTATGTCCAGTTTGTTGGAGACATTTACGCCAGTCAGTTTAGATTAGGATAAAACAGCAGCCTGGTAACCATCACCAAAACACTGGAAGGATGGTTCTTCAGAGAGCAGAAAGTGAGATGGAGGGAAAACAATACAAATGAAAGAAAAACAAGTTCCGTCTCACCATATCAGAACCAGTGTTAACAAACTTTTTCATTAAATGCATCATGTATGTATGCATTCACTACATTTTGCATGAAATTAGAAATTAGGATGTATTCATGTGATGTATGATTAAAACACTTGCAAAGCCACCAGGTTGTCTTTGTATTATAATATCAAAATTGAAATGATTTTTATCAGTTTGACTCCTCCAAACCATCTCCACATGTTGACTTGGAACATGTGGAATTGGAATTGGAACAACAAATGCATCAATAGTCAATACTCAAAAAATGTCTCCTTCCTTCTCTTCTCTCAGTCATTGCCTCGGCTTCCCCACAGGGAGTGAGATGGAAAATCCATCTGACTCACGACATTGCTGGAAAACGGTTTCTTACCTTCACTGTGAATCTATATTGGAATTTTAAGGCTCTGCCAAAGTACAGTGGGAGAGGATGTGGTTAAAAACTACCTGTAACTGTAGAATTCCTGCAGCTTTGTCATATTTAATCAACTTTTTGGGGGGGTTTTTTGCAGTGATTTTACCAGGGTTGATCGTGTTTTAATTTAATATACAATTCAATGAACACAGTGGTTGACTTGACATAACAATACAAAACAAAAACTGCTGATAGCGTATCATTACAGGGGAAAAACAGCAATAATGTTATTATAGAAGTACACCAAGTTTGAGATAATGTTGTATGTAACAACTTCTTAAATATAACTCCAAATCTAATATAGTATCATTCCATTGTTATTCTGTTTATATGATGACTTTTAACATCAGTCCAGGGACTGCAGATAAAAAATAGCTTATTGGCTAATCCTGGTGCCTTTATAGTAATGTTTATTAATGTGCGTTGCCCCTGTTAACTAAACCAATCAAATTAAATAAAATTTTTAAAAAAGTATTGACTGATGATACACAATATAATCCCAGACAAAGTGCAGGTCTAGTGTTGTAATTACATGTTCTAATGAGTATTAAATAACCCCCCGAAAAAAATAAATAATTTAAAGCAACTTTATTTTACCTTTATACAGCAGCTTCACAATCATTAATCAGAATCAGAAATACTTTATTTATCCCTGGAGGGAAATTGTTTTCATTACAGCTACTCCAACCAAAAATAAACAAATAAATAGATAAAAAAACAACAAAAAAAAACAAAAACAGATTCACAACCTATGACTTGAGTATACTAAGACTATAACATACAAGAATTATATACAATAGAAAGAGGAATAAGCACATAATAAATACAAATACACTTGTCACAATATTTCAAGACTGACTTAATTAAAGGCCAATGCATATTATATAAACAATAATGCACATTATATAAACAGGAACAAAAAAGGCTGGGATGCTGCTCTAAGAAATATGGGAATTAAAATCAGTGAACTGGATTTGACCTTCTATTTACATGCGTAAGTATTGGACTTTGCTTCAACATGAACGGAGATGCAAGTAAAGTTTTGATTGGCCTCTGCCTATCTGTTTAAAACATGGGAAATGGTGCACCTTTGGTTCTCACTTGGCACCTGAACCACTGTCCTTTCACTGAGTTTGGTGGCCACTATTGGTGTTCGTAAGTGTCTAACTTAATGACAGTCAGGGACCCAGAGTATGATAATACTCAATGCTGATTATCAAAGTCAGATAATCAAAACAACCTTTCATCATGTATGTATGTGCATCATATGTGTTATGTTCTGTTTCACATGTTAACAGTTCCTTTCTACCCGTCACTGTACATTTACAGCGTTGCTGTGTATCTCTGGCCTGTGACTCTTTTCATTAACAGGTGTTTCTGTGTTTGTGTAGGACCCACAGGCGTCGGCCTGAGTGAGCTGAAGAGGAAACTGTTGATCTCTGACCCTCAGCACTTCAGTGTGACTATCCCACGTAAGTTCACTCGTCTCGCTGGGCTTTCAAACCCTTTCTGTGCGTGTGTGTGTGTCTGTGGTCAAGTCCAACATTAGCTGAACATCCTACGGTAGATTCCATTTGTCTTCCAGTCATTCTTTTCTGCTCATTTTCTTCTCTGTTGCTTCTCTCTCTCTGTGTGTTTTATACATTGTTTCTACTTTACTGAAATTACGCTTTTCCAGAGCATGTTCAACTACACGTTCACAGATGACGCACATTCATTTCTTATTTGGTATATCTTAATAAATTAAATATAGATACCCAGAGGAGAAATATGTGTTTGTACTTGTATTGGCTTACCTTGGTCTGCAGTTTGTGGTTCAAGGAGGGGTCGTACCTATGTTCCCCGGTTAAGACCGGAGGAACGGGGAACCCCGCTTTACCTTAACGGGTCCAGCTCTAACCTGGTCTACTCTCGGTGCACGGCGAAGCGCAGGTGGCACAGTGCGCACACGTCACCAAAACCTCACAGGCTGGTTTCCACAGTTCCAGACACATTTAAATGCAATAATTAATGACAACAACAACAACTATTTAATGTAACTATCTGAATCAGCTATAGATATATCATCTATATCGATTGTTCCGTCGCCTCTGAAGTCAGATCAAAGGCTGTTGGTACACGTAATGGAAACTCACCCCGACTGAATGAACACAGATGAAACCAGGGACGGACTGGGGCAAAAAAGCCGTTGTGATGATCCGCTTTATTTATTTATTTACTTATTGACAAGAAAGTCACTCATCCATTTAAATTAGACCTATGTGTAATCTTGACAGAAACAGCAGAACTCGCTCCCTGGCAGCTGTCAGTGAGCTGCAGGTGAGTCAGGAGGAGAGCGCAGAACCTTCTTTTTTTTTTTTACGGCAACATCCATAGTCCAGAGTTTTCTTTGTTTGATACGTCAGGTAATGATGGAGCTGTCCAACATACCGACGCAGGAGTAAAATAATAATAATATTAAAAAAACAAGGGGAACAAGGATGTCACATCCCTCGATCTCAGTTATCCGCTCATCGCAGAACGTTCAGTGGCTTCAAATTTCACTCTGCGCTTCCGTTGAGTCTGCTCTTTCTCCATGTTGACAACTCTTGACTCGCGCAAAATCCTCATTTAAATAGGGCGGTCTTAACCACTTCTGCGCCTGTAGTCAATTGCGGCCGCAATCTTAGTAGTTCACCCACAAAACGTAATCCGGTAGCAGGCGCAGTCTTTATGCTCGTGCACGCAATTTAGCGCTCGCTATTTGGAATCTTAGTAAATCAGGCCCTTAATGTACAAAGAATATAATGTATAATGTTTTTATCTTCAATTTCACCTTACTTTTACACACTGGACCTTCAAGCCTGTCTTAGGTCTTAAGTCACTGGTTTGATTTGCCATTAGACAGCCCTTTCCATGGTTTTGTAAACTCACTTTCCTGTGCCAAAGACCATAAAAAAAACATCGATTTTAGATCAGTGAACACAGAACAGCAGTGTGCGTCTACTGCTGCATCGTTTGGTCCATTTTTGTTTCTCGTCAAAAGGATTTCAAACACCAAAGTCAAAATAGCACGTTTAAATGTGATGTCATCGAGGCAGCAGTGAATCAACAACTTTTGTATTTCATGTAAAATTGTTTATTTTCTTTATGGACTTTGGTGCAAGAGAATGACAAGTTTAAAAAAGTAAAATTGAGACTAGATTGTAAGATTGTCTTACAATCACACACATCTTGTGCATCCAGAGCAGATTCCACCGACTCAAACTGAAAAAATGTGCAGAAAATATGTAAGTGCATAAGATGCTAGATCATATTCTGAGTATACATTGCAACCTGGATTTTTTTCCCCCAACAACTCAACGCATGTGAGACACATAGTCACACAAGGTGAGCAGGTCTGAGGCAGCACAGGCTCGGTCCGCGTGGTTCTCCTGTATAATTGTCAGCTTTGCACAGTCTGCCTGACGAGCTCCAAATGATGGAGGAAATGGCGTTTTTCTATGTCTGAAGACTTGCCATTCCACTGCTTCACAATTTGGCTCTGAGCTTCTCTCTTTCTCCTTTCTTTCTCAGTTTATTTCTCACTTTCTTTATGTCTCTCTCTCTGTCTCTCTCCCCCTCAGCCTCCACCCTTTTTCTCCTTTTACGGACTGAAAGACAGCCGTGCCATAATTCTGAACACTGTCCAGCGCCGCTGCAAATGACTGGCTGGCCCTACTTTGCCAGAATTTTTGAAGTTTTTGTAGCACTGCGATGTCCCGAAGCCAGCATGTTGGGACAAATAAATCTTTTTGATTTATACAGTGAAGCAGGGCAGCAGCATTAGTAATTGTGTTGTTACCATCTGTGGCTTGGAGGGAGCCTGTGACATGAGCTTGAGAAAATACGAGGTTCGCTGATATTAATTGCCGTGTTTGTTACATGCCGTGTGGCATAATGGATGCGTCCCAGCTGAAGTCTGACACTTGAAATGTCCCCGGTATTAAAATCCCATTGGTTCTGCCTTTTTTTCCACAAGGACTATTAATCGTTCTCAAATGTGACCTGTGATGCTGCGTTTAATAGAGCCCAGACACTCTGATTGTGACCAGTATGGAAGACGTATGGCACAAGCCCTGGCTCTCATTAAAGGGAAAGAGACTCGGAAAGTATCTCATCTCCCTCCTTTTTTTAATGTTTGATTGCTGCCAATGGACACATGGATGTGTTTAACACTTGCTGTTGTTTCAGATTAAACCTGAACGCATTACGCATTTTTTTTTATTTTTTTTTTACAAATTTAAAAACCGGTGCTGGGGAGACCACCGGCTTTCTCTCTCTCTTTTTCTCTCACTTTCTTTCTCTCCCCTTGTTGCTGTAAAGTGTAAAACAGCCGCCAAAGAAACACAAGGAGCATTTCCATCAGAGTAAGGGGTTAAACATTTTGATTCCAGTCCAAGCTTACTGATATTTTCCATGATTTTAGAATGAATGGATGCACATTCTTTTGCTGCGCTGTAATTATTTTTCTGTGCCACAAAGCAGATTTCCAAAATATAATGGTGTCTGGTGTTGGTCATACCACCAAGGGCCTTTTTGGCAAAGTGCATTACATGTTTCTGTGGTTCAAATTGAAATTGTACTTTTAAACAATGCAATTAGAAAAAAATCAAAGGCTCTAATGAAATTGTTTTTGATTCCTTTTTTGTTCTGTGCCAATTAAAAACATATTACATACACACTGGAGACAATTGCATTAGAAGAGTATAAAATAGTAGTTCATATTTCATATCAATAACTTATGCCCCATCTTTTTTAAATGTATAATACAATAAATCAAATTGTTGATGTATCTTAGAAAAATCACAATGAAATATTTTGAACTTCTAACTAAGTCTTGTATATGTAATCTCATAAAAGGTTCCTCTGGCCTGAGTCGTGTCATTTTCCAAATGTTTTCTAGAGCTGATGACTTAAAGTAATTGATCTTCTTTCAGTGTTTTCTCCACCGCACTTAGAGTTATTGCTCTTTCCTCCTCCAGCAAGTGACACTTAAATCTCACATAAATCTCACAGCTGTATTACCGTGAACTTTTTTGATCAGTATGGACTATAACTGTGATGGCACAGCTTTGGCACATAGAACGAGTCAGCGGGGACTAAAACAGAAGTTGGCAAGTTTTTTTTTTTTTGCAGGTGATAAACGTTTAATAGTGTGTTTTGGAGCTGGTGGCAGTGTTAGATGGGTGAACCTTTGGCCCCTCTGACCTTTGAAGTGCTCCTGAGAGTGAGTCAACCTTTTGGCCTTTTACAAATCCACCAGCACTGCCTGCTCACGCTCGCTCCACGTGCCGCACCCAACCAGCCCTTTTACAGCACAGCTTTATGGCCGAGTAAATGTAGAGACTTGACGTTAATGAGAGCTCCCAAACTCAATTACCTTACCGTGGCTAACACTGTCGGCTAACGCCACAGTTGCTGTTCCTACAGGCACTGCAGCCACATAACAAGAGACTAATTTAATAAAAAGCAGTAAACCTCTGCTGAATGTCAGTTACGTGTCTGAGTTTTTTGATGCAGCACTACAGGTTGTGTATTTTATAGCACTATTACACAATCATACATACAAGGGTTGGCATGGTTTGACGCGCTATGTTTCAGACTTCCAGAGATGTTAATGAGTGGCTCAGTTTAGATGGTTCCTGCCTCAGGAGTGAGTCAGACAGTCTGGGTTTTGAGGTAATCTCTCTGTCTCTCTCTCTCTCTCTCTCTCTCTCTCTCTCTCTCTCTCTCTCTCTCTCTCTCTCTCTCTCTCTCTCTCTCTCTCCTCCTTTCTCAGACACAAGTCGTTCCAAGAGGAGCCAGGAGAGCGACGGTGTTGAGTACCACTTCATCTCCAAAAGTCTTTTTGAGGCGGACATCCACAACAACAAGTAGGCTCGAGCCGGGTTTTTGACGTAAATGAAAAACAAAATCTGGCACAAAGAGTTTAAACAGTGGACAAAGAGTGCAGACACTAATGATAACAATATTTACCATTTGAAACGGATAAGAACTGCATGTGCTGCACTTTGTGAACAATACATTTCCAGTTCAGACAGGGTGCACATGGCCAAGTTTAAACAAGTGAAAATAAGGTCACACAATTCTTCTTCCATATGCTGTCGTAATCCCCCCCCCCCCCCCCCATCTGCAAATACCACGCATTTTAACAAGTATCTCTTATTGAATCCAGTCTGCTAAATTTCCCAATTTAAAACAACTAGGACAAAATGTGCAACTGTGGTCAATTCATTTCATCTCTTTTCAAAGAAAGTGTTCTTGTGTTAGGATTTGTCTTCCATCCAGGCAGGTGGGGGCATGATGTTTTCTGATTTAACACCGTGACTAACAAACAGATGGGGAGATTATACAGTATTTCTGGTTTCTTATCTGGATAGGGAGGCCTATTCTGAAGTATAATGTGTACATTTTTGGGTGTTGAAACAAACCATTTAAAGAATTGTTTAGTAATCATTTAAAAGATTGAAAAAAAAGATTAGAAGGGTGAACATCCATCCATCCATCCATTTTCTACCGCTTTATCTTCCACCGGAGGGTTGCGGGGGGTGCTGTGCCAAGCTCAGCTGACATAGGGCGGTAGGTGTGGTACACCCTGGACAGCTCGCCAGTCGATTGCAGGGCCAATGGTTAGCATAAATAATAATCATAAAAGTATTAATTCATTGGAAATCAAAAAAAAAATTAAAATAATGTGATAACATGAGAAGGAAGTTTTCACATACTGTGTTTATAATGTAGCCTTATGGCGTTTTAAAGTCTGCTATTTTGGACGTTTCGTCCAGAGAAAAAACAACTAAATCTCCCTGTAGCTATGATCTGGACCACTTGAGGCAGTGCTGTGTGAAACCAGCTGCCTGATCTTGAACTTGCTATACTTCCCAGGAAAAACCCTCTCTTGCTGTTGTTTGTGTGTCTTTCTACTGAGTGTGAGCTAGTGTTGACAGGACTGGGCACTGTGCTGGGTAACAAATCCAGACACTGGCCTCAAGGTCTCCTGTGACAACTTCCTCCTTTCCTTGGACGCTCTCTCTCTCTCTCTCTCTCTCAGCGCAGCCACACCACGGCCTGCCTTGACATTTGCGGCCAGAAAATTGAAATGCAAGTTAGTTGAAATAGTCGTAAGAATGATTGATGCCTTTCTGCTGGTGTCACATAAGCTGGTGGGGAAAAGAGACGATAAACTGTAGGGTGCATATATATGAAAAACATTTACACGTGCAAAGACGCACAATGTGTTTATGCTAAATATGAGAGGGAAGTCGGTGCTGGTATTGAGTGTCAGAGCACGCAGAGAGAAGAAGAGACGGGGGGCTGTATATTTAGGCCATGTTGCGGTGTAGGTCGAGACATGCAATGTTTTTCAGGGAGTTGGAGGGGTGAGTGACAGGGCTGTGATGTGGCGTGGATGCGTGGGACACTCCACACTGAAATTACAAGGCAGCAGAGGAGACGAGGGGTGAGGTGGACTTGTTTGTTTTTTGCCTCATTGTAGGCAGCAGAAACAATGCCCTCTGAGCTGAATTTTGGGTCCACAACACACACACACTCACACGTGTGTTTAACTCAAACAACTTTCCCAAGGGAAGCCTTGTTCTGTGTCAAAATGCCAACAATCCATACTCTCAATGCATCAAAACCTCCAGAGGCTTGACTTATTTTAAAATCTTTATATCTTCTCCTCTGACGCCAGGAAAGCGCGCTGCAAGGTGTGAGGGTTTTTTTATTTTTATTTTTTTAAAGTACAACTTTGCTACTGTAAGCCGTAATGAATTTCCCAGAACAAAATAAGAGGTTTGTTGAGTTTTAAGCCTTCAAAATGGAAAAGAAAATTCTTACATGGGGAATTACCATAAAAGTTTCTTTTTGCATGGCACTGGTCACACTGACGCAGTCATTCTGTCCGACACCGGTCCTGAGCAGACTGCGAGTACACCACGTCGTCCTATTAGCTTCAAATTCTTTCCACGTCGTTACTCTGCTCGCTGCCTTTTTTCCCTTCTTGTTTTCAGCTAAAAATACACCCTGCTGCCTCTTTTTTTCTTTCATGACATCTGATTGGTGTGAAAGTGGGAGGATTATCTAGTGGAAAACAGTTTGATTGCTTGCGCCCTCACAGTTGCTTAAGTCCTGGTTGGATAGAAGGAGCTTTCTGGTCTTTCTGGAACAAACAGGTGTTACTGATTCAGAGTGTAGCATAGCAGATTATGTGAAAATGTGCTCAGCCAAAGTGTCTGGTTTTGAAGTTGTGCTATAGAGAATGCTATCTTCTGATCTGTCAGCGGCTGAAAGAGAAATCTACATCTGTGGATTTGTAGTTTTTTTTATCATTACATCTAAAACGAATCTCAGGGGTGTGCTGACACAGTCGACTACACTAGGACACGATTATAATGTTTCTCCCACGAGACATTAATTCACACTAATGACTGCACACAAAAGTATCAAAATTGTGTTTTCTTTCACAAAAGCACTGCTCTTTTCCAATCTCCTTTCATCTCATCTCTCAGGTTCATCGAATACGGCGAATACAAAGGCAATTACTATGGGACAAGCTTAGACTCAATTCGATCCATCCTCTCCAAGAACAAAGTTTGCCTGTTGGATGTTCAGCCTCATGTGAGTTACAGAAACCCTTCCTTTGTATCTCCTAATCTGCATCCCACCATCTCTCACTTCCTAGTCTACTTTTAGACTTATGGCACCTCAGCCTCTGCATATCTCAGAAGCAGATCTATTTTCTCTGGCTTTTTGGCCTCTTGGCTGCTTCAGCTTCAGTTACCAAAAGCAGGTTTTTAAAGGGAGACATTTTGAGGCAGCAATTACTCCTAATTTCCTCTATTTGGAGATTTCCTCTTTGGCTTATGTGTCTTGGGTGGTGGCGATCAGACTCTACACAAATGGCCGGCATGTCGCTAAGCCCCAACAAACCCCCATCTTTTGTTTTTCATTGGATAATGACACACAGGCACAAAAAATATATAAACCATTATATAGATTAGCATGGCATGTTCTCAATCCAGCCCTCAGGTAAGGAGTGTAAGGAACTGTGTTTGCTTATGCGGGTGTGCTTATGTATGTATTTATGTAATTTCAGTTTTTTTGGCCTTGTTTGGCCTTACCTCCAGTGGGGATGGGAGTTTCAACAAAAACGCTATTTGATAGTCACAGGGGACTCAAACTATCTTCACTATGGTCTTAAACCTACAGGACAGACAAAATTGCATTTATACTTCCCGACAAAATTGGGTAATCCTGCACTCATAGAAAACAAACAACAACAAAGTCCAGCACATGAGAAGCTAGTGACGTGGGGTTCACAGCATGTTGAACTATGGTGGAGCAGTTATGTGATGCATTCAAGGACATGGGTAAATTTCATCACTTCAGCAGGGTCCACAGTGTGCTGAGCTTCAAGAAGTGGCTTCAAGATGCATTCAAGAAACCTCATTAACACTAATTGTCGCCTTACCTGATTGACTTTTTATAATCAAACGATATACAATAAACGATATATCCACTATATGCTCATTTTCCAACATGACTCATGGATCGGATCAGCGTCCGTGTCAAACCATGTTATTTCTCCCATGTTGACTTGCAGAGCAGCTAATGAAAGCCATGATGAAAGCTCCTCAGGGGTTCCTCTCCTGTCCCACCCTTAGGTTTTCATCCATATTCCCATCACTTGTGGGTTTGGATCCACTGCCTATTAGCACAGTGAGGGGCCCTGGTCACAGTGCCAGAGCCAGAGGAGGTCCTTGAATCTGACGCCACCGCTAACCATCTCTGACCTCTCTGTTACACCACTCGTTCAGCAGCAGATTCAGGGTGTTATTTCATCCAATTGTCACCAGAAAGGCGAGACAAAAAGAGCTGACTGATGTGGACATAAAACGTATGCTCCACTGTTTTTTTAAAAACAGCCACACGCACTATTCAGGCCAAGGCCTGTCATTTGTTCCATCCACCCATACATTAAACTAGTGCTTCCCAACCTTTTTGGGTTGTGACCCCTTAAAACCAACAAACAGCAACCCCTTGTCATGAGAGGAAATATTTGTTGTTCTTTCTTGTCACTATTCTGGTCTTTTTACATCTTTTTTATTTTGTAGAACTGCAGTGGGTAACATTCTACTGTAAACCAATGTTTGTTGATTTAAACCATTGTCAAATGAGTTCACACAATGCTGATTAATCCAATAAGCTCCACACGACTCTCTCTGTGTTTCTCAGCATGCTAGTGTTATGATCTTGTGTCTTCCCACGACATTCTTGTGCTGCATACAGGAAGTGATTTAATTTATGTCAAGACTGCAAACAGGTTAGATAATTACTCAAAAACACAAAGAAGCACCCATACATGTGTTTTGCTCCTGCGCTGCTGCTGTCGCTCCCTCAGTCAGGTCTGATAGTATTGCTTGACAGTCACTTCTGGTTTTATCAGTAAACATTGTTTAATGATGTTGCCCTACAAGTTGTTATTCCCTTCTTCTCATGTTTATGACATGTATAAATGTCGATTACATGAATTCATCTTTCTTGTTTTGTACCAGTGTCACCCTATTCTTGTTTGCCAGATGACAACTCTTGACAACTCACTTTTCCTGTGTTTGTTCTGAAGTGTTTCTCTCTGTCTCTATGCAGACAATAAAGCACCTGCGGACAGCAGAGTTTAAACCCTTCGTTGTGTTCGTGAAGCCTCCGTCACTCGAGAGATTGCAAGAGACTCGAAAGAATGCCAGAACCTTATCGGGCAAGGAGGACAAGGCATCCACAAAGCCACTCACGGTAAGCCAATGTCTGGAGAGGAAATAGTTTTCACACCGAATCACATTCATCAATACAATATGTTTGTGGAGCGGTTTAAACAGCTTCTCCTACATGGGTCATGTTTGCATTGATGGACATACAGATTAGATTAAGCCAGATGAAAATAGTCTGAAACCTGTGTGGAAGTTTTGGCAAAGAATAACAGGATATGGCTAATTAGGGCTTTGGATAAAGAGGAATATAAAATGTATAGCCACAGACAAAAAACATCCAAACACTATTTATACTCAGTGTTTACATGATGTGTATGAGTGATGAGGTCATCCCTTACACACCTTCATCTCAGCCCAGCCGGGACGCACATGAAACCAATTAGCCGGTGTTTCTGTGCGGCTGTGAAGTTGACGAGCAGAGGAGGGGAGGGTGAGCGCTGGACTGAAGGTGGATGATGGTTTTCCCAGCCCCACTGAGCACAACGCTCACTGTGCTCGCCTGTTTTCGAACGCTACAGACAACTACGTAAAGAGGCTAAGATCCCAGTCGGCAACACACCGCCAGGGGTGTGTGTGAAATGCTAGGAGAGACGGAAGCAGAGAAATAAAGAAAGGCAACGGCTGTCAAAGAGATCTAGACAACATCCATACTACTTTTTTTATGTTTCAAAATGCATACATTCTGCTCCGGATGTATCCACGCTGCCTCAAGCATTTCATTTGAGTCATACACACACACATCAGGACAACAGTAAAGGGACAGCGGAGGAGGTGATGGGGGGGAGGCGGCCACCTGGGGGTTCAGGCATAGCAGTTTGGACAAAGTGATATATTTATTTATTTATATTACCGAGTTCTACAATTAAAACAGAAGATTTTTTGTAATGTTACTGCTACTGCTACCTTCCAAAGTCAAAAGAAGTTGCAAAGAACAAACCAAAAAAGTTTAACACTTTGCACCCTCAGTGCATGATCTCATGCTCCACGAAAAAGTCCCAACTATTTAAGTCACCGCAAGCTTAGAAATCCTCCTCATTATGACAAATCAAGCTGTCTTTCTCTGCATAACCACTCGGTTTACACAGCGTTTTAAGTTGGGCGTAGCCACTGGCCTCAGCTCATTTTCTATGGCAGTGTATTATTGTGAGCCGGAGTGACCACAACAATGAGAGCAACAGGAAAACTGTGATATATTATGTGGTCAACTTGAAGAGACCTAAATGAATAAGTAGCAACGAGCACAATATGCTATTAAACATCAGCTGCAGTCAGTAGGAGCCAGTGAGATGTCAGCCTGTCACTTGTCCTTGAACCCAGTAATAAGGCTGAATGTAGTGAGGAACTAAACCTAAAGTTGACCCTAAGATACAAGAGTGGACCTGTGGACTCTCTGCTCAACACTTTTTGTGTGTTCCTATAGTTTGAGTGATGCCTTTATGCAGTGTGCGAAATATCCATTAATAATCGGGGGGTCCCCATCTCCCATTTATTGCGCATTATTGTTTCACCACCCAGGTGCCACCCTGCAGTATTGGATATCTTCCCTGTCAGATGTGGGCTTGTGTGGGCCTTTTCGATGGCCCCCATTTGGAAAGCAAATAATTAAAACATTAAAAATACACAATTAGAAATAAAATGATTGACATTTTGTCTGGTTAAAAAGGATAAGAAAGCATGCAAAGTGTATTATGTATGTAGATCATATAAATAAAACTGAAATGACAAAAATCTTTAGGAAAAACACATGCTTTCCAATTACACTGTAACATGTTTAGACCCCCCTCAAATTTTGCATTTGAGGCTTTCAGGGGGTCTTGAATGTTAATCATGGGGGTCTAACCCCCCCAGACCCCCCTGTATTTCGCACAGTGCCTTTATGTCTATAATGTCCCGCCACAACATCCTGATTCAACAAAGATCACAAAGTAATCATTTAAAAATGTAAATAAACCTTAATAAGAACCATAATGAGATACTTAAACATCCTGTGGTAACACCAGACAACAGGGGATGTCGCACACTGTACAAAGTTGAGATGATTTTAATTTACTCTGTGTGACTTTAATTGACTTCATAAAAAATACCTCAATACAGACTTGGGAAAGTCATCTAGCATAATTTACAAGTGTAATTTGCTGCTGTAATCTTCAGCAACACGATGATGTCATATTATCAGGTTCTGCTCATCTCTCTGAAATATTTAAATACACCTGTGTGAAACTGAGACAGAAGGACGTACTGTGTTCCCGGCACATAACAGATCAGGTTCTGTGTAAAACGTCATGTCCACTGACACGACTTCAGCCTTGAGAGCTTTGCTATGAAAGACTCTAAAAGTAGAAGCTGTTGTTGGGTGATTCGTCTCAGACGTACTGGGTCGTCCGCCAGCTGTTTTTCTCTCAGAGAGACAGGTCTGCTTTAATGATAAAGGCTGAGGAACAGTCATCTCATTGTTTCAGCAGAGCAGGCTCACTTTAGCCCCATTGTATTAGCTGGAGACCACTCAGAGTCGGCTTTCAAGAAGGGAGTTGAAAAAAAAAATGATGTCGAAACTCACCAACAAAAAAAATATTAGTAGAGATCTCTTTGTTTGATATTTATTGAAATATGGAATAGAGTTGTGTTTTATTGCTGTGAACATTCCGATTTGTGGGGGGGTGATACCTGTGGCTGGCACATGCTGAAAGTGTTGAAAGGGTTTATCGTCCCATGAGGAGATTTTTCCACTTTACTCAGAATTTACAGCTAAACAGACTCAGATCTAATGAATACGGTAAAGAAAATGGTGAAAATAGAAGCCATAAAAACATTACATCGTTTATAGCCTGTAGCAAGGAGAAACATCAGTGGTATGACCAAGCTGAGATTAAACAGCCTAACAAAGTACTTCAACAGGCACAAGACACTACATCATTTCATGTGGAAATTAAGCAATCTAATAGTAGTTGGGATAAATGAGTCCCCGCTGCTTTTCTTCTCCAGTTTGATCCTTCAGAGGTGGCATCAGCTCAAACTGCTCTCCGAGGAGAGCGACCCTGCACGGATCAGTGGATGCCAAAGAATATCCACTCACTCCATCTTGCCCAAATTTCCATTGGCCTCTTTTACCTTCATTAAATTCATCTTTTTGTTTCATCCCACATCTATCTTGTTCACTTTTTTACTCTGTTTTCTGGTTTTCTTTCCACCTCTCTACCCAGCTCCTTGTCCCCAAAGCAGCTTCCTGCTGTGATTAATGATCTTTTACCTTGAATGGCCTAACTAGAGACAGACTCAGAGACTTGCTGCTGGACAGTGGAAATATCACTGGCACACAAAGCAGAGCTCAGTCTTCCAGGTTCATTTAGTTGCCAGGACAGGTCAGAGGGGTTGTTTTGCTGGCGCTGGACACAGTGGTCATCTTTAAGTCCTGGTCCAAAAGTGGAACTTCTGCAGAGGAGACTATAGTCACTTAGTGGAACAGTCTTTATCTAAGCTCCTGTTAATACATATTAACATCCGCCCTGAGTTATCCAATCATGTTGTTTGAGGACACAGAAAGCACACTCTGCAGGGGTTTGAAGATGTTTGTCCACATTCTTTAGCACGCAGAAACGCAACCCATCCTCTGGAAGGATGATAGAACCCAACTCTAGCTGACGTCCTATGACCAGTTGTGGTTTCAGGATTTTTTTCATTCTAATCAGAACTTTTTTCAGCATGAAGAGAGCTTTGATTCCAGGACTGTAACCAGCAATAACTTTCTAACATTCATGATTGATTTATCTATTGATTGTTAGTTGGTTGGCCCATAAAATGTCTGAAAATGTTGAAAGTGTGTGGTCTGTGTTTCCCACATCTCAAAATGATAATGTTCTCAAATGTCTTGTTTTGTCCACAACCCAAAATAATTCACTTTTCTATAATTTCTTTGTTATACGGAGTAAAGAAACCAAAAAAAAATTTCACATAAAAGAGCCTTTTTCTAAGGTGTATATTTTTACAACACCATCATAAACATCCATCCATCCAGTGTGGTGGAGGCATGCAGCAGATATAATCAGAAAAAGTCTGATGTTTACTCATGTGTGGCAACTCATTCTGTCATGATGAACATAGGTTAGAAAATAGCACTAGTGCAGTCTTTTACTTGTCATTACCTGGCTAGGCAAGGCTGTTTTTCCACTAACAGACAATAGAGGGAGTGGAGACAGCCCCCAAATCTCCCCACAACAAGCCATTTAACTACCTCAGTGCTGTCAAATGAAGGTAATAATCCTGCATATTTCTGCTTTTATTACTAAAAAAAAAAACACTGAAACCAATTAATCATATTTCATTCACTCAAACTCCTCTTATTTATTTTTTCCTCTCTCCCTCTCTGGCACTTGCACACACACACAAACCCGCTGACAGCCAACAAATTTTGTATAATCAGAATCATTATAAATATTATTTTGTTCTTGAAAACATCGCGAGATCAATGTATATTTGAGTAAATTGCTGGGAAGCCCAGATCCAACTATATGTGGTCACAGAAGACTGCATTAGACAGGTGTGAGCAGTTCTTCACGCTATCAGATGATGGATGTTAATGCCAAGACTCTAGTGGCTGTTTGGAGGTTGTTTGAGGACAGACATCGGAGTGTGAGATGGCATGCGTTGGCTTCTACATAGTTGATTTTTTAGACAGCCCTGGGCAACAAAATGAGACGGGGCTTTTGCTAAGTGTCATGTTGAATAAGTGTTTATATTTAGGTGCGCAGCTAATTCATTATGAAGCGGAAAAACCACTAGAAACATTGTGAAATAACTCCCGACTGGAAGGAGCTTCTCCAAAAATGTTGCTGACTTTTCACTTTAAATAAGGCTGTGTTTATGTGCATACACATTGTACGCTTGATCCTGCGTGTTTGTGGGTGTGGGAACATGTGTCTTTGACTGTTCGCTGCATGGATGTGCATCTGTATGTATTTATAATTGTGTGTTTGGCAGAGGGATCCACTGTAAAACCATATTTGTCCCAAAGGGTCCGGAAAATAAGTTGAGTGTTAAATGAGAGTTGCCACTTCAGCCCTGCAGTTGTGCTGAGAGCAGGATCGGCCAGAGCCCACATAGCTGAGAGCAGAAAGCCTCAGAGGGACCACCATGGAGAGATAGCTGGGCCCTTTCAGAATACTATATAAATGACCATATTTACTCCAGACCTGGTTTAAAATGTGTTATTTGGCTCTTCCTCTCAGTTAGCACGTGGTTTTATTCTTTACACTGGTATCAGATTTGCATATTGACTCTCTAAAACTCTCTATTCCCTGGAAGATTTCCTGTTTAAACTTCTATGCCAGCATGCAAACTTTGCATACAGCTCCCTCTTTATGTTCTCATCTGTTTTCACTGGATCACAGCATCCAAAATAAGTGCACCACTAGTTCAGCCATTGCCCTTATTATAGATAAGGATTCTGTAAGTTTTGAATCATTGTTAGTATCTGATAAACGGTACATTTATTGCTAATATTTAAAGCTGAGTAAAATGAGCAATGCAATGCGGAAAAAACACTAACACACTGTAGTTGCATTAGCCTTGTTGACCTTTGATCGCTGTCTCCATATCCATACTGTTAAGCCATTAAAGACTGGGAATGTTATTAAAGAAAAATCACCTATTTTACAAAAAAAAAGAAAGAGGGAAAGAGGAATTTGTTTGACATTTTTACAACTCCATTGTTTCTAATAACTGCTTGAATTTGTCCATCACACAAGCAGAAGTTGAATGGAAGGTGAAGGGTATACTCTGTGGCCAAAACTGCAACATCACATGTGGTCCCAAGTTGTGGAGTCCAAGTCTTGGACTTTATGTTCGTGCCAAATACAAAGCCATGATATGCCATATATTCAACAAATGCCACTTTCATAGTTATTATACAAATGAATGAAAACTGCAGTAGGCAGGATCACATCAAATAGTTGATTGTTGTCCACAGGTTGTTAAAATACAACTGTTTTGGAATCACAGGTCTCTGTCCTCAGCTCAGCACAGACTCACTCATTTCATCTCTCCATCTCTGAAACACTCTGCTGCTTTTGACGTTTTATCACATCTATTTTTTACTTTGTTTAGGTTTCCTTGCAGCATGTGAAAAACCCAATTGGTGCACACTCTCTCTTCCTCTGTCCTGCAATCTGACGCTTGTAAACCAGGGGTCTCAAACTCACATAACCTGGGAGCCACTGAGCCTGAAATGATATCATGATTTCCCGTCATGATATCACAACAATGATATGATATGTGTGATGATATTTCAAAATATAGTATTTGTATTTGCTCTGGAACAATATACAGTTCACTGTAAATTAAAAATACAGTATAGAGTAATAAGTAATTTTAGCTTGATATTAGAGCAGATTATGACCGAGGTGCAGAAGTGTTTTTCTCTCTCAGATCAGTTGTTCTACATTATCCTGAAATATTATTATGGAATTTTTGATCTACTCTATGTTTAATGAGGATACAGCAATTGCTGAGTCAAGTATTTACACATACTGGAAATGGATCATTCATGATTTTACCTTTTGTCCACTGCCACACATGCATCTCCCGTCCTACTAACACAGCAACTAGTAAAGCTGATACCAGACTGATTCAAAGTGATGTATATACATTACCTGAAAACATAGACAATATCAAGTCAGTCAGAGTTCTGCTACCACAGAATATTTGGTACCCCTAAAGCCCAGATTCACACAGCTTGACCACTCACTTGTGACACTGAACCACTGTCTGCCAGCTGTCATTTCCCCGTCACATAAAATCCAGACTACCAATAATGCAGAATGTCTTACATGTCAGTCTTGTGTAAATTATGGTTATGTTTTGTCTTCTGCTTATTTTGAGGATATTTTGTTTTCTTTTTGATTTGCAGGACCACGTGGAATCTGTGAAGGAAATTATGAAAATTCCTTGAGGTCAGGTTGTTGTATAGAGAGGTTTTAGTGTGTGGTCAGTGCCCGGGTTCATGTCTCTGGGAGGTTATAACCGACTCCGTATTGGGCCACTTTATGTTTATTTGTGTGTTCAAGGCCATGCAATTTGTGTTTACAGTATGTGAATTATCTCTCCCTCACATTTACGGTGCTTTCTCTTTGCGGCAGATGTGCAGCCCTGAAATGAATGGCTGTTCATGGTCTTTGCATGTATTTGTTCCTTTCTGTCATCTTCACCTCCATCGTGTTCTCCCTCTTCTCACACATTCTGCAGGAGGAGGACTTTCAGGAGATGGTGAGCACCGCCCAGTCCATGGAGAATCAGTATGGTCATCTGTTTGAGAAGGTCATCATGAACGATGACCTCTCGACAGCCTTCAGCGAGCTGCGGTTGGCACTAAAGAAAGTTGAGATGGAGACTCACTGGGTTCCAGTCAGCTGGACTCACTCCTGAGACCCATGCATACAATGCTGTGAAAAGGAAAAAAGGGAAGGGCTCTGACAAAAATATGCAGGTTTTTATCTTTTTTTATATACTGTAAATATACGAAGTGGGGACGGATAGAAGGAGTAAAAGACTCCACACTACTGTGTGGCCATACCTGAGCTGCACGGACCTAAAAATTGATTTTTGCCTGGAGTCGGGTAGGATTTAGATCTCAGCTGCGGTCTGGAAATCAATCTCCAGGTCTGACCAGATCCGACAGGGCTGAGGCTAACGGCGTCCCTCCAGAATATGTGCCTTGGACATCAAACTCGATCACAATTTAGGTCACACAACCATGGCCATGAGTCGGAGCTCTTTGGTCCAAACCAGAACGTGGAACGAGCCTGGACCCTTGTATCACCAGCAGTCCTGCCAGCACATCCGCCTCCTTGCCAACCAGGACTCCTTTTTTAGCGTGTGCATAACATTAGAGCATTAGAAACCAAAGGGATTGAGAAGAGAGAACACACATTCTGAGGAGTAAAACAGGAGAAAAGAAAATGTACTTGCCCTCTGTTGTATTATACGTCTGTGCTTTCATGACTGTTTCTCCAAACAAAACATTGTCAGGTACTCTCTCAAGAAAGGGCAAATAGTGTAATTTAATTTAAGAGAAATTAATATATTTTCTAATATCTTCCAGTTGTTTTTATTTGCATAGCTTTTATACACTTATCTAAACTCTCTTGTTCTGAATGGTAGCCTACTCTGACAGCTTTTCACACTCAAGGCATCTCCTCTTTCAGTCCAATGTTTTGATTTCATCACCCTAGTCTAGTTTTCCATCTACAAAGCACATAAAGAGCTTTTTTTTTATTTAGTTGTTATATATTCCATTTAGGAGCCTTTTGACAAGCCACCCTTCATAAGAAGGTGCCCAGCATAACAGCTTGGCCGTTTAAAGCCCCAGAACTGGACACTCTTGGCTGTCTCTTAGAAGAAAATGTTCACAATTCTGTTTTATAAGGGTGGAGGCTCTATTTTTATTCACATAAAAATGGCTTCAGCAAAGCTGCTAATAGTCGCCTCATAGCAGCGCACTTCCAGGATTTCAATTTAGAGAAACACTAAGTAGCCGCTCCTGACTTTATGAGCATTAGACATTTATTGCTAATTTTAGTCTACAGTTCCCAGTCTAGCTTAATCTTTTTTTTTCCTCAGTACATTTATATTTATTATTATAATAGAAAAGAAATGCTTAGCTCTAACTGCTGGGAGAATGATTTTAAATGCTCCATGGTTCTGTCATTACCATTAGCATCATTACAGTTCTTGTAGATTCTTCTATTATGCTAATGTTTGGAAAAGTTGCTGAGAGTAAGGGCCAATTCCAATTCCTATCTTAACCCTCAAGCTCAACCCTTAATCTTAACTGGCCTCAAAACCAAGTGTTGAGGGTTATTTTGTCACTTAGAAATGGGACACCCCTTAAATGCAGATACGTCTTCAGACTGTAGGGGGCAGAATAACGTGAAAGCTGCGTCCAGTCTGTCAACTCCAAAAAAGAAGAAGAAGAACACATTTACGTTACGATTATTTATTACGACCCGTCAGTCAAGTTATGAGGTTGTCAGTTAGTTATAAGATGATACTCATACAAATACCACAACCACAGACATATTACACAACAATGATGTCAGTAATCCATAATATGGGCCTAAACTAAGATAATACAATGGTTTTCATAATTTTTTTATATCTCTATTAACAAAGACAATACTTAATTTGTAGCATACTTGTTTCGCTGCTTTCGACGCCATCTTTGTTTTGTCAAAACGCAATGCATTCTGGGTAGCCCTTGCTCTCAAGGGTGGTCTCGGAAAATCTCAATATTGAGGGCGATACAGCCCTTAAACTCGCCCCTCAACTTAATTTTTCTTAGAATCGGTACAGTACTTGCACTAGCGGGAGCGCGCATTTTTGAGATTGAGGGTTAAGCAAATAATTGGAATTCACCCTAATTTGATGGATTAGAAGAGCAGCATTTCAAGAAGTAAATGTATATGAATGCTAAAACATGGTGAGATTCAGGCTTGTGTATTTAGTATACTGAAATGGAGATGTTTCACTCTGGCAGGTTAAAGAATTTAATGATGATAAGTAGACTCTGAATGGCACTTGAAATGCTAACAACTAGCTCCCAGCTAAACCAGAAACCATTTGACAAGCTGAAAGGGAATGTATCACCTCTTAGTATTGTGGCGATAGACACACTTCCTTGAATAAATCAGTTTCCCACAATTACTTGTACACTGTAGTCCAACCCAATGGTGTCGTCTTGCTACGGCCATAGAAATGTACTAAGTTAGCCTAAAGTATGTTTATACTTCTCAGGGCCTGTAGTGCATGACGCTCGCTCAGACGCAGAACAGACACATAAAGTATGTAAAGTCTGCTTAAATCTCAATTTTGGAAATGCGAGAATTTTCTTTAGCCGACTCTGGACACAATCAGATAGTGTGTACTGATTGCCAACCCAAGTGTAAAGAGTATGTGAGACCCAGGAAATATAGCGTCAGACAAAGACGACAGGAAGTCGCGGGGGTATAACAAAACTGCGCAAACGACAGCGAAATATTTCTCATCCATGTTTGTTTACTCTTTAAAATGTCGCTCATGTAATCTCTCAAGAGAGTTTGTGTTCAGTTGGCTTGAGTCGGTTTGACAAGTGTAGTCTGTGATCCCTCATCAGGCTCAGTTTCTGTGTGATGATGACATTTTTTTTTGCTGAGAGCAGTAGATTAGTGCGTCATCAAAGTTTTTTCAAAATCAATAATGAGTACACAGTGTACTCTAGCTAAGCTAGTTTCACAAGTCAAACTATTACTTTCTTTTTATTTCTTTTTGATTGGCTACTCTACACAAAGCTCGTCCATCTCAAGTCACAGCACCCAAAGTCGTCATCATATCTTCTATTTTAACTTTTACCTCTGACAATATGGCCATTTTTAAAAATGAGGAATCATAAACATTTTTTAAAGGGCATCCCTCCTTTTTTGTTTATCACATTAATTTCCCTTTTAATGTTTGTACTTGTTCATTTCTTAATATCTGAAACATATGTATGTGTTTTATTGTTCTTAATCATATTTGTACATTCTCCAGAAAAGATGTTTAATTTCTTGCTGTAAATGAAACGGTGTTTATGAGGAAAGGCATTTGAATTCACAATACTCTTGACACCCGCTACATTTTATATTAAAGAAGATCCAACAAAACTTATTTCCAAGGTGATTCATGGCTATAAATGGTCAAAAATCTGTCAACAGTAAGATGTAAAAATTGAATCAGGTGAGTAAATTAATCCAGCATTTGTGGGACTTGTGCCATTCACATTTTTTCAGTTTTGTGAACAAAAAAAATTTCCACAACATCTTTCAGCTGCTCCACAGAAGATCTCTCTAAAGTCAAGAGTTATGGAAACAGAGCTGACTCCTTTCTTTTTGAAGATGACAGTGCTACAGCTTTTTTCCTTACCTACGAGTCATTACAGCTGATTTTGGTTTTGACTTCACCTCAAAATGTAAATCAGAATTAGTAAATGTCATGTTATTACAAAGCAAGAATGTTATGTTTAAAAAAATCTGTTGCTTTGGATTTTTAAAATAATATTTAGTTTCTGTAAACAATTTTTTACTTAAGAACTAGTAAAACTAAATGCAAATGAACATTTCACGTTGTAAATGCTTGTGTACTTGTTACCTGCATAGTCAGATGGAGCTCCTGATATAGACATAGAAGATTTGGCACGTGAAGAAAATGGTCTGAATGCCGTGACTGCTGAAACCACCAGAGCAGCACAGCCCAATTAAACCCCAGTGTCCTGCTACAGCTGTGTGCCAAATCACTAACTCAGATGTCACCGGACCATTGGAAACCATGGCTCTGTGAAAGGGTGGGGTCAGTGGGGGTGGTGAAAGTGGGCTCTAGAGAAGCTCAGCCTCCAGCCAGCAAAACACCGGAGGATTCGGCATGTCTCTGCTTGATGGAGTTCCAAAAAAAAAAAAAAATCCCCCACTGATCCAAATCAGATCTTCTAACCTTCACATTTCCTCTTTTCCACTGTACAATTTGATGACTGTGTGGAGCAGGGGAGGGTTTACTGCTGAGGCGGATGCTGTAAGTTAGAGGAGGAGGTGGCAGAGAAGGTCAGGAGGAGGTAATGGCACTCACTCAAGCTAAAGGGAGAGACCATCTACTCCATTCCTTGCTCTCACTTTGTGTCTTTGTCCCACTCTGTCTTCCCTCCTAATTAGGAAAACAGAGTAACGTGGGGAGACTCAGAGGCTGCCAGCTTTAGGTACGGAAGCACAGTGCTGGCTCATTGTGCCCTCTGAGCTAAGGCAGTAAGAGAGTGAGCAAGGTTTTTCCGCTTCCAAATGCCACAAAGTTCAATGGTCCATGTTTAATACAAGACAAACGCCACACTGCATTGTCTCAGGGGGTTCAGTGTTTAAGGAAGTGATTGGACAGTGACACAGTGCAGGTTCAGAGTAAGTATGAACTCGCACTGTAATACAAGAGGTAGGTGAGATGATGAAATATTCAGTATCACTAAAGGTCTGATACTAGTCAAAATCCATGGAGTGGATATTGTAAAAAAAAAATACAATACAATCTGAAAACATTACATATACAAATGCTGTAAAGATACAAATATACTGTTTATAGGGCTGAATGATTTGAGTAAAATATGAAGAGTACTGTGCACTAGCATCATTGTTGTTTTTATGTGTGTCAAATACTGTGATTATTGGCATTTGAATTGAAATGATGTGACTGAAGGTTGGTCTTATATATTAGCCAGCTGTCAGTGAGTTGAACTCATGCAGTACAGAACATTAATCAGGCTTCGACTTCATATTTAAGAGAGCCAGGTCTGTGCTATATACTGTCACACTAAATATTTAACACTTAAACCTGTAGAAGCTGTATTTGTTTGTTTCTTTAGAAACATAAACTTGTGAATTGCTTCCAAACATTAATATTTTTTTATTGGTATAGAACATAAAACAATGATTAATGTAACAAACTCAACATCATATAACAGCTGTGACTATGTCAAATAAATAATCAATACAAATTCCAATCATAAAAATAATTGGACCTTAATACAAGTTAAACAGGGTAGATTAGGGTGAAGGTATTTTTTTAGATTGATGTATTTTTTCTGTGGTGTTGTTTCACCTGTGGTCTAGTTTTACCCATTAACCTACTATTCCTTCTGCTGTAGGTTTTCCCTTGTGTTTATTGGACTGTGCCTGACTTACGGCGTCAAAAGTATTGAGCTAATGTTTTGATAGCACTCAATTTACCCTGCATATGTGAGATACTCCCTAGATCTTTTTTTTTTTAACTAATGACCAGTGCCTGATACAATGTTACTGAAGGTAGTGATGGACATCCTGTTTTGCTTCTCTGCTCTGTGACATGTCAAGAGCGCCTTCATGATCCCACGCTATTGTTAGAGAAAACAGCCCAAAGTCAGTTTGTTCATTTGCTTCCAGCCAATGAAGACAGAAACATGCATTCTTAGGTTAGATTTCCCCTGACATGGATAACAAAAGTCCGGGGATCAGCCACATATGCAAAGGTACTTGAGTGATGATGTAATGCTGAGAAATGCTGTGTACATTTTGGTCAGTGATGAAGAAAGACAAAAGGTAAAGGGCGTCGTCCTGCAATAAGTATTGGCAGCACAATAACAGACACTTTCATAAGTCTTCATACAATTCTATTCAGTTTTTGCTGCAGCTGCTTTAAGATAACAAATCTCCCTCTCTACCCTCTTATTTTTCGTCTTTCTCTGCCATCCCTTGATGAGTGAGCTGCCATGTGAGTAAAGACTGAGCAATGGCTTCTCCAGGTCTGACATGGCGTTCACCAAATCAAAGACCCGCTCTCCATCTCTTCCTCAACTGTAATGGTTTAACAGAACGCATTAGGAATCGTACGATTTATAGAGAGTTAAGTCCAGCTTTCATCTCAGATCAGGGTGATTAATGTTGCACTGCAGTTTAGTCCCATGAATCGCTCTCTTTCTTGCTCCTGTGATATATTTAATTCCATGTCCATAAATCCATGCGTTAACTGAACCTATTGTTTAGGAGATGAGGGGGAAAAGTCCAAAAACTCATCCCGTCCCAGGCCAGGAGACGTGTCACTGTGTGTTCCGACAGCATCCCCTGAAACCATTAAAGCTAAATGTCTGTCTCACATTATGATAAACCTTGCAATCAATTTGATTTACAACGTTAAAATTACAGCTTCGGGGCCAATATCCTTAATATGGCTCAACGTGATGCAACATCCTGCCATTACGACATGACAAATTGTCCATCATGTCTCTTGCTGAGGTTTCCCATCTCTTTCTTGAATGAGCCTTTTTCATTCCAGCCTTTTCTCCACTGCTCTGCTGCCTTGCCTGTGCCCAGCCTTTCATGTGGTGACTCAGTCTATCACCATGGCTTTGACAAAGGAGCCAGCCAGCAATGCCACTCTGTTTTCCTCATTCTACCGTAAATGTTTTTGACCATAGACTTTATTGTGGACCAATGAGGCTTCAAGCCTGGATGCTTCCGTCCACCCTGTCTCCTTAGCCTAATTAGTCTCACCATTACCTCATGTCTGTAAGCAAAGGTCTTTGGGGCATGTTACCTTGAGCTGTAGTCCTTAATTACGGGACTCCAGGATCTGAAATGTGGGGGAGTGAGAAAGTGAACAGGGGATGCCCTTCTTTCCTCCACGGCCTGAGAACACCTTTTTTACGCTGATGAGAAGGTGTGGAAATCATAACACCATGCTCAGTCTAATAGTCATAGCACAGTTGGCCATTAATGCAGGGTGGCATATTTATACACTGCCTGCCAGGGCTGTGCAGGTTAACTCAACACTGTGTGTACATTTGGAGTCCAGGGGGTAAAAGTTCATGTGGAGGGTCCACTGCATTGAAAATTCCTGTGACACATGTGGAGCTAAAGCAGTGTACAGGGGCTGAGGTTGCACAAAGGCACTGACTATGTCAGATGAGTATGGAGCTGTCCACCTGTATTTTCTTAAACTTTTGCTGCGGCCTTCCCCTGAGCCTTGTTGGCCTCCACTGAAGCAGTTTTAATTACACACACACTGAACTGTCATCTTTTAAAGCTAGAGGTCACGAGAGAAGTTCAGGACCTTCCTCGCGTGTGCTACAAATTAGTCAAGACTGCCACGATTTCCTGACGTTTGGGTGACTGAGTGCTAGAAGAAGGCATAAAATATCACCTGCTTTCCAAATGTGTCTGTTTTCATTGCAATGAAGCCTTCCTGTAATAGTCTGTGTTACCTTGATAGGCTTCCAACAGAGCTGTCAGTTGAACAAGTTCGTGCAACTTTGTAAAAGTCCAGTACATGCTTAAGTAAGTATCAAAACAGTGTTTCTCCATCTTCCAACGATACACCACTCAAATGGAATGTAGCAGTGCGTCCAGCTGGGGTATGAGAGCCCAGCAGCAGTAGCCGTACTGACCCGGTGTAATGATGGTAAGTGGATTACAAGGAGGCCCTGGTCACTGGCCATTAATATTAATTCCACTGAAGTTACCTTCATGTGGCAGCAGCTACACCACAGGGACTGAGCCCAGGATATCGTCAAGATATCTAAAACACGTATTGCCCTGTGTCGAAACTCACATGATCTGTCAAACCTTAAAAGGCTTTATGTGACATTTATGTGATTTAAAATTGAATTTAAAAATCTAATATAACATAGAAGTACAAACAAGTCTTTTATATGCATTTTGATGGATCCAACAAAATGCATGTATGTATCCATAATTACCGCTCAGTCAGTAGCTAGCTTCATATCAAGGAGAGCTAATGTTACCATGACTTTGAGCCTGTTGTTACCAGCTGGCTAACGTTTAACTTTGAGGGGGGACCACAGAATGATGCACGTGGCTAGCACTATTGCCTTGCCGCAAGAAGGTTGCTGGTTCACGTCCTGTCTGTGTTTGCATGTGTATGTGAACTTGGCTTCTGTCCACATGTCCAAAAACATGCAGAGGTTAATTGGACAATCTAAATGGACCATAGCTGTGAGTATGTGAATGTTTGTTTGTCTCTATACGTTGACCCTGCGATAGACTCTCAACCTGTCCAACCTATTTCGTCCTATGTCAGCTGGGATTGGTTCCAGCAGCACCACAACCCTCATGTGGAAGATAAAGAAGTAGACGATGAATAATGAATTGTTTAGTGGAAATGGGCCTTTACTCAATAAAATGAAGAGAATTTGCGGCTGAAACTTGAAAACATTGATACAAAAAGTCATTCCTTTCCAAAAGAGTTTCTAGATTTGTATGTCAAATAATCACTAGAATAGTGTTTATTTAGGGTCAGTGTATAATGTTAATCAGTCAGCCATGAATTTGTTCTTGCTTTGTGTTCAGCAAAAATAATTAAAAAAAAAACACAGCATACCTTTTACCAATATTATCACTCATCTTTTGCTCCGCCATTTTGTTTGTTTACACCGGTCCATAATCACAATTTACAAAACGTGCAATAACCACAACCAAAACTCACAAAACATGAAAACGTGCAATAAACACATGGGCAATATGGGGTACCTGTGTGTATGTATGTAAATGTGTATTTATGTACTGTATGTATGCATGCTTGTTTGTATGTGTGTATATGTAAGTTATTTATATATGTATATGTGTATGTATGTATATACGCGTGTGTGTGTGTGTGTGTGTGTGTGTGTGTGTGTGTGTGTGTGTGTGTGTGCATATACAGTATATACTCTGTGCATATTTAATATTTTATCTTATATTTTATGGTGTCAGGTACCTGGGGTGTTTTTCTTTCCTGTCTCCTGTAAAAGATTTTAATTCAACAGTGGTGTGTGTGAATGCTGGAGTTGTTCATTTCTCTGAGGGAACCTCCCAAAGGGATTAATAAAGTCGTCTGTCTGTCTTTAAGAAAAAAAGAAGAAAAAAACACTTAACAAGCTGCGTAATACACTTGCCTGTGAAACCCTAGAGGTTGATAGACTGTATATCTTTTCATCAAAGTGGGTTCCTGCTACATGCCAAGACCTTGTAACACACATGTAGATTTCACATTGTTATTGCTGTGTGCCGGGAAACACGGTGACATGTTAGGAGCTCTTGGCATCTCTGTATCAACACGGTGAGGCGCTGACAGGTGCTCAACCCAGTTCATGACTACCACAGATGTACTGCTCAGCTTGTTTCTAGACCCTGAACCTACATGATTGAAACACTGTCATCTTTATACGGATGAAGGGACGAGGGACAACTTTGGGTGCATGTGCACACATTCAGTGGATGCTGTTTGTGTTTCAAATCAAGTGCTAGGTGGACCGGTCTGCCAACCGGGGAGATAAAATTGAAGCTTGCATGATATAAGGCCCTTTAAGACCTGGTATTAACATCTGAACCTGATCGCATGTGGACAGCCCTCATACCTGGCTTCAAATTGCATCTTGGACGGATCTGGCATCCCTGCCCTTTATTCAAATACACACTGTCATGACTGTTTGCAAGAACAAAACTATGTTTTTATTGAGTCTGACTTTACAGATGTGTCTGATGTTAGTGTGTTTGTGTGTGTGTGAGTGAAAAAGTGAGAGAGGCGCTTGGGTAAATCAAAGCGCTACACACACTGCTGCAACATGAAAAATGTTTCTATTTCTAAACATTAGAAATAGAAATATATGGCAATCTAGCCATAGAGTAGTGACCAACGGACGTAGATAAAATGCCTCTGTATGCAATTGAACAGAACAACAACCAGTTAGACCAATGATATACGGATGACGTGCTTGTTGTAGTTTTGTAGGAGCGATGGCTATCTACACTCTTAGAAATAAAAGTGCTGAGTAGAACCATATAAGGTTCTTCGGCTTGTCCTCATAGGAGAACCCTTTTTGGTTCCAGGTAGATTCTTTTATAAGAGTGTTACCAAGAACCCTTTTAAAACTCTTTATTCAGGAAAAGGGTTTTAAAAGTTTCTCTGAATCAAAATGGTTCTTACTGGAACCGTAAGTGTTACCAAGGAACCTTGAAAAACAAATGGTTCTCGGTAGAACCTCAGGCCTGGTAGAAGAACACTTTTGGAACCCTTATTTCTAAGAGTGTAGTAATCGCATCAAACAGAGGATGGATGGCGTTCATGCAGCTCAGGAATGTGAGCATGTGTCCTCAGACCACAAAGGAGGTTTCTCTGATCTGATCTGAGGACACAATCGGGACGCATTTGGGACGCATTTGGACCATTCACACCTATAATTAGTAGGATCTGCACATGATCAGATCACTGAGGACGGATGTGGGTCTGAGATGGGTCAAAGAGTTGAAAGAAATCTTGGTGGAAAAAATTGAAAGTAGGCAACATAACAGTAAGGGTGCACTTACATTTATGCATCACTTTGTTATCGGCACAGTATGTGAAAGCAAAAACACTGACAACAGGGAGAACGTCCTTCAAGTGCTTGAGCTTAAACATATAAACAGGAGGTTTTTTTTTGTCCTACATGACGGTATAGTGGCTAGCACCCAGTTAGAGCTTAGATGGGGCCCAAAAAATCGACCGACCCGGCCCAACCATTAACTGTAATTACGAACCCCAGCCCGATTTAAACCCAACAATTTTTTTAATTCGTGAGCTGTAAATGTACACGTACGTCCATGTCCTCCCCACAGCGGGAGCTTGTTGTACCTGCTGCCACAGTCTAATTTACAACAATAATAGAGCCGCTGAGATCCGCTTCCATGAACGCATATGTTGCTAATGACGATACGCTTCCTGGTTTTTCCAATTATGCTTTCACGGCCACAGGTTTTTACACCTTCAAACAATACGACATGCTATAACATGTCACGCAAACACGACGAGGGAGAAAAGACACAAATGCTTGATCGAGGGGTTGGGTCGGGCCCAGGTCGGGCTCGGGCAGAAAGTGCCTTTCTGTATGGAGTTTGCATTTTCTCCCAGTGTGTGTGGGTTTCCTCCCACAGTCCAAAAACATGCAGAGGTTGATTGGTCACTCTAAATTGACCGTAGGTGTGAGTTCAAGAGTGAATGTTTGTTGGTTGTTTGAATCTCTGTATGTTGGCCCTGTGATGGACTAGCAATCTGTCTAGGGTGTACCCCATCTTTCACCCTATGTCAGCTGGGTTTGGCTACAGCTTCCCACAACCCTCATGTGGAGAATAAATGGTAGACAATGAATTAATTAATTATTTGACTGCTTCCGCTGTGACTTTATAGGTTGAACAGTGCTTCAAAGTGAATGAACAGTGTTTCGGTTTGTGCCTTCTCTAGTGTGCATGAGTGCAGTGCAAAGAGCAAGAAGAATAACAGCAAGCTGTGAGTTTATAATGGGTCACATCCCTTTATGAGGTGATGTAATTTCAAATATAGAGCCATAGGTCCAGTGAGGATGCTTGTATATTATGAGTCGAGGAGAAAAGTGACTGAGCTACCGGGTCTTGCCCAGGCCAGACCTGGTTGACAGAGAATAGGTCTGTGAACAAGTCAAGCAGTCATCACTCACATTCCAGGGCTCAATAAGAAAAACAAACCATTAAGTGGTTCACCTTTGCCATGTAATAAATGCTTTACACACAAGTGTGATAACTTTCAGAACTCAGAACTTTATGAGGAACTGCAGCCTGGGGTAAAAAAAAAAATGTTACAAAGTAGTAACAGACAAGCTGAAGTGTCAGGAAAAGAGAGACATGCTCGGGGCCTTGTTAGTCAAATCCGACAGAGCAGAAGGGAGTTCTTCTTCTCAGCAGTCGGGCCAAAGCCGGTGTGTCATATGTTAGCAGGTGTTGATGGCAGGGAGTGGTGCTTTAGCAGCTCACGGAGCCGTTGAGATTTTGGCTTCAGACGACAGGCCCTAATGAGTGACGCTCCTCAGGGGCTGCTTTGCAGCCAGCCAAGAGTTGAGAGAGTGGTGCGCCCCTTTAACTGAAGCCATCTGAACAGAGGAAATGCCCACAGTCCAACGTCTGGCTGCCTGGCACTATGACCGTTTCACAGCCCTCTAGAGGGGCTCCAGCCGCGAGGCTAAAAAAACCAACCCCCCAGTCTGTGCAGCAGAGCAGCGGTGAAGCTCACACTCAGGCCGCAGACAGGCTGATTAGTCCTCTGAGTTTTGTGATTAGACTACACTGTTAGCATTGGAACGGCACAGACTGCCTTTTCCTGGATTGTTGAAATCTTGTTGAGAGACATATAGTATTTCCAAACTTCCTCATCTTCAAAGTGACAAATGTGATACTCCTTAAGCGCAGTTGTCCTTTTTTTGAGCCTGAGAAAGGCTACTGTTTGGTAACAAAAGACAGGTAAGTGATAGTGATGACATGAAGTTCAAGGTGTTATTCTTCTGGTTACAACTTGATTTAGAAAAATAAATTAACAAAATATTGGCTTTATAATAGGTAACTCATTGATGTGCAGGAGCTCAAATGTCTGCTGTGGACTTGCTTTTGTTTATGTTTGTAAATCACACTAAACGGGCGCCTTGGATACCTCACAATGTGTATAATCAAAGTTTCAATCCTGTTTTGACTGAGGCCTTCCTTTGTGGAGTTTGCATGTTCTCATGTGTGCTTTCTTCTCAGAGTTTGGAGTTCAGACATTTAAATTCAGCTTTTCATCATTTATCATTTTAAAGCTGCAGTGCATAAACTTTGGTGATTTTTCTTGTTGTTAATGTTATTTTTTGTTAGTTATTATTCTGATTTTGTTTGGTCTTATTTAACAAAAATTATAATGAATGAACAATATTTGCATGCTGCGTCATTCACCTGCAAACAAACTGTCGAGCAATACTATCAGACCTGACTGTGGAGCGTGTGTATACAGCTATCGCACAGGGAAAGGTGGGGTCAAGAAGCATTAATACAGTCAAAAAATCTAAATGAGTTTTTAAGCAGTAGAATTCAATTTTGAAACTTTTCTTGTGTGCTTTTTTGTGTTTTAAGTCATACTCCGACCTGTTAGAATCTGCCTTGCTTTACTCATGCAATGTTGCTGTTTCCTATATCTCTTTTGTCATGAAATGAATCACTTCCTGTGTGTAGTATAGGGGACTATGAGTTTATATCTTAACACCACTATCTATCTATAAAGCAAGGTGTGTCTGTGTGTTTGTCTGTCTGTCTGTCTGTGACGGGCATATCTCGCTGACCATTAGTCAGATCGCCCTAAGACTTTGGATATGGGTTGAGCATGGCCCGATGGTGTGCATCCTTGATTTCGCTGATTTATCACGCTTCACCAGGCAGGCAGCGGCTCATCAACAGCAGCTGCGGTGCCTAGAGCGGGGAGGTGAGAGTGAAGAGGCTGTTCTCATGGTGGGTGAGACATTTTCATACAGTTCACCACAGAACATGGTGTTATACTGAAACGACAAAGACGGTGTCCATTCACCAATACGCGAACACATATTTATTTAGCATTGGCATGCTACTATTTTGCGGCTAACTTGCCGATACTGTTTCCAAAGGTAAGCTAGCCAGGCTACGATTAGCATTAGCGTAGGGCCACTGGCGTGGATGACAGTCACAACAGCTAGCTACACTAAGGCTAATCAACAATTTTGCGTTGTGCCTAATGAGGTAGCACAGTGTTTGTATTATGTTAGCCTTTACGTTCCTTATCATGCATTACCATAACTGAAAAATCTTCTTCAGCTATAATATAGGAATACATACTTCCTACGGGCACTGCACTAGTACTGAGAAACACAGCGAGAGTTGTGTGGAGTTGATAGGCTTTATCAGCAGTGTGTTAAGTCATTTGACAATGTTATGAATGATAAAGAACAGATATTTGTCAATATTATAAAGTTACGCACTACAGTTTTAATACTATTATTTTAATGCTCGTAAAAATGGGGGGAATCATAAGTATTAAAGTTTAAATTCACTTCAGCTGGACTGCTTACGTATGAAGAACAAAAAAGATTACAGAGTCTTCACAGACAAGAGACAGCGGTGTACTGTTCTGCGCACAACAATGTTGTCTGCAGGCGAAGTTTCCTCTAAATTGTATTTGTCTGTTCACAGTCTTATTACTTTCTGCCTTTCAGAAGTACTATATGTCACATTATTCCCCAAGAAGCAGTGTTCCTCTCTGACTGGCTTTTTCCCTGACTGTGCCAGGTCTTGGAGCTGATCCAACACAATGGTCTCAAACTGTTTTCCTCTTATGATGGGAGGACAAGCTACCAGCCTCCTGTTTTGTTCACATCTCACTACACTTAACACATCTCCCTGTCTATCTGTTTTCACTCCCTCCTCCCTTTCTCACCTTTTCCATTTCCATCATCCACTCAATTTCTATCTTCATCTCATTTCACTCTTCTCATCCATGTGTACATCTTCACCTCCCTCTCCAAAAACAGACCTACCACTCATTCCATTCTCTCCCCCCCTTCTCTCCGCTTTTTCTGTATTGCCTCTTGCCTTGGCCACTCTCCTTTCTCCTGTTCTCAGGAGCTACCTCAGCTCCCTCTTCATCCTGACACAGGGGAGGAAAGGAACAAAGGGCCCCTGATGTCTTCCTGGAGACGTTAAAAGCAAAAGTCAAATGGGATTAGAGCTCCACAGGCATTAGTGAGTGAGGCAGTGCCAAACGTGGACGGGCTCTCAGGCCGCACTTTCAAAATAATAATTACGCAGTAAGAGATGAAGTGAGAGAGACAGAGGAGCAGCGAGGTGAAGGGAGTGGTAAAGTAAAGGAGAGAAGATCTGTGTTTTTATTTAAGTGTGCTGAAAGTCTTAAAAGAGTAGAACCAGCTGTTATCTCCCTGCGAGAGGAAGGGGGAGCGGGGGCAAGGCGATCAGTTCAGCAGAATGGATTTTTTTTAGAGGCCTTTATCCAGTAAACAGGTCAAGGTGGGGGCAACGTATCCTCACATGAAACAAGTGAAGTCACCTCTCGTGCTTGCTTTAAAGAGTCATTTTGGGGCATTTCTTAACCAGAAACGAGGGAAAAGTGGACTTCCAACATGCATTCTTGACCAAAATTGGCCAACTACCCTTGTTTGTTGGGCCCAAACACTTTCACTGCATGTCGATTGGTTGTAGCTATTAGATTAATAACAGTTGTTTTAGTGATTTGGCACAACTTTCAGTGGCTTCAGAAAGCACTCAGACCGCAAAATAGCAATTTCACCCATTTAAAATTGAATCTGCAGCACAACAAAGCATGCAAAAAGAGAACAGCAAAAAGGTCTGCTTTATCCCTGAAGTCTGCAAAAGTCTCCTAATCCAGTTAGCTCTGTCTCAGAGAGAGGGCCTATGTAGAAATCTACCTATTTGATATGGTGCTCACATGGTACATATTATGAAATAAAGATGATTTTAATCCAATTACCTCAAATCAATTGACGCACAATAACTTTGGCTGAGTGAGAGTGAGAGTATTCCAACACATAAGCACTGTTTGATATTTGGGTATTTTCAATTAAATATGCTTGATGGGACTTTAGAGATGACGCAGCACAATGTGGGCCTCAGACTCTGGACCTGGGCCACGACCGCAAGCTATTATCCATGGTGCTTCACACAAAAATCCAGGTAGGATTTTCTTAAACTAACTTTCTTTCTATCAACACTATGCAAATTCTGTTCTGTTTCTGATTACCAGGGTTATGTCAACATTTCTGATTGTAATCTTATTGTAATTGGTGAGCTAATATCTGTGCTGTCTGTTTTTGAAGCTCTGATGAGGAGCTATGACAAAAATGGCTATTTTAATCATGATTTAGCCAGTATAATAATGTCTTTTTAACTATTTCCTTCCTCACAACCTTACAAGTTTGAAGTGCCTGAAACACTCTTTCTTTTTTTGACGGTGTAACCTTTGCTGGGCATGCTGTCGCTGTAGCAATCACGCAAATGAAACAAGTGAAGTCAATGATGAAAGAAAATGTTTTAAGTTAATTTAAATTTTGAATGACTTGAATGAATTTGAATTTGTTATTTTAAGATTTAAAGTTGCATGTTGTTGCTTTAAGAATGTGATGTTGAAGCAGTTACTTTGGGATTGTCGACAGAACCCCTGTCAGGATCGAATAGGTACCGTCCTTACATGTGATGTCCATGACTTTGAATAAAGCCCAATTTATACTCCTGCGTAATATACTCGACGAAGAGCCTGTCGCAGAGCCTCTGCGTCGTCTCCGACTGCACAAAATATTTTTTAAGTGTCCGTCACTCCGTCAAGGGACAACGGAGACGGCAAGAGCTGCGATTGATCCTCAGGACAGGCCGAGCGAAGCTGCTCTGTGCCGATTCACAGTGCGCACCGAGCGTCCACAGAGGCGGAGCTGATCACCGCCGACAAATTATCCCTCAAATTATCTTAAAACTACATTCCGTGACACAGAAAAGTGAGAAACGGCCACTGTTTCAACAATAACAGTCTTTCTCTCTCGGACGGCATTGCTCACTGTAGCCAAAAGCACAACAACCTTGCGCAGCGACCCCTACTGATCGGGCGGGAAATTGCAGGGCGTATCAGTTGAGGAGGATGGGACTGAGGAGATGAGTGGAGCTTTAGGAGAGTGGAAGAATCCAGAAGGATAAAGGAATAAGAATGAGAGTAAAGGAGAATTTCAAGCTGTGATAAATAGACGGAGGAAGCAAAAACTTGTGATTTGAATTGTGATTAACACCATTATTCATTGTCTACCACTTTGTTCATGTGGGTCAACTGGAATCAATCTCATCTGACACATGACAAAAGGTGGGGTACACATATAGTCTGGACATTTAATGTCCAGACTATATGTGTACCCCGCCACAAGTCCATTGCAGGGCCAACATACAGAGATTAACACCTACATTCACACCTATGGACAAGAGTGTTCCTTCAAACTCTTTTTTTTGACTGTGAGAGGAAACTGGAGAACCCAGAGCAAACCAACACAGACACGGTGATGCAAATTCAATGCAGAAAGGCCCTAGTTCAGACCAGTTCACAAACCCGGGTCTCTTTGCTGAAATGTAAGAGTGCTAACCACTACTTCCCCATGTAGCTGGAAGAACAGCTTGGAGTTAAGTATAAGTATCGGATTTTATAGCTTTTTTTATCATGGTACCGTAGTGCCAATACATGCGATGCTTACTTGCTCAGGTTTTGACGAGGATGTCATTCCCCCTGTTGTAAGATGGTGTACTATCCAAATGATCTAGGAGACATGACACGTTATTTGAAGGTCAAAATCCTACATTGTGATGCTTTAATCAGTATCGTGTTAAAGCTCCCATAGAGTGGTCCTATCACACATAATCAGCACACCAGCTCTCAGAAGCGCAGCTCCCCCTCTGGAACGGTGGATGCACTGCTACTCATTATCAAAACATTGTTTTAACAATGTTTAAAAATGGCTTGGTCACGACTCCCAGCCGCAGTCGCTTTTACAACTTTGAACCGGAGTCAGACCCAGAGTCAGAAGACACTTTCGCAACGGACGTTCTTCTGCGGTACAATGTACGCAACCGAATGTGCCCGGACAAGTCCGTTCTAGGTTCTCTGCTTTAACTAATTTATATATATTTAAAATTATGCACTACAGTTTAAAAAGGAAAAAAAATGCTCCTCCGAAAAACACAACAGTGTTGATGAAAACCTTTTGAAAGAGCTCACTTTATGTGTGTGTCATAGTCATTTGGTCAGTAGTAAATTCTTCGTTTTTCACTTCAAGAAGCTGGATTCTGCAGATCAGGGCCAGCGCTCGCTGTCCAGGTGTTGATAGAGATTCAGCAAATTACCTAAGAACTCTGGCACATGGTGTTAGCTTGAAGACATGGAGCTTTAACCAGCTACTTGGCATAAAATGCTTTGTATTTGGCCAGCTGGTGGAAAATTCTCTCCTTTCACAAGGAAACTCTGCCACAAAACAAAAGAAAAAAACCTGGTGTTGGCCAATGCAGGGGTCAAATCCACAGCCATGGAAATATTAAAGCACCGTGAACTGAGCTCACAAGCCTGTCTGACATTATATAAAACATGTGATATCAATTGAGGAACTATATGGTGCTTGTTAAACCCACTGCAGGCCAGACAACAAAATAGCTGGTAAATTTTCACATCATTAATAACGTTATATCCAACACAGATTTGAAAGTCTTTTCTGTACCACAGAAACACAAGGTTGTTCGACACCGTTAAAATCTCCTCATGACATCCACGATGTTAACGTGGCTGTTTTGTTTTGTTTTTTTCTATTTGTATATTAAATGGCAACCTGTAAATATAAAGAAAGTACATTTCAAGGGCTGGGAATATTCAAGATTATGATAATATGATTTTCTCAAAGATATGTTTTGTGGCTGCATTTGCTCCTTCCACTTTTCTGGAAGCACATAAAAGCTCTTGTAAAGTGCTTCGGCGATTTTGCTACAGGAGCCAAGTGTTGCCTTGCAGAATTACAACCAAAATAAACAAGATGTGTTTTAGGTCACGTAGATACAAACTTTGTCATTTTGTTTCCCCCTGAAGCCCTATGGCCATAAATCTCTTGTGACTTCTATATTTGACAAGCATCCTCCTCTCCAAGGAAAGCACTGGCACTAAGCGATCCCCACTTGAAATACATACTGTACACAGTATTTGAAAGCCACAATTGCAGGTTTATGTTCATAAGACGCTCAAGCAATGACATTGTTGCGAAAGAATATTCCCAACAGTATCAGGTTCTGTTTGTTGAGACTCATTTAGCGATGATGTTGATTAATTTTAATCCCGTGAATTTCATCCTGCAGACCTTTCATGAACTTTGACACATTAACACACGGTTAGTGTGGTGATGAGTTTCAGAGTTTAGTGTTTGAGGGATAATTGCCTCCATTATTGCTCTTTTTCAGAGTGAGCAGAGCCCAACACATGTTGTCCATTGGCCTCTTTAACCACAGTGCTTATTTAAACAGTCAATAAACAATGCAGTTGCTCACAAATAATGAATGATCTCATCGGAGTCTGTCCAATTTTAAAAAACGCAAGCAAAGATAAACTTATCAATAGCAACTGAGAGTGTATTTGTGGATTACCACAACTGCTCTTTTTAAGAAAGTTATAGAAAGCTTAGTCTTCATTATAAGTTGTCCATGCCCGTTGTTCTCGTTGCCCAAATACACAAAGAATTATGAGAAAAGGACAGAGCATTCTGTAGCTTTTTTTTTATAACGAGACGATGTGGTCATGGCCTCATGTCAGCCTCACTTTTACTGTTTTCTATTTCAGAAACGTAATGCAACACATCTTTCACAGGTGCTCATTACGATGACCAGTATCACCTCTTTCTTTTCCCGCTTTAGCTGCTCCGCTTTGTGCTGCAATGAACAGGATTTGACCCAAGGCCTGTAAAAACAACAGAACTCTGTGGTGGATGAATCCAGTGCCGGAGACACGCTCTCTGGGGTTCTCCAGACCAGGAGCAGGAACAGTAGTCTAGTGCACCTCCTCTCCATCACTCTTGTTAGTCACGCACAGCCTTTGTGTATGTTTAATCTGAGTGTTAATGGAGTGTTGTGGAGGCTGGAGTGACGGTGAACGGATGCAATCACGATGTCCATGTGTAAAGAGGCTCGGCTGGAGGACCTCTCTGTGTGTGTCATCAAACGGTTTCCATGAATTTAATCAGTGGCTGAACTCGGGCTCTGTAGAAACAGCATGGAGAACAGTAATGTTTATTATGCTGTATTAAGTTTTAGTCAAAGAAACATCTAAGACTGAGCAGGTGCTTCTGAGCTCAGAGCATATTTGTTTTACTTTGTAAAAGACCCAGACTGGGAAGAGGGTTTCATTTAATCTTCCTTAACAAACAGCAATTAGACTCACTAATGAGCCCCTTGGTTAGATGTATTAAGACCCTCATTTATCCTGCTTTTTCTTCTCTTTTTTTCTTTTAGTTTTCCCTCTTCTGTACTTCTTTTCCCTCCTTTAGTGCTTCAGACAGGCACAAATGCAGACGTGCACAGATGCACACGCTTTACGTCAGCTCAGTCTGAATTCCCTCACTGGTATGTCTGAGCTCCACTGCCTTCAGTCCCACCATGCAGCTCCCGCATCCGTTTTCCAGATCTTCATTGCTTCCTAATTTAGACAGCCTTTGCCTTGTTCCAAATAAAATACCTGCAGGGGGAGGAGAAACGCATAAATCCAGCCCTCTTAAAACAACAACATCCACAGTGATCTCTCTTGGTAATAGAGATGAGCTACCGCTCTCCTCCGGCGGATCTCTGATGATTGATTTACATGCACGCTCAGTCCAGCTTACCTAAACAGTTTAGGAGATAAAGCACTTTCACCTGCTGTGCTGCCAGGCAGGAAAAGAATAGGTCTCATGACAGAGTATATGCCAAGCAGGGCATATACCAGAGGAAATGTGTGGTTTTACTGGTCATGAGACATCCCTTTTCTGTCAGTCAGCCTTAAGACATCATAGTTGGGCGGCTGCCTCGCAAAAACGGAAACAAATGTGTTCTTTAGGAGGAAATAAGTTTAATCACATTAAATGAAAACGAGTCTGCACTTATTTATTTATGAATCGTGTGTCCTGGAGTATGTTTGAAATTGTACAAGCTGCCTGCTGTATGGCCTGTCAGTGTCTTTCTGCCTCTGCTTCATGTCACTTCAGAGTGGTTTCACTGTGCACAATAATAATAATAAAAATAATAAAAATAATCCAACACAGCATTGATTGAGCATTGATTTTGTTGTGAAAAGGAAAGATTGTGTTGATTTATTTTGTGACAAGGTTGTTTTTCATTACATCCAAAACTGGATTTCTGTATTGCTGGCACTTCCACGTGGAAACAATTTTATTCCCCTTGCTTCTCCCTGTCAAGAAAAAAAGGTTTAACACACCCCGTCTTGTGATGACTGCTGTTAAGTTTATTAAATTTGAACTGAGTGAACTCATTTGCTGTATCTAAACAGAGTATTCACTCAAATAGACTGTTTTCACTAACCAATGTTTGCCTGCAGGACAGTGCCAAACCAGCAGCGAGAGAGGAAATAGTCTCTCAAATATGCGGTCATGTGGACACTCTAGTAGGAAGGCATACATTTTTTTTTATTATTGTGACAACATTTAATTTAAAGGTTTTTGGGTCTCTGGCCTCACAAGTCACACCATATCCAAAGTTAGACTTCACACAGATGGGATTTTGTAGATAAAACTCTCTCTCTCTCGCTCTCTCTTAGGTCAAATGGAAGTTAGATAGATGAATGGATGGATGGATGGATGGTTAGATAGATGGATGGATGAATGGATAGATAGATAGATGGATGAATGGATAGATAGATGGATGGATGGATGGATAGATGGATGGATGGATGGATGGATGGATACCCACATGAGGGTAACGTGGGCCTTTCGCCTATCTCAACTTACAGACAAACAACCATCGACTCTCACACCTACGTCAATAGAGTGTCAATGCTTTAATTGTTCACTTTTGCTTTACTTTCTTTTATGTTTGCGTTTTGTTATTTTGACCCTTAGCACTGCCCGTTGTGTTTGACCGTATCGTAGCAACGGACGGGGGTGGGGTGTTAAGGGAAGCGAGCCTGTTGTTCCTATGGACACGCGTTAATACCTGTCGGTAAAAGTTTGAGATAAAGAGAGATATCGACATTGACGGTAGGTTCGTTCTTCAATTGGTATATGAGCGACATAAATAATGTATAAACATGTTTTAACATGATAGGAAAACGCGGTTGTATTTGGGATATAGTTCTTGCTAAAACATCAGCTTTGCTAACGTGAGCAAACTTCATGTAGCTTACTTTTTCATGGCGTTCCACTATGTTGGCTCCCTGTCACACTGTCATTAATTACGTAATTAATTATGAACGGAACCCGAGCCGTAATTAATGCTATCAGTGACACCTGTGCTTTTCCTGCTAAAACACGTCAAACTCTATGTGAAAAACTGCGACATTATTGGGAAACTCACACTGTTTGTTTGCTGGTGAGTGAACCTGAAACTGTCTACTAGGCTCAAATAATTGGAATATGCAGAATTAATCAAACGTAAATGTTAAATTAAGTTACAGGAAGTATTAATGACACAAATGAGTGACAAATTAGAACCTCATATCTATTAGTTTTGTAATTTTTGTTGGATTCATAGTAACAAGTTGTTTTTCCCTGAAGTGTATGTTGTTGTTTGTGTTGTTGTTTGCATGTTGTAGTACAATTTTAATTATTTGAAAATAGAGAACGCACACAAAGAGCACAAACTTCTGCTGAGTTTGCTCAGTTAATCACTGTATCCATAGAAAAAAAGGTAATACCATGATAGTCAGGTTAGAATGAGGGAGTTTCAACAAAAATATGGTTAAAAGTAATAGAATACAATTTATAATAAAATAGGTCAACACTATTGAGTAAGACTCATTCAATTGTGAGGCAAATTAATGTTCCACCGATGGACCTACCGTCTCTTAATTAACAGCACTTGGTAACAAAAAAATATTCTTTTATTAATGTCAAACCAAGTTAATATCTCATATTCACAAGTTTTTACATGAATTAGAGACAAGTGAAGTACCACACTGAGCCTTCTTATGCCACAAACACTGATTAAGATTGTGTTAATGTATGGTTACAGAATATCCCGGGCCAGTGAGATGGGGCTATCGCTGACCAAGGCAGCTCAGTGGACCACTGCTGGCAAACTGGAGTTCACACCGATGAATGAGTCCCTGTTGAAAGAACTCCTGAGCTTTGTGGAGGAGTTCAGCTCCCGTCACCCACAGGAGGCAGAGCATGTGTTCGAGGAACCGCTCCGATGGAGTACCACTTTAGGGGCATCTGATTTCAAAACAGACTATGACATCAGGTTCGTCTAATCATGAGACTTGCAGCTGGCTGGCCAGTGCTTTCAGTATTACGTGTCTGTGCAGGATATGCTGTCACCATGGTGTCCAAATGTATTTTACCTTTGCCATGCTCAAGGCACCAGGCTATAATTAATTTGTTTTTCAGCTTCAGCAAGACATTCCTTTTTATTTCATCAGAAATTCTACTTTCAGCTTGTGGTTAGCTTTGAGTCTGATGGCTGGAAAGACCAGAAGTCCAAACACAAAAATACAGACTGATAGTCCTCAATCATTTTGCCATGTTTATTTAATTTAATACAAATTAAATGATGACAGAAATAATATTGAGGTTTACAATTATTCAGTTTTTTTCCCCCTTAGTGGCATCGATGTACGGTCCCATGAGAAAGACTCTGGAGGGCAACCACTGCTGCAGCTCTCTCCTCCTACTGTTTCTGTCCGCAGCTTCAGTCAGTTCTCCAAACTAGTTCATCTGGCAGTTGATAAGAAGCTGGAGGAGCTTCGAGCATGTCTGGAAGGTAAGCACAACGACCACAAGTTGAGGTTTGAATATCATTTGCATCCTGAGTCGTCCAGCCACATGAATACCTCCATAACCCACAGATTTAATTTGTTTGTCCTTCTTGTTACTCTCTACAACCATCTAATTATCCTGCCATTGCTAATTCTTTAAGGATATGAATTTTCTTTCAGGCTGCTACTAAAAAGAGATATAATATATTTGTCTAACAGAGGAATATGGTATAACTCATTTTCATTGCTGGTAGATGTTTTATAGAGAAGAAAGTGTGTGGAAAAAAAGAAAACACTTATATGCTTTATTGTGACTCCAAAAAGTAACCCAATTCACATTTTTGAATACACAAAACAGCATCTGTTACTCTTTTTATTCAGAAAATAAAGACGCCATGGTTAAAGTCCTTGGTCCCTGCTTTGCTAACATCTTGGAGAAAGAAGACTCCCACACTGATGTGCTGCATCTGCTAGACAAAGACCAAGCAAAAGAACCAGAGGTCAAGATCAACTTATTTCATTTGCTCCAACATATGGACAAACAGCTCCTCGGCAAGCTACTTGAAGAAATAGAGTAGGTGCTTCTCTTTTATCTCCTATTCTCTGAGCATTCAATGAGATTTACAACCCATCTTTAATCTTTTTGCTCTGTCTAATAGATCCACTACAATGTATTCTGACATGCTTTTGTTTCTGATTGGAACAGGCAGTTGGTTTATAAAATCAAACATGAATGAACAAGATGAATCAGATGTCTGTTTTGCTTTGTTATTCTACATTTTCATCAGAGTCGAGCTCAACCCCACTGCATTAAAGAGTGACATTGAGTCGCTGAAAAGGCTCTGCAGCGAAGGGGAGAAGAGGTTGTTGAAGTCGGTTCGATACACATCAGGTTTGAATTATCTCCACGTTTCGCTGTGTTGCAAGACAAGCAATTGCTATTAACACTATTGCTGAGTATTCCAAAGCATAAAATGCCTGTGTTCTGTCACTACAACAGATATGGAAGTCATTATATGTGTCAGATTCAAGTTTACTAAGTCATTAGTCAGTGCATGTTTTTGCCTAATGACAGTTTATTTATTCTTCTCTGACAAAGCATTCATTGGCATGTGTCCACCAAGTGATAAATGTTGTCTCCCCAGACCAGATTTAAAAGATAATGGTCACTGTGTTGCCCTGCTGTGTAAAAGGGAAGTTTGTAATGAAACCGTGGCTCTGTTCTGTGCTGCTAAGTTGTACTTTGTATTTTGTTTTTGGATCCACTGCTACTCTTTTTAATATTGATTTGGCATGTAGGCACATACTAACATTTGCAACAAGACTGCTGGAGTTTATCTGCTCTTTTTCTTTGTTCATTTTTAAGATTTTGAATTTTCAAATGGCTGCCGGGCCCCTCCGTGGAGACAGGTGTATGGTGAGGTGTGTTACCTTGTGGTTGAGCCCTGTGACACAGAGAACCTCTGCATCACCTGCAGCACTGCTGGATTTTTTCTAAATGGGGTAAGAAGATAACACACTGTGAGCTACATCAGCCCCAGTAATCAATGCAATGCTTCCCTTTTGTGTGAGAAAATGTTCAAGGTGGTTTCTTAACAAGACCAGTTTTCTGGATAATCATTTAAGATAGACCATTTCATTATTGTACAGTCACATAAATAACAGTAGTTCCTCAGATCACTGGTTCAGCTGGATACGTTACTGCAAGAGCCACACAACTGCAAGGTTAGTGAGGAAGAGTTACAACATATTTGGCAACCCAACAAAAATCTAGGCCCCTTAAAGTCAAAACGCATGCTGTGCCATATCGTTATTAAGTAGCTTTTAATGTATTTAACTTTAATTGATTTTATTTATTTTCTCATATAAAAAATACAAGTACAACAAAAAGGATGTGAAGGAGGTTTGCTAAAAAAGTTGGCATTCTCCAGGCAACAACTATAGTTATTAAATATTATTTAGATGATAAATATCAGTTATGTCGTCATATCAGAAGACAAACTTATTGCTCCAATAAATCATGACAACAACAATAGGGTTAAACATCCAAGGAGCATTCACAAAGCAAATCATTGAAAATAATTTGGAAAAACACTTTCATGTGTTGTAAAAAAAATAAAAGGTTCAGAGACAAATAACCAGGTAAAAATGAAACAAAAAAACAACCAGTATCCAAAGGACAGGACTCAGTTTATATTGGAAAGCCACATGGAAAGTATTGAGCCCACAGAATAAATTATTTTTCTTTTTTGATCTGTTGTTAAGACATATCTTAAAAAAATGCACTGATAGAGAATTCCAAATTTTGGATCCACACTAGAGAATGTAGAATTGAGAGGTATGGAAATGAGGGGCTCTGAGGAGACTGAAGCTACACGTGGGATATGTTTGAAGTTGATGGCTATAAATAAATTCATGCCATGGGAAAAAAAGGAGGAAAGGTTGTTTTTAAAGAACAGTGAACAAATAAATCCATGTGAAGATTGATAAATGCTGAGAACACCCAGTTCATGAAACAGGCTGAGAGGAATGTCTTTGATGCACACAACAAATGACTCTTAGTGCTTGTTTCTGAACACAATAAATGTGTTCAAGTTTAGTCTGATGAGTACTAGTTCAGGCTATGTTACAATAATTAATGTAAGGAAAAAAAATGTCAGAGTTTATTAAATTGTCGGTTTTCCCCAGTATATCAGTATTCTATTTTAGTTGTTGTTGATGTATCTAATGTGAGGTTTCAAGGACAAGGATTCATCAAAAAGGTGTTTCTTCTTGTGTTTCTCATTATGTGAATATGAAGAAGAAACAACGTTTTGAGTTTCCAAAGCTATAACAGTAAGGTAAAAAATAATACATTTTGTACCAGGCACAAGGTCCAAGAGTGCTATCTTCTATCATTTTAGACTAACCTGAGTTTACCTGCAAAACAACTGCTTCTGCCAACATTAGGTCCCATGTACATTAGTCCATTTGGAATGAACAGCAGATTTAAATTACATTTAAATCTTTATTTATTCAGGCTGTCTCATTGAGATTAGGATCACTTCTCTGAGAAAGCCCAGAGAATGTTTAAATGTTTTTCTGGTGCCCAACTATGCCCTGAAGAGTGACAAGTGCTGGATATGCTGCTCCCAGGTGATAAAGTAGCGAATATATTGAAATCAGGCACTTTCCACATACAATACAAAAGTGCATACAATTGATAATCAATAGCTCATAACAGGCTGATTATAGGTTTACATGCACATTTATATTCCACATTTAATGTGATGTAGTTCTGGACGGGATCGAACAGAAACAAACATACTTTCAAAACATTATGAAAAACATGAATATCAACTGGGCTTTGGATGGAAACCTTTATAATGGGGTGGTTGAAGGAGTGAAAGGGTGGGCCATTGTTTGCAAGGTCAAACAAGTCTGCCACTGGTGGAAAACTAATACAAATTCAATAAATATCACTAATAACTGCACAAGTAGCTCCAGATGCTAATTACAGTATGAATTGCTAGAGGGACATTCATTAATTTATTTAGTCTACTGCTTTATCTTCCATATGAGAGTGACGGGGCTGTGTGAAAAGCCGACATGACCTCTGCATGTTTTTGGACTACAATGGGAAACTGGAGAAAACCCACGTACATTTGTTGACTTGACTTTACTAATTCAATTAGTTTGGCATGAATAAGAAAAGAAGAACTGTCTATTCATAGCTTCAAATCTGAACAAAAACGAACCATGAGGGTGTGAAGCTGCCTGCATAGCTTACAGGCAGAATTATGTGGAGATTGAAGATATATCCAGAAGTTCAAACTTCACTGCAGGAATCCACCTACAGTATTTGGCCTTGCCTCACACATGAAATTTTGCTAGTTTGCAAAAAACCTGAAGGACTGTCAAACTGTGAGGAACAAGATTCTCTGGTCTAATGAAACCAAGACTGAACTGTTTAGCATCAATTCCAAGCTTCATGCCTGGAAGAAACCAGACATCGTTCATCACTTGCCTAATAATAGGAAAGTGTGAGAGTGACAACAAACACATGTGAAAGGAAAATATAAGTAAGTGAAAGTGAGCATGTATGTGCTGTATGTGAAATGCATATATTATGTTCTGAATGATTCCTCACAGTATCCATTGTTGGTGCATTTACCAAGATCAGATGGCTTTATTAAAAAAACAAAAAAACAACTTGGATTGTCATTAGACAGACATATATTGTAATTAATATTTGGAGCAGCAGTAAACAACTTTAAATTGATTCAAATGTTACTCACATAAATCTCTCTTTGAGGATAGTTCTTTAAGTTTCCAGGTACTTGGTAAATGTCACAAGCCATTCAGAATGTGTGCGCAATAATTTCTTCAATAGGATTTTGGATACAGCAGTACCTGACAAGCGGTCGGTTTCCTGTCTCTGTTTCTTTTCCCTGGAAATAGGTGAACCAAGGTGAAAAAAACAATATGGGTGACATTGATGCAAAAGACACCCCAGTGTCTTACACCAAATTTAGTGGTTTACATGGTTTCACACTTCCTCTCTGAGGCTGGCTAGAGATACTTCGAGCCTTGTAACTTCAGCTCCTCCAGCTGGCATGTGGGTTGCATTATAACTGTGGTTTTTAGAATTAATGAGACTGTTTTTCACGTTGTTTTCACAGGGCATAAAACAGGAGGGGGCAGAGAGTGGCTACGAGCGAACAAGTGATACATACAAAGACCTGCTAACACTTCTGAAGAGCCGATCTCCATATTTTGCCGAGCACATAAACAAGCAGGTACATCAGAATACAGGCAGAAGCAATTATCATCAACACATTGAAACCTTTTTTTGCAGCCCTGAATTTTAGCTCTTGAAGCGACAGTGTGGGCGCTGAAATGCCTCTTTGTCCCATGAACGAGGTCTTTCTCTCTAAACCTCTGACTTGATCACTGATGCTGTATGACTCATATTCATAAACAAAGTTTGGAGTGTAATCAGTGTCTGTACTGATGCTGTGTCTTTAATGCTAGTGAGCTAGTGTCTGGTTGTCACTGCCTTGAAAAATGTCTAAATCGACCTCCTTCGTGTTCCAACATTAAAAAACGCTGAGCCCCATACCACACACAGACACACACACAGGTTCACACAGCTATTCTTCTCAGAACGCTACATTGATATCAGTTCATTTGGACAGCCAACAAAGTATTATCCATAGCCTTAACCAGAACCAGTTCATGCCTAACCCTAACCTTAACCTAACCACAATTCAGAAATTAGCAGTTCCTCAGAAATTAAGTACTGCCTCATTACGACCAAACTTTGGTCTCCATTAGACTACTGGTCCTGAGAAGGTTAGTGTTTATGCCAGAAAATGTCCTAAATAGGTAAGAAATGCAAGTACACACACACACATTGAAATATGCGTGATTTATTCAGTAGTACTATTTTCTGCTTTAGTAATTTGACGACATAACAAATAGCCCTGATAATATATTCCAGCTGCTCTCAAGAATCTGTTAATCATTTAGAGGTACAATCTTTTTTCTCTCTCACTCACTCTGATGTTTGTAGGAAAATGTGGCATCATCACTCGCTCATTGAAAGCCTTGAAAGTCCACATACTGCTCTCTGTCTGCTCTGTACGCAGGTTATGCGTATTATACAAGTAAAAGACCATAGTTCAATCCAGCCAAGGACACTCTTTTAAACAAGCTTATTTTACTCTATACTATCTTACAATGCAGACTATACTGTTTGTTTTTTTGTCAGTCTTACTCGTTTAAATGTGCTGGAAAAACAATAATGTGTTGTGCAAATCCAAAAGCAAGGATCACTAGTACTCATTTACATGCCGTCATTCATATTCATCTCAATGATTCAAAAATATGAACTTCTGAAAGACCATAAGTCATGCCACGTTACTTTCGGAACAAAAAGTCTACTCATAAGAAACAGTTGAACAAAGTAAAATAAAATCTTTTTGAATTGTTCCTTAGGATTTTCCATGCATCGTTACTGCAGGGCATTGACTGCCCTAAGTCTTTGACAGCCATTCATACTCACTCTTTTATTTATTAACGTCATTAACATAATGGCTCTTTTGGTTGATTTGTTGATCCACCACTTTGGTTCAGACTCAAGAATCCCAACTATTAGATGGATTATGATTAAACATATGGTCCCCAAATGAATATTCCTAATGGCTTTTGATTTCTTTTTTTCCCACCAGCAGTGGGAGTTTTCACTTTTACCTTTATGTTTTAATTGGATTGACTCAACATTGTGTATGGCTATTCACATTGCCCAATGGAGGAACTTTTTTCATCTCCAGGTTTGTCATACACTCTGAGAAATAAAAGTGCTAAGTAGAACCATATAATATATATATATATATATATATATATATATATATATATATATATATATATATATATATATATATATATATATATATATATATATATATATATATATATATATATATATATATATATATATATATATATATATATATATATATATATATATATGGCTTGTCCTCATAGAGAGAACTGTTTTTGGTTCCAGGTAGAACCTTTTTATAAAGGTTCCATGTTGGCAATGTGAACATGTAGACCTTGGTATTTAGAATAAGCATCCACACCCTGTTTACCATATACTGTATTTACCATTTTGTTTAAATGTGGACCTTTTTTTATATTTTGGAATGGGTGTCTTATTTTATAGAATTGGGGATGATTGGAGATTAAATTATATCTGACAGCTTTAGCCTTTAGAGTGCATCTTAAGTGCTTTCCTTATGAAACAGCAAATGGTCCATATCTTTCTTTACTAGATCTAAAGGTTCAATAACAACATTCAATGAGGTCAAGGTTTTGAAGACTTTGATGAACCAATGAACTGTGTCAGACAGAACTGTGTAAAAAAAACACAAAAAAAGAGAGAATATTTTGATGTTTTTTTTATGAGTCCTCTCTGAAATGTGGTGCCTTTTGTCTGAACATTCACAAAGTGATGGACAGCTGCAGCAAATATCACTGTGAATGGGTCTGTGGAGCACAAAAGCATTGTCAAGGTCTTTTTTTATTTGATTTATTTAACTGTTCATATGTGCGTGGTCGTTTCCTGTAACATTTGTTTCACTCTCACTGCTGGGTATTTTCTTTCCGTCTCTGCTTGGGCTAATCACCGTCATGTAACAGTGTCAACTTAAAAAAAAACAAAAAAAAACACCATCTTGAAATGTATTTGATTGATTGCTGACAACAGCAATTAAATGGTGCTATGCGCCTTCTGTGTGTGAGGTATTAAGTAATTGTAGTTATTCTAGCTGACGTGATCCAGTCCACCTTGAAAATGATTGCCAAAGCAGAGGTGTCTGTCAGGATCACAAGCCTACATCGCTGCAGCTCAGCTCTCTGACTCGCAGCACAGAGAGCCCAAAGATGGAAGGCGACAGCCAAAGATAACAACACCTAATCTCCAAACATATCTGCTCGCTTCCACTGTGAGGAAGCAGGTTGTTTTTAACAGTTCTATTAGATTAGACAGCCTCAGTCAAATGAGCAGAGGCAGCCAAGATAGTCGAGGGCTGCAACACAGGGAGGAAGCACACTCGCCTTCTCTGTTCTGTGTTGTGGATTTGTTTTGACATCACTGCATGATTGGAAATTGGACATGCTGTGTATTTGCATGCACAAGACACTCACTGAAAGGCAAATTCTCTGCGGGTTGTGGATTTGTTTTTGTTATTCACATCCTGAAATTAATGTGGACTGCCTCATTGTCACAATCAGTCAACAGAAACGGCTTGAATCCTGCCACCGACAGATGTTTCGTGGCCAATAGCTTCAGATTTTTGTCCCTGCTGATTTTCCATCAGTATGGATCAAGTAATTAGATCCAAGCCTGCCACAAGTACATGTTAGTAGCTGAAGTTTAGGTTGTTTTGTTAAATGCTTGAAGCAAATGCATGCTTAAGTGCTAATAATTGAATGTAACCTGCTATAAAACAAATGTGAGTGCATTAATTTGGCCCAATACAGTGTTTGTTTGCAGGCTTGTAGTTTAAGAAGCATAGAGGCACCTGTAAAAGAATATCTTGCCGTGGCACATCAGGTATCAAACATGTGCATGTGCATATGGAGTTTATCTACTTTAAATGTAATAGAATTAAAGAAGATTGGTCATCCTAACGAAGTCAGACTCTGGGTCCGTGCTTGGGTGAATTGAATTGTATGTTTTCAATAGCAGCTCACTTTGTGCTTTATGAAAAACAAGTCTTTGGAAAAGCGGTCGGGAATGCTTGGCTCCAGTTTGTGCATGAACACAACCCACAGAAACACATTTTATTTTTTTCCCTTAACTCAAAAATGTCGAGTCCATAACAACCAATGACATTCTGAGCTACGTATTTCTCCAAAGCAGGTGTCTGTGATTAAAAACCCTCCTGCCTGCTGCTAACCATTCATATGCGTCTCATTGGCGTTCATATATAGGTTGTAAAGTTTGGTATAAAGACTTGTAGAACTTTGTCTGTGCCATGTTGTAAGGTTTTAGGTGGGGGGACTGGACAGAAACAATAAACTTTTTGATATTGTTCAGCCAGTTAACAGAGGGGGACCCATTCTGTGCAAAGCACTGGGAATGTATTATTTAATTCCAGTACCTCAATAAAGGCTAAATTGTTACACAAGCCTGTATATTGTTGAGTAAAAGGTTTTATGTGATTTTATGTATTTATATATATCTCACTTATGCTTTTCTGTTGTTTTAATATGCTTCTTCTTGAATTAAAATGGCCAATAAACAGCTTCATGAAGAGCACACCTGAAAGTCAGTGTTGAATAGTTTGCTTGTTTTACTCAGCATAATTCAAGGAAACCCAAATACATATCAATTTTATTTTAACACACAAAATGTACAGTTTACAGCATCTCACCAAGCAATTAAAAAATATATTTTTTAAACATTTTTTTCAACAGACCTCTGCAGTTCAAGAACTTCCATCAACACAGATCATCCACCAGCATGTGGAATCGGTTGATATGGAAGAACAAGGCGAACTCCAAAGGTGTTACGAGCAACAGGAAAAGAATGTGCAAGACAAGTCGAGAAAACAGCATATGCTGAACAAGACGAAATATGAGCCATGTCCAAGATGGAAGAATCTTGGTCTCATGTCTCCGTGCGGGTATGTGATAATTCCCTGTAAGATGTGTCCTGAAATATCATCGCCCTACAGTGTAATGGGCAGAGGTGCGATGACAGTGATTCTAAGCCTGCGGTCACAAATTATAAAGAGATTGTAATATGTTTTTAAAATTTTAGGACAATATCTTCAATTACAATGATCTGACTCACAGTTGGGGAATCGTACTGCCCAATATCAGACAGAAAACATAGGAAAAAGTTTTTTTTTTTTAAATCTCCAAAAGATCTATCCCATATGTTCTTTGATTGATAAATAGATCTAGCAAGGGCTGAGTTGTTGCAGCTGTATATTATATCTGTACCCATTTGAAAAGAAACTGGCTCACGATAAAAGTATCAGCTGCTAAAAAAAAACTCTGCAGAGTCTCAAATTGTTATATAATGATTATTTTAGAAAAATAACCATTTTCAAAATAGAAGCAGGCATAATGACTCATATTTTACTGTCATTACAGTAAAGCCGAGGAAAGGAAATCTAGGAACAGCTCTGGAATGGAGATGTCTAGTGAAATACGGAAGAAAAAGCAGGGATTGGGAGCCAAGAGCAAGATGAAAGCAGAATTTTCCTTGTCCTCGTTACCTGGACACTTGTCCTCCTCTCAGAAAATGTAAGTGTCCTGTGTTACGGTTCAATTTATCATATTTATATTTATTTATTATATTTGCACTCATAGGTGAAATTACTTAAACAAGAATATAAGAAGAACAGAAAACTGTTTCATCACGACCTACAACATGCAGAAATATCAACCCATATTCTGAACAAAAAAATATTTTAAAGAATTAATCAGTGGGAATGGGACAATAATAAGACTTAATGACACGATTACCATGACCTAAATAATTCACAATGTTATTGCCAAATTCTCAGGTGGCTCTCCTTTCTGGCACTTCACAATGCATAATTGGGGCTGTATGAATGCATTTTCAAGTAAATCCCATTAAATATTAACAATTCACAATTAACTTGATAATAGGTATTAATTATGATCAACTTATTGTGAATACTTTTTAATTACAATGTGCAATAACTCTATCAAACTGTCTTCATGTCTGCTAATGTATAGATTCTGCTAGCATCAGAAATCAATGCTCAATCAAGTCTAGCAATTGTTTAGTGTTTTTGGGTGTATGTGCAAAAATGACCATAGGGTACGTTCACTCACTCATACTTTTGATTACACAGGCCTGGCAAATTCATGAAGTTCTTGTTCAAGATTTATCTTGTTGCTTCCTGGAAAACATTCCCTCATATCTGCTGGCTCCATCTGATAATATGCACCCCCTGGAAATTGTATTTCTATGTACAGAAGAACTGTCTCTCAGCGGCCCCATATGCATGTGTCCCAAATTTCATTACTCCACTGTGCCCAGTTTTCATGATACAGATATCCAAGCGGTCCGAGCAACTTCAAAAAACCATCTGCATCAATAGCCTCGCTCGAGCCTTTACTGTGTATATGATGATGACTCCAGTCCTCCCTTGACATTATTCTTGTTCCTGTTGCTTAGATTCGGAGGAAGTTCAAATCTGACACATGAATTTCAACATCCTTAATCAGTCTTACTGTGTGGGATGAGAAAGGGTGTTTTTCTTTTCAAAACACAGGAAAATAAATCTTTCCTGACCATGTGTTGTCCACACATTACACTGTCCCACAACAGTAGATTGTTATCTGTGATCAAACATTCACTGTTGTTGTTCTTTTGCTGCTCAGTAAGACCCCAGCAAGAGCCATGGAGCTTTCCAGTGAGAGTTCCTCTCAGAGTGAGGAGGAAGAAGAGCAGTCAGAGCGCCGTCTGGAGAGTAACACTGACCTGCCCCCTGAATACTGGCAGATCCAGAAACTGGTCAAGTACCTGAAGGTATGGAAATGTCACCCTGGACTTTTAGGCTGTTTAAATTGATTTAAATCCAGACATTTGTACTTAAGCAGGTGAAGGAAGGCCACGACTAAGAGAAAACAGTAAAGTCCATGCTCCTTTACCATCTGTACTAGAATTCCATTGCTAACCTAAATCAGTATTTACATTTCAAAATTCTCGTCTGAACAGCAAAGCGTGGAAAATTATATTCAGTCATGGATGTGTGGAAGAACTTAAGAGTTGATAGTATCGCATAAAGTAATATTCCAATCACATAATCCCACCTTTCTGTTTTGCGTCAGACATACCAAGGTGCCACTCATAAAAAAAAAAAAGAAAAAAAAAGGATGCCAGATGAAATAAAGTATACGTTGCTCCAATTTAACGTGGTGCTTTGCAGGGAGATGCCGATTGAAGTGGTTGGCTGGGCTCGCAGATTCCTGGTTTCTGACACAAGCCTGTTTGGTTGCACATGAGCCAAGGCACAGGGGAAAGAGCTGTCTGACGGCAGCAGCTGTACGCACTGTTTGCCCACACCGCAGAAGCTTAAAAATGAAGCGAGTCTGTGATAGGTCTGACAGGGCATATGGTGAATATTAATGTGTCAAAACATGGAAAGGAAAGAAAAAAAGAGGACAGAAACACCAATGACCCAGACTGAATATGAATACCTATGATCTACCTCACTCAGTCATCTCTATTATCTGTTTATCTGGACAATATCATCAAAATGTTTTTACAGAGAAACTTTATTTTGACGGACGTGTCCTGCTGCAAGGTGACTCTTCTGATCAGCCGTACAAATATGTCAAACATATTCTAGTATTATTTGTTTTCTTATTTCTGTGGCTTGGTGCTAAATAGGATTGTTCACAGTGCAACTTTTATATAAAATGCCATTGCAAAGTTTAATTTGAGGTAGATATTTTTAGCTAAGTAAAATAGAATATAATGGAAGGAAATTCCCACTCTAAACCAGGCTGCTATCTTTTCCAGAAAAGAGAAAAAGATGATGTAAACTCTGCAAAAGAGGCAAATTTAGATACTGGTTTGTGCATTTTATAGTTTTTTCGTTGGATTGTGAGCTTTAGGCTTTCTGTGTTTTTGCTTCAGCAAGATGCGGCACTGCAGTAACCAACATGTCCCAGCGCTCTATCTCTCTGGAAACCACACAGCACAGTTATTTATGGGTTTTGTCCAGTAGTCATTTTATAATATCATTACCATCAGACGCTGAAACTTACTGTGAGCCAAGTTAAATATCTGTTTTATTTTAGGAGGAGATGTTTTTTTCTCCTTTTCCGTTGCACTATAGACAGCCATTTATACTCAAGGAAGTGTAACACTTACATGAAGTGTGTTTGATGATCTGTTTTATGTTCTAATGATATTTACGAAGAATATTTGCCTTGGGCTGTGTGTTTATTTGTTTTTTTATTATTTCTGTTTGGCTGGAGATTTGCATCTGTACAATGCTTACATTGTTTCTCATAAATTCCAACATGAAGATTGAATGTATTTTAGCCGTGCTCAGTGGATTGTGTTTGTGATTGTGCCATACTATGAGCAATTTAAAATTATTAATATTCATTGGCTGCATTAAGTGTGTATGTGGTTGTATACACTGTCAGCCCTTGGTATAGAATGGAAACAAATGATCAATTTTGCTATGTTTCAAGTGTGAAAGGCCTGTTTTACTAATTAGGACTGAAGTACTTCACATAATTATTTAGCCAACTAAGCCAAAAATGTTAGTGTTTTGTCTGAGTTTAAATAAAATAAAACTCAACAGCTGCTCTTGGTTAGGCTGGTGGCTTTCCAAACACTAAACAATTTAAATTTTCTCAAAAATATAAATATTGTGTCTGACATACAATGTGTTACTGGTTAACTGTTAAACATTTCAATATTTGGTTCACCTTATTTTAATCGATTTCTTTAATTTTTACAGATTTCATAATTTATTTATATTTGTCCCTTTTTTTTTTTTTTCAATTATATACTGTATTTTGTTTAGCCTTTTTTGATAAATTTCAAAAATGTGCATATCTAATTATATATTCACCCTGAGTGTAAAATACCATCGATTAACAAACTGATCCAGGTCCTGACACATGTTTTTGTGCTCAGGCCTCATTAAGGTTTCTCCCCCTCTGCTGGGCAGTCAAAGTACTACTGCCCCAATCTGCTCATGTGAAACACATTCTGACTGCTGCTGATCCTGTCCTCAGTGAACAGCAGCCAATATCAGCTCATTTTTGTTCATTTTAATTAGTAGCTAATGATGCTGTAAGTATCCAGGCTTTTTTGTTTTAATAACAGTTCAAACATTTATTTTTAACAGCTTGTAATACATTTATTACCTGCCTAATCCGGATAATTTACTTACACGAATAATTGCATCATTTAATTCTCAATTTTAGCAACTTTTCAACTTGAAGACATGACTGGACATGCTCTCAGCATGCACTGTACTCACTACTGTATGGCAGCAAGGCTTATTAAGTGATCAAGTTATAGGGTATCTTATGTCGAATATGAAGTAAGGAAGTATCAGTAATCATTCATTCTGTCTCTACAGTGAGCGTTCATGTTCCCCATAATAGAGCAGGGGGTCGGGTTGTTCTTGTCATTAGTAGCCTCAGTATGTCAGCTGTAGACTGCAGAGATGTCTGAAACCTCATGCATCTACTGGTTCAGCCTCTGCCGAGACGCTTCTGTCTCACTCTAAGCTCTGTGAAGCCCTGGCAGTGGCCTGAGTCTACCTGACATACACTATTACCTGAACACTTCTATTCAGTAATGCAGAGTAACCCGTGTTGGCGTGAGGTCCAAGCTACGCACACTTGTGCGCAAAATATACATGACATAACTGCATCACGAAAAGAGCCTGAGGTCAATTGGGTATCATTTACAGCCCTGTTAACCCTGTATCTGCTCCCACGTGCTTAGTGCTCTGATTTATAGGCCTGGAGTTGCTCAGCCAGGGCAGGCTCTGTCTGGAGAATCCTGTCTGCTGATGCTGCTGCAGAGCAGCCAGACTAGAATAAGACCTCCATTCAGTCAAGCAAAAGGCTTCAGCTCAGCCTAAGACACCTGCAGCAAAGGAAGAGACAAAATGCTTTAAGCATCTTTAAGTGGCTTATGTAGATTGCACCTCACAAATAGAACTCAATCCTCTGAAACTCAATTTGCATTGTACACTTCCACCAGACAAAGGGCTAAAGCATTAATACAAGTGTCTTTAATTATCTCTGATCGTGATTATCACTTCCTTCAGTAGCTTGGTTCAAATGACACAGTGACTCTTGGTGTATACATCTGGAAAAGACTAAGTAGGTTTCTCATAATATCCTGACATTTACATCCTTGACCTCATCATGGAGTTAATTAAATTGACTTTGGGGAGCATTGAATATATTTTGTGGTGCCACCAACAAAGGGACATTCTCACATATTATGTTAAAAAATGTCTTGACATCTATTGAAAACCTTGCACAGTTGTTATTCATTGTTTCATTCATGGTTCCAGATGGTGTGTCCTTGTACCTTTAGTGTTCCCCTGACTTTTCCTTGCCACCATGGATTTAACTTTTTTCACATGAAGTAAAGTAAAATTTACACCCTGTAATCCTGTCGTTGTCTTGGCCCTCTATTAACACCATGTGCTCAATAGGTGCTGCCAAACATTCATGGTCTGGACAGGGTTAATCCTACTGACTTTGGTTTTCTTTTTTGACATCCATTGGATCAAATGGGCGATTTTTTTTTTAAAGATTATGCTTAAGATAATCCAATTTCTATGGATTTAATTGGTATGGCCTTGGTCATCCTCTGTCTTTTTTTTTGTAGTGGCATCATTAAGTCTTAGTTTCAGTTTGACCAGAATTTGGGTCTTTGATCATACCTTTCAGCTTGTAGTAATATGTATTTCAATATTTCAAGGCTGTTACGATTAATCAATTATAATTAACTACTAAATTAATTGTCATCTATTATATCAATCTTATATATATATACATATACATATACATAAATATATACACACACATATTTATATGCACATTCTCTTATATCTTATTTTTGCATCTGGTGAAATCAACATTCACTGTTAATCTTAGTATTTACATGTAAGCGTAGTAGCTCATTGAGGTTTATCACACAGATCTATTTCCTTTGCATTTTTGTATTTGAAGTTCAAGTTAAGCATATCGTATAGACTTTTGATGACTGAAATGCCAAGTCAGCAGCATACACTGTTCAGTGCCTGCCATGATACTACAGAAATATTTACTACATTTCAAATTTCTTGTTCAGCAGTAGTACAGTGTTTGAATCCATTCCACTGTGAACATCTGCCCCTTATCATGCTCAGAATATGTCAAAGATCTTTCACCATAAAAGACCGTTAGATGTTGTCAATGTTTTAAAGAATGCTGACATTATTTCAAGACCAAAGCCAACAAACATGAAAGCATATATCTGTTTTCTGTTCTCCCAGGTATCGCTCCTCAACATAGCTTTTGTGTGTGTGCTGTTTTTACACGATATGAACCTCGCCTGATGAAATCCTTTGAAGATTGAGAATGTAGGAGACAAAAGGAAGCAGTAGATTCACTGCTGTTAATGGGCAAATGGTTCACATTTAGGCATCATGATATGGTGAACACATGGCCATTATCCTGCTGTGTCTGAGCACTGCTTTGTGAGGGAGATATGATCAAACACCATTTGAAACCTTGTTCTAGTCCTACAGTTATGAGCTACACTGTCCAACGGCTGCATGAAATAGATTACTGCTGCAACTTTCTATATTGTGATGGGCTATTTTCTACTTATGTGGGGATAGCAGGACATCTTACATTCCTATGTTTGGTTGAAATGATCTGGCTCTGAAGTCTCAAATTGTGTGCAAAGTGTGCAACTAATAAAAGCATATCAAACATGGCAGAATGGAGGGGTCCTTGAATCCACAAAATGAGAATTCTATCTGCGGCACATTTAAACCACTGCAAAAAAGAAATAATATTTGATTATTCACTTGCCAGAAGATTTCTGACTAGACATTTCAGTGTCACATATCAAAGCTGTGAAGCAGGTCTAGTATTACTGCAGCTAACTCTGCCGCTGTTTTATCTGACTACTGATTTTTTCCTTTTGCGTGATCAAAACCATTGCATGTCAACAAATCGTGTTATGCAACTGCATATGATACAGACTAAATATGGTCATGGTTATGAAAACAATGCTGCTGCCTGTCTGGACAGTAGTTAAACCACCTCAACGCACCAACTGTGAGACTGGTGTTTTAAGTGTCATAATGCTGTCAGCATCTGTCCACAGATAGGACATTATGGAGATTTATTCAGTGTGAGCAGACTCTGAAAAAAGACACTTGGATCCTAAATTTAGAAGAAAACAGTCAAATATTCCGGTTTGCTGCCACAGCAGCACATGTCAGGATGTGACCACACATGCACTATTTTAACTCTATCTGTTATTTCTTGATTTAGTCATTATCATAGTTAAGTTGAGGTAAAAACCGAGTGAAACCCTTCATTTCCTGTCACATGTCTGTAGCTAGACTTAAAAAATTAGTAGAATTACTGTGTGATTTCACGCCTCCACCAACCAGTGAACTTGCAGTTTACACCCATGTCTGTCCAGACTCATTTCCTCTAAGATGAATAAACAAGTCCAAGTGAATATTTGTGCTAGATTTGACAAAATATCATCCAGCTGTTCTCAATAATCAGAAGGTCATGTCCTTACTCTTTGATCACCCAAATCTTCTGTTTAGGAGATGAGGATGGACACATGGATGGACAACAAACAAGCATAACAACTCTAAGTTAAAGCTATGTATCATAGAATGTATAATAAAAAAACAAAACAAAAAATGTGTGAAAAGCAACACCTCAAAGCAACACCTCAGGAAATCCTCCCCAAATCCCCTTGGTGAAGACAAAAAACAGCTTAATATATTTAGGCTTATTAGGCCTTTTCTATCTTTAAGTCAGTGGCTAATGATTGTGGAGCTTATCAGTGTTGTGAGCTCAGTGTTATTTCTCTCAGTGAATTCTACCACATAGTTAAACACTTACCAGGCAGTGCAATAAACAAAATAAAGCAGTCATATTATGAGAGATAAGCAGGGTAGGGTATGGCAGGTTAGGGTACTCGTGTAGTGGGGGTTCTCTGTCCTTCTCCCTTTTCCAACTGTCTGTTTAGTGTTTAATTTACTCCTCTTTTCTCCTTTTTGTCTCCAATTTTCATTCACTTATGTTTGGCATTATTGTTTCAGGGAGGCGACCAGACAGCCACTGTGCTCACTCTATGCGCCATGTTGGACTTTAATTTGATGCAGGAGACGTGCCAACTGGCCATCCGGGATGTAGGTGGCCTTGAAGTCCTCATTAACTTGCTGGATACAGATGAAGTCAAATGCAAAGTGAGTAACTGTGCCAAAGCTAGACCTGGATGTCCTGCAGGCAAGAACAGAGCCCTCCATGTGTGCCAGCCTGTGTTTTAGTTACAGAAACACCAGTGCTGGGCAGAGAGCGTGCCTGTTCAAAGACACAGGGTAGTAATTATGCCTAATGACATGTGTGGGTATTTTTTTTTTTCACCGTCTTTTCTTTTCTTTTTTATTTTTTTTACCATGTATGCCTTTGCCTCCACTATTGTGTTTGCTGTATGTTTGTGATTAGATTGGATCTCTGAAAATCCTGAGAAAGATCAGTCACAACGTACAAATCCGTCAGACCATTGTTGACATGGGAGGTCTGCAGAGCATCGTGAAGATTCTGGACTCACCTGTCAAGGACCTCAAGGCTTTAGCTGCAGAGACTATTGCCAGTGTGGCCCGGTTCCGCAGAGCAAGGAGAACAGTCAGGCTTTATGGTGGTATCAAAAAACTGGTAAGTAATCAAGGGACATCTTTCTTTGAGTTTGTTCATCTCATAACTGTCCAACGTTTCTATCTTCCCTCAGTAATAAGAGGAACTTACTCCTTATGTATTATTGGAAATAATGTTTTGTTCCATGTTGATGCTAAATTGACACTAGTTACTGAATCAATACAAACATTTTTGTACCAAACCACAGACATGTTGGAAACTTGTATGAATATGATGAATTTCCAAAAATTATAATTACTATTTGCTTTTGATTTAATGTATTCCCACTGTACATGCTGTACAGCAGGTGGCAGTTTGTGCCCTATCTGTATTTAAAAAAACAAAAAACAAAAACCCAGACTAGGTGTTGTGGTAAAACAGATAGAATGTCCCTTACATCCTCTGACCTGCATTCATGTTTGTTGACAAAGGAACCTCTGATTAAAGCCTGCATGTCTTGTATATTTTGCTCAGCCCCAGATCGGATGTTCTCATGTGCGAGTCACTCATGTAGGCAGATTAATTTCATGCTATGCTACAAGACCACCTTTGAATTATTCTGTGGGTACTAGCTTTGCCTTCTCTTTCTCACTAGTCAGGAACGATGGATTAGAACACTGAAAGATGGCCATAAACCTTCACACTGGGCTTTTCAAACCTAAAGTCAACATCTTTCCTGACAGTTTTACACTGCTAACATCTCTGGTTTTTTTTTATTCTTGCAGACTTGGTGGTAATATAATTTTAATTACACCTTTAATCACAGCCAACATCTTGCTATTCCCATCTGACAACATCCATTATCACCCTAATGCTGTAGGCAAATCTTTCACAGTCTTAGACTTTATGTCAAGTTCATCAAGTTTGTGTAAATGTGTGTATGGAGGTTTGCTGCTTAAACATGTGTGGTCTGCCTGCTTGTCTGGATACATATTTATGGGTGTTTATCCACATGTTCGTCTGTGTACCTTGCCTCTCTGCTCAGGTAAACCTGCTACACTGTGTTACCAATTTAGCAAGCTTGACTGCAAACCAGCAGAAGGATGTCGAGGTGGCTCGCTGTGGAGCTTTAGCACTCTGGAGCTGCAGCAAATGTACAAAGAATAAGGAAGCCATCCGTAAGGCTGGTGGTATTCCGCTGCTGGGACGATTGCTCAAGTCACCACATGAGAACATGCTTGTCCCTGTTGTGGGCACCCTGCAGGAGTGTGCATCACAGGTGAGAGGGGTGAACAGTTGTAATTTCTGTGGTACAGGTTGTCTACATCAGTCATTCCCAGAGATAACGTTGGGGCATGCAGCTTTTTTCCCAGCTTTTTATTATTTATAAGACTTTAAACTGCCATATTCAGAGAGTTGATCCCCATATGGTAAAAGTATAGTGTTATGTTACTATAGTGTTATGTATATGTATGTTAAGTATAGTATGGTAAAAGCTGATCTAGTCGGTGGCCTGTAAAACAGATGTAGCTAATACTAGATTAATTGTTGACGTGTACCTGAATAAACATTTCAAAATAAAAGAATAAAAAGGTTACTAGTGTATGCGACATATATTCACATTAGTCAGACCTTCTATAATTGGTCTGTTATAATGCAGGAGAGCTACAGGATTGCAATTCAGACTGAAGGCATGATCAAGGATTTGGTCAAAAACCTTAACAGTGACAATGAGGAGCTACAAATGCATTGCGCAAATGCAATCTTCAAGGTATCACTTTTCCACACTTCATGTATTGCAACCACTTCCAAGCATTTTGGGCTATTTTCTGTCATGACAGACTAGTTTTTTTTTTTTTTTTTTTTATTTCTCAAATTACAGCTCTATTTTTGCTTTGCAGTGTGCAGAAGACAAGCAGACTCGAGACCTGGTGCGTAAGTACAAAGGTCTGCAGCCACTGGTTTCTTTGCTTGCCAAGGTGAACAACAAACAGCTCCTAGCTGCTGCCACCGGGGCCATCTGGAAGTGTTCCATCAGTGTGGACAATGTGGCTGAGTATGAATCACAGTCTCACCTTGTTTTGCATGCACACAGAAAGTCACACTCAGAATTAACCTGTGTTTGGTATTTATTGTTTACATATTAATATGACTTTAACAAATGATTTAGGTCCCATTCCCACTTGGTATTAACGTCTGTCCTCAGTGATCTAATCACAGCCAGATCACACAAAGTACAACTGTTTACACTTGGCATTAAAATGTTTCCTGGTTGCATCTCCTGTGACCACGTATGATTGAATCTGGGATTCCTCTGCCATTCAAGAACACAATAATATTTGCTGACAGTCATAAAGTCAGCGTAAGAACAATATTATTGTTTTTACTCTGGCTGTACAGATGGTCCTGCTGTCAACATATCTGTTTGTGTTTACATGTATTTAGGCTATGAGGACACATTTTGATTCAGTCCTATCTTTATGAGGACATTTTGACCTTGTGAGGACTTTTGGCTGGTCCTCACAACTCCAAAGCGCTTTTTGAGTGTTAAGACTTGGTTTTAAGATTTGGGGTTAGTAATGGGTTTAGGATATGGTAAGGGTTAGGCATTGGCTAAGGTCAGGCTCAGGGAATACATTATGTCTGTGAGTTTCCTCACTAAGAATGCTGTACAACCCAGTGATAGTGCAAGTTGTCTTTGAACTGGAAGGTTGTGGGTTCGATTCCCAGTCTACATGCCGATGTGTCCTTGGACTTGTAAGTGGACGAAAGATGTGTGATAGAAAAATGCACTGCACTTATAGATGCACTGTATGAATGAGTAAATAATGTAGGTGGATGGTGAATTGTAGTGTAAAGCAGCTTTCAGTGTTAAACAAGATAAGAATGCAAACTATTTACCTTGATGAGTGTAAAAAAACTGGTCAGCTGAGGAAGAGGTCTTTAATGCATCCTGAGGACAGATTGTGTTTTTTACATTCCAAGGAATATGGACAAAGGACACATTCAGGATGCATTAGGACACATTCAGACTTTTACTTGACGCGATCTGGCCGTGATTAGAAGACAAACATTAATACCAGGTCGGAACCTGTAGTAGTGTAAGCACATCAATCTAGACTCAGTGTCTTTCAGTCACATGTGCACATAACCTTTGGAGAATAGGTTTGCTGGACTGAATTGCTAGTTTTACAGCATGTGGATACAGTTAAAGCATGGGTTCTGCTGACTTGCATTAATAATCTTTATCTTTGAATTATCCTATTACTTACTTACTTAATTCATCACTATCTTTCATTTCCCCCCCATTTGAATGCTGTCATAATGTACTTTCTTTTACCATGGCATCTGTGTGACATGATTACTTAGTTTAGTATTTTTGAAGTATTTTTCTATTAGCTCTGATCTTTTATGTGAATGTTTGCAGCCAGAATTCCTTTTTATCAATAATAAACACTGCAACAAATGTGCTGATTTACGAGACTTGGTTCGTTAGTCGAGGCCTGTTAGTATTAAACCAATCGTAGACAAACTGAAAGAATCTGCTGTGCTATGGTGGATATCTAATGTCAGAAGATGGAGACTGACAGAGCCTTTAATCATTTGTCTTGTAAAGTAGAAGTTTATGTAAGCATCATTTAGCTTGGTTAGTCAGCAGTCACATTTTTGGAAGGGATTTTGATTTTCTCTTTAGTGTCAGATGATTTTTAAGTCAGCCATTTTCCCTTTAAAATTAATAATGAGATTGTGCCTTGGCAGCCCCAGACATTAGCTTCACACAACCATGAGTGCTCCCTTGAAAGAATGATTTGCTGTATTTTTGTATTTGCAGTGTGGCCAGGGGCATAATGTGCAAAGCACACAGAGTTGTGTTATACCTTGGTAACATCTTAATCGATTCAAAATCTTTCTTATCCAGTGCAGCCAAGAAAGCCATAAGACATTGCCTTTCATTCATTCTGAAGATGAGGACTGTCATTTAAGCAGAGAGAATATGTGTGACTGTTTTTCTTCTGACTCAGAAAACCTATATATTTCAAATTGCTGTGGAAAAAAAAAAAAAAACTAGAAAAAGACTCAGCAACAGTCGCACATCTTTCTGCACCTCATATATCACAAACGACAGAATAATATCCTACATTTAAAGTCTAAGTTAAGTCCTCCCAACTGGAGCTGGAGACTCTGCTGCCACATCGAGTTAAGACAGGAGTCCTTTAAATCAAGATAAACAAATCAGTATTTAACCAGCGTCATGAAAATATATCATTTTGGGTAAATCATTTAAATAATTCTTTAAAGATGAATGCATGGTTACTATTTACACCGACACTCACATTTTGAATATCAACACGTTAAAAACTTAATCTTTTTCAACAAAAAGAAAAAAAACACACACCTTGGCACAGACTTTTGTCTCCAGCTTGGCACGATGATGAAACAAGTTACTGCACTGACCATGAGTAATGTGGCAGCTTAATACTGCCAGTACAGGCCGCGTGCCATACGTAATGACTTGTCACACTGTTGCGATGTAAAACAGCTCTGCTACTACTGAATATAACAATAATATAAATAATTGTAATGGTCACATGTGAACCACATTTAGTTACACTTCATTAACAAACACAAAATAACCTAGCGTTCTCTTAATTAAACATATGTTTGTTTTCTGTTATGTTTTATTTTGTTTTTTTTGTTTTTGTTTTTTTGGATGATGTGGATGTGGATGAAGGTCAGTGGCAGAAATTGATTCAATACATGCTTGTATGTGCAAGTGGATCTGTTTTTTTCATACTCACTTAAAATGTCGAGGTCGAGAAAAAGCTTGGAATGAAGTGACCGAGCCATTACTGTCAAAAAAGAAAGTCTACTAATGGTGACAGGGTTTAAGGGGCATGTGCTCATTTCAGAATCAATCATAGACTGAGTGGCGAACTGAAATGAAAATCATTTTGGAATGTCGTTTGCTTACAGCAACAGGCAGAGCTTTGATCCCCCTCTTTTCCTACAATAATTATATGTTTAAATGAAAGAGACCTTGTGCAAACAACATTATTTTTTTTATGTGACTGATGATTTGCATGGTGCATGGACAGTATCGTGGTTGGGGGAAAACATCCGATGAAGACAAGTAGCCGCATGTGTTACCCATTTTCCTGATTACTGATCCATCAAAATGAAAAATAATCGATGTCCCTGGAATACTTGAACAACTTAAGTGTGTTTGTTGAAAGATTACACAAGATGTTAATGACCTTCATATCAGTTTGGTCCCAGTCTTGCAGAATTAACTTTACTTGAGCTTATATACTCAAAATGTGCCTTTGTAAAAGTCCTACTAAGAAACACTAAAACATAATTTTGCACAGATTTATAGATGCATCAGTTTGTGGCCATGAAAGGCCATATAAAAAGGTGTTATGAACTCTGAAAAAATGCAGTAAAAACTCTTAACAAAAGAGTGACAGAGTAACTTTGCAATGGAAAGTCACAATTGCCAAGTCTTTGACTGTATTTGCCAGCATAATAATGAAATACAGGTAGAGTGCAGTCCAGTGCCTCTGTTTCACCTTTAAGGTGAGTGGAGCATATTTGACCTTCCAAATTATACTTGCCCTTACCCCACAAACATACTGGAACCACCAAGTTATTTACTTTTTTACATATTAAACTAAATTTCAGGATAATTGATGGTCCATCTCTCTCTTCATGACCACTGCTTAGTGACTTAGGCTCTCTGAAATGTCTTACTTTCTCTTGGGCCTGGTTAAAAACCATAGCCAGTATAAAAGGCAGCATTTAAGCCTTCTGCACTTAGTTTCATGTGTGACTAGTGCAGATGAATGAGGAAGGGAAAAGGCAGACAATCAATCATAAAGCTCTGCTGCACAGAAGCCCCACTGTGGTTCCTGTGTCTTCTGACAGGCTTTAATAGAGCTTACAGTTGTGTGGAGCCCAGTGTTTGCAGTAGAAGCCGCTTCAGGCAGCTTTGTGTAATGTTACTCTTGCCATCACGTAATTACTCCTGTTGGGACTGGCTTAACAAAAACAGACATGACTTACCGTTCATTTATCAAAAGTTATGTCTGTGATTACAAGATAATTCTGCTGTAGTCAACTGTGGATGACACTTCAGTGATAGCATAGGAAAACCATTGTTTTCCTTTATGGTGAATTCAACCAAAGTTAACATTGGCAGCTCCTCTGTTCATTAGCAGTGTTTTCACTTGCAAGAATAGGCTGCATGTCGGTGGACCCAGACCAAAACCAAATGACCTTGGCCATCTACAATAGCTTACGGACCATGATGCCAGCAACCGTAACTGTGAATAAAAACAGTCATAGACCTTAACTGTACATCAGAGGTTTGTTGAGGTTTTTTTGCGACCACATTATATCCTTTTTAAATGTTTACTATAGTTTACCACTCTATAGCACTGGCAAACAAGGCAAAAATCACAGCAAAAGAGGGAGGGAGAGTTTCCAAGCCGCAGCAAAGCTTTGGTTATGCAAAATACATACAAGGGACAACTGTGAGCAGTCGTGGGAAAACTGCCTGTACCACTGCGTTGCAGTAAGAGATCTGTCCCCATGTGGCTTAGGGCAGTGTTGCTGCTACCTGTCACCTGTCAGACTACTGAAAACCATACAAGTGGTGTGGCTTTAGGGATGGAAACACTGGTCCGTCAGTCTGTCTGCCCGTGGAACCACCACTTTGGGCCATAATGTTACACATCAAGATTTACAGAAATAACAAATTACCATGAATTTCATGATCCCCATAAGGTAAATCATGTGTTGAATGATCCCCCCTTTTTATTTTTTCAACACTGCCATTTGGTCACAATTTTGGTCTTGACATTCATGGTTCCCAGGTGATTCTACAGACTGAGGCTGACATTAATGAATACCATTAAATTTGATGCAGCCTTCATGTTCTTCTGAGGAAAAATAACTATTATCCGTAATTACTCATTTAGTGCCACCATGGGGTAAATTTTTTAATCACTCTTTGGGGAGAACTGCCTTTTCCTCCTATAAACCTTTGGTGTGGAAAAATCTGCAAATACATCTACATTTTTGAGACTTAATTTCCGTCCACGTTACCCCAAGTCCCACTGAAAACACTGCCGGTATGAGTCATGATGTTCTGACACTGGTGAGTCAGACTGATGAGGAAATCTCTCTTGCTGCTACATTTTAAAAATATTGATACCAAGGTATCAATATTGCTGTTTTGATGTTTTGTCACAGCCATATTGCAACTTGTAAATCAGCACTTCTGCACAAGAATTACGCAAAATATTAGAGGCAATAACATGGCTGTTTCATTGTGTCTCCTGTTCACTATCAATTAATGTAAAAATATAAATAAACCAGTGTGAAAACAAATAATGATTATATTCTCTGCCGTTCTTCCTCCTTTGTACCTTGAGAAGGTTTCAGGAGTACAAAGTCCTGGAGTCCCTGGTTGAGCTGCTGACTGATCAGCCTGAAGATGTGCTGGTAAATGTTGTGGGAGCCCTGGGAGAATTCGCCCAGATACCTACAAGCAAGACTATCATCCGCCAGTGTGGAGGCATCAAGCCACTAGTTAACCTGCTCAGTGGAACAAACCCGGCACGTGAAATCTTCTTTTGTTGCTGAAAATGTTTCTTTTTCTGCTCAAAGCATAGTTTCTGACTGTTTTTTTTTTTTTCATTTACCCAGGAGCTGCTTGTGAATGTAACAAAGACAGTGGGGGCCTGTGCCACAGACCAGGACAACATGGCGTGAGTCTCCTTCAGATCTTTCAACCAACTAAACATTGTCTTTGGCATATGCAGTACAGTTTACACAAGGCAAACAGCCCCACTGGCATTACTGAATTAGCTGAAAGCAGATCTCTTAAACACGTCTTGATGTCATTTGTTTTGACAAAGGAATGACACCAATTCCTGTATCATTACCCTGTCATGGTCCATCGCTTGGAGAAATCTATGTTCTTTTAATGTGTTATTTTGCAGGTAGGTTTCTCCTTCATCCCCAGCTTAATAACACATTTTAAAAGCTTTGTTTATTGTACCTGCTGTGTTAAATGTGGTTGTGGTTTAATTCCCAGTGTTTTACTATAGCGCTGCGGTCACCATCAAGACTTGAGCTGGTCAGACGAACATACCTAAAGCCCTGCCCTGTCCAAGACAGCATTGCAGGGGAACACAGTGAACCACAGTCCAGAGAAGTCTTTGTTCTGTGTTCATTTAACCTCACCCGCAATACTGCAGAACATTGTGCCTTTTATCCACGCCTATTGTTTTTACAAGGCTGCTATGGAACACAAGACCCTTCTTAATTAGTACTGGACGCAAACACAACGTAATGCCTGAATCCTCATTGTTACTTAATGTTTAATATGAGCCTATTACACTCGTGAGGAGGTAAAAACCAAGAGGTTCATTAAAAAGTGAAGCATGTCAAAATAAAGCCACTAACTGTGGTAAACTTCACACAAGAGAAGTGTTTTACATAGGTTCATCATGTTCTAGATATTTTCTCACGCCATATACAGTATATTTAGGCCAGACCTTGTAAACTTTCAGCCTTTACAGCTGTAAACAGAGAGTTCTCGTTTCAATGGTTGCTTTTTGTATATTTTGTGGTGATGGCTTATTTTGAGGCATGTATGTGTACAGTAATGTGCTGAGCAATTAGCACAGCTCACATTTGATTACTTTGTGCAAACATGGCTGGAGCTGTTCTGCAAAAAACCCATAGATTAGATGATGTTTGGTTGGCTAACAAATATAATGTTTGCATGATACTACACAGTCCATCAATGTTCTTGTCATTTCATTTTTTACCAACAAAATCTCTTTCTCAAATACCACCTTCAGTTGATCAGGACAATCATTCTGTCATCATAATTTGGATTCAGGTCATCCATGACTACTGAAAGCCCTAGACAAACATCGATTGCTTCCAAGTTTTCCAAGAAATACTACTATGTTTGTTTTTATTCTCAACCAGTAAGCAGTGAGTGCTTTATGACACAGCAGTTCCTCCAGTGAATCTTATGTAGCTACAAGACTGAACACAAAGTTTAATGCCTCCAGGGTTTGTGGTCTCCTCCTCTAATCCATCAATGTCTGCTGCAACTTCATTGCTCATTTTTTTTTTATATATACCTACGTCATGCTAAAAAAGAACTATTTTGGTGGATGATATGATGTTTCATTTTTGTTTTTGGTCTGGATTTAAGAGGCCCTGCAGACTGAATTCTGATGTTATGATCCCTCTAGACTGATTTATGTGCAAACGGAAGACAGATGGAGCGAGGGGACGTCCCTGATGAGTGTTCACCCATTGCCAGTCATGGAGATACTGTGATTAGGGAGTGTTTAAGTAATTATGACAGCATTCAATGTCGGCCTTGTTGGTGGAAGCACACATGGGGAACACGTTACATGTTATTTATACCAGACAACGGGTGCACTGTGCTGTAATTCTTTGACTTCCCAGACTCCGACTACAGTTTTGACTACAGTCATGTATGCAACATGAAATATAGCTCATGCTTAAGTAAACTTCACTCATACCCTATGAAATACAGGGCAACCTGTCTTGGCTCTGTTTGATTTGGAAAGAGGTTCTCTTTTTTTGCTTTGGTTGAAAAACAAATCACCAACATAAAGTGTATGACTGTCTCACTTTCTATTTATAGATGTGTGTATGAAGCACTATACATAGGTTTATGCATGTTAACCTTTGACCATATCTCCGTCAAGCTTTTCTATGGAGAGTGACACGAGTGAACAGACAGTGAGTAGGTTTTAGGGCTTGAGAGGAAATGAGCAGGTCTGAAAGTAGGTTGTGATGAAATGCAATGCTGAAATCAACCGATTATTTGATCCTGCTTGGATATCGTTGTATTCAGGCTGCTGCTGATAATTAAGAACTTCGAACTGGCAGCATTTACACCTCTCAGTGTTCAGCCTGCTAGACATTTTAAGAATAATAATAAGAATTATAAGCAAAGGTTATTCTTAAGATAGGATCTCAATGAAATCTTCATTCATTCCTTTCTCTCCTTTCTCACACATCTTTTCTGTCTCTTGCACTTTCTGCAGAATCATTGACCAGCTCGATGGAGTACGATTGGTGTGGTCCTTATTGAAAAACCCCAGTGCAGATGTTCAGTCCAGTGCCGCATGGGCCCTTTGTCCATGCATTGAGAATGCAAAGGTACAGTACACATGTTCTTGCTTCCTCTACAACATAACAGATTTGTCCTCGTCTTCTGTCCCATGTCTGTACAAGTGAAGCACACCATATGCACAAAGGTAGCTTGTAAATCAGAAAGTTCTGTAGTGATTGTGCTGTGTCAGAATAAAGGGTTATCCCACTAAATAAGCTCACATGCTGGTGCTGCTGCTCCTGGGAGGTTAGCAGGGGCAGCACTGCATCAGTAGAGGCTTACATGAACCTCAAGCTAATATGAAGCAGAGAAGCCTCTTTGGCATACTGGGATTGGTGAATTGTGAAAAAGGCAGGGAGACTCAGCAATATCCTGTAACATGGCTTTTGAATTCTCAGCTGAAAATATTTTTCTCAAATGTGCTAACAGTTACAGAGGCGTATATCAACCCACTTTTCAAATGAAAATACAGCAAAAATAACCTACAACCTGCATTTGAGTATTACTTACTGCATGTCATTTTAGATAACAATGCATAAGATAACATTTTGTAGATTCTTGAAGAAAACATGTCGTCTTATACAACAACAACGTTGTATGAAGCCCCTTGTGTCCCCAGTCTGATAAATGTTCTCTGGAAAAAAAAAACATGTCACTTCACTTTCAGTTTAAAAAAACAATCTGGAGGTGAGAGGTTAGATAAATATGAGTTTGCCAGACCTCTGTCACCCACTCCTCACCTCTGTTTGAGTCTGTATGTAACATTCAATTCTTTCACCGAACTGTTGGCAGTCAACTTGCATTTTTCGTAATTTAGGCTTTGACAAAGAAATGCGATGTGTGGAATAAATTAAAGACTTTTGTGAATCAGATGTTATTATAGGTGCAGTTCAAAAATCTTTGGACCTCTCTTTTAAAACATTATGTGTGTCATTATGCCATCGTCAGCTGGAACTTTAGCAAACTATTACACAGCTATGTTGTCAACCAAGTCTAATTTCAGTTGCACACTAGCAGGTCTTTGATCTCCCGGGCACTTGATTCGCTTCCAGCGACAAACGTAATGTTGTTCTATTAGATTATCGCTGTGATTTAGGTAAACAGCTTGTCAGTGAGACAACCTGGTTAGGTTTAACATGTACTGGGTCCAGGCAGGTGTCTTGGGAGTGAAGCATTTCTTTTAACTGGCTGGAATTTCTCTGGCCCAGAAGTGTAGCAAAAATGATGCATGGCAACCATATGGTGAGAGATGGGGGACTGTGGACCCACTATTGAGCCCTAACAAAGTTTGACAATGTTTGTCTGGATGTCAGTGCACGAATTTTGTGGGAAATTCATGAACATGCTCTACGGGTGATTTTTCTGGGCTGGGGGCTGGGGCAGCGACAAGCGCTAAATAGTGGTCTTTGCCCATTGAGCAGAGGAACCTGATACAGCTGCTTTGTACAGTTGTTATTAAGATAAAAAAAAACATGTGGCTTGAGTTAGTAGTTCCATGGTGGATTTATGAAAGAGCTATGGTATAAATGCATCAGATGGATGCTCCATACAGTGCTGCCTCTCCATAAGCAGACACTGTGTCCTATGCCCACAGTTCCAAAACGCAATGCCATAAGATTTGTAGTGAAGCATTCAGTCATCTTCATTCCCTGATCAACAATAATGGGGGTTTATCATTAATGTGCCTGGATGCAGAGGAGCAGTGAGATGTTTGATTTATTTTTATTAGTATACATGTATGCCACGGAAGCCTGATTGCCTTAGAGAAGAGGTCAGGACATGCTCCACCTTTCTTACCATGGCTTGCTCCCCTCAGCTTCACATCACACTCAGCAGATAATGTGTTTTCTATTTAATTTCACCCTGGGTAAGAGGACGGGAGCGTGAGGATAGCGATAAAGCCCTTTCCGTGCGCTCCCTCATAATGCTGCGGTTTTTAGATCTGGTCCATGAAAGAGATTCTGGCTAGTCTGTCGCAGCTGGTGGCTTGAGAGAGCTTCCTCTGTCGCATGGACTCCCGGTCAGCCATCATCAGTATTCCTGAGGAAGGGCTTCCTGTGTGTCGGAGGGTCAGCTCCTGGCCCCCGGCATACCCCATCCCTCCCCTCCATGCCCTGTACTGCATACATGGCTCATCCTCTGGCACAGCATCACAGAACCTTTACACTGCAGCATGACCTGATCTTAGTAGTGAGCGCTCTGTTTGAGACAACACAGCAGTACATCACACTCCCACAATGTCGCTGAATACTCAAACTGTAAATCAGCTCCTGTTTTTGTGCTAGTGCTGAATTTCATAAAATCCTATAATTTGTAAAACAAAGCACTACAATGCAGGGCACATAATACATTTTGTGAGCTGTACTTCACACTAGGGTGCCGGACAACAGCTCTGGTCATGTAGATTGATGTTGAAATGGACTCAAATTAAGCATGCTTTGTGATTTGCATGCAATGATCCATAATTGTATGCTTTTGGGGAAATTTCTGTTCTATTTTCAAAGCACTGAACATTACAGACTCAGCCACCTTGATGTATTCTCCTGTGGCCAGCGATACGGTGTGTTGTGATTTTAAACAGAGGCCTGATGTGCCAAGCCATACTAAATCCAGTGTGTGTGCCAGCTCTTCCGCTGTGGTTCCCTCAGCACTCCCTACCAGCCTCTTGGTTTGGTAGGCTTTGCCCCATAAGTGGCTCAGAGTCCTGTGGTACCAGCTGGTGCCGTGAATTCAAACCATGAAACTTTGAGTCTGCACTGTGTCAGCCTCGGGCAAAAGATTTAAATGTTACTTCTAAGCTCTAAATTCTATGTTTCATCTTCATTATGACATACTAGGGTGAGAGGAGAGGTTTACAAAGATGTCAGATTTATTGCTTGCTCATCCAAAACACAGTAGTACCATGGAGGAGTGTGTTTTTATTTTTGAAAGCATATGTTTTACACAGATAAAGATAGTTCCATGAGTTGAATTGCAATAATGGGTCCATGATTGTGTTGCCTGAGCTGATATAAATACATTGTTTGTGCTTATTTAGTGTTTCTTGTTTTGCTTGCCTAGCTTAAATTTATCTGCCTCCTTCCCCTCTTTCCTAATCCATCATACTCCCTCCTTCCCCAACATGTTCCATGTCCACTTTCATAGAGCACCAGCTAATAACAAACTCTTTGACTGTAGGATGCCGGGGAAATGGTGCGCTCCCTCGTTGGTGGGTTGGAACTGATTGTTAATTTGCTGAAGTCAACAAACAATGAGGTGCTGGCAAGCATTTGCGCTGCCATCGCCAAAATAGCCAAAGACAAGGAGAATCTGGCAGTCCTTACTGATCATGGGGTCGTGCCGTTGTTGGCCAAGTTGACTAACACAGTAAGTAGAGTTCACCACTGGAGACAAACAACAAGGTACTATTCAAGAACACTGTCAATATTGTCAATGTAGAAATGACTCTATTTACAGTGCATTTTATCTTATATCTCATATCACTAATACAAAGAACATTGGTAGATATTTCCATGATTCTCACGTAGAGCATGTTGTTCTCTACATTTTAAAGAAACTGGCATCAAAAGTCCAATACCCTCCTGTCCTCTTCTCTACAGACAGATGACATGCTCCGTCAACACCTTGCTGAGGCCATCGGCCACTGCTGCATGTGGGGCAGCAACAGGGCATCCTTTGGTGAAGCCGGAGCTGTGGCCCCACTGGTGCGCTACCTCAAGTCTAAAGATGCCCCAGTCCACCAAAGCACAGCTATGGCCTTGTATCAGCTATCCAAGGACCCTAGTAATTGCATCACAATGCACGAGAAAGGAGTGGTCAAGGTCAGTTGAATGTTTTAATCCTCCCTTACCACTTTTTTCTTTGCAGATAAGTAGCAGTTGTAGCTATTAATCTAGTTTATTTAGTGCTTTGGAGACTATATCTGGCATAATTACATCGCAAAAAATGTGCTCTGGCCTCCCACCACTCTTGTTTTAGTGATGTGTGAAATGTACTGAGTAATAAACGTTGAAAAGCTGTGACTGTTTTCAGAGCCTTTGACCAGTGGTGCAGAAACAAAGTGGGTTTTATTTGGTGGCGGAAACACGACTCCACTTTCTAGCTGTCATGGGAATTCAGAAAAGCAAACAGCTCAGTGTGTGCAAAGTGCCATTTCTCTGGTAGACCCTAGATGCCATTACAGCACAAGTCAAAGGGCTGTAGCTGGGGGTAACCGTTGCTAAGGGCTGTTCCTGGACATCAGGGTAGAATGCAACAAAGATATGGTTCAGGCCAAGGAGCACGGTGAGAGCTGTTCAAGGCTAAAGGAGAATATTTTTTTTTATGGCCAAATTTGTTTTCCTCTTCTACATCCGCCGCCTTTCTTCATCATGACAGTTCTGTAGCATTCATCCAAATAGAAACAAGCCATGTTTTGCATTTTCCTCTGTCAGGCTGTTTCCATGCTCAAGAGAATGTTTATGTTTGTCTCTGACAGCAATGCAGAGATTTTATGTTGAGATTGTGCTGTAATTTATATCATGTCACTGGTGGTCATGTACCCATATACAGCATTTGGAGAAAACCTTGCTATCACTCTCAGTCATGTTTCACACAGAAAGACTTTCACATGAGAAATCTTTCTGTGGCCACAGTGCCTTTAAATCCTTTCTTTCCCCTCTAAATAACAACTGCAATATAAATTATGAAGTGGTTCAGCTGTTGCAGCCAGATATTTTTTTCCCATGTTCGTTAAATGGTACACTTTAGCTTGATCTGCTGTTACAGTGTATGTGGTTCAACACTTGTTATAATTGGTAGCTGGACTGAACATTGGGTGTTCTGAAAGAGTTATGTCCAATTTGCAAAAGTAATTAAGATGAATTCTTTTTGTAGTTTGAGCCACAAAAACTGGACAAGTCCTCCTTCTTGCTCAGTGTGTGTGCGCGCATGTGTGTGTGTGTGTTTGTGTGTAAATGCAAGACATACCGCCCTCTTTAATCTGTCTCTGCAGTGTTTGCCCTTATTAATGTACCAGCTAGGAGTTGCAACACAACTCCATAATGTATTTTTAGACTTTTAAAGAGCTTAATTACAAAAGGCCACGTAACTGCACCAGTACTGCATTTGTTCCTAATCTCAGACATGGAAACACAACACAGGCACCCTCATTGTTCAGTCTGGTCTTAGTCTCACTCGGTCTGGACGGGTAGGCTCAGACTTACCTGGATTGGAGCTGCTCGTTCCCTTCCATTCAGTGTGCACAGCAGTGCACAGTGTGTTAGAACAATGCCTCTAATAGTTTTGAATGGGTTGTAGAGGGTTCATTGGGTATTGATAGAGCGTCCTGCATCTAATTTATGGCACTGAAAAATTTTGGACATCTTGTATTATTAGAACCATATTTTGTCCGTGAAACTCTCAAAACATATTCACTGGTATGTAGAGCGAATGTCTCTCTGCTCTTCCCTCTTACTCTGAAGTTGGTATATAAATGTAGTTTACCTCTCAAGCACCAATCTGTAGCATTCATAGGATGCAACAAGAGTTATACAATAATGTTTACAATATCCAATATTTCATCCTGGAAGCCATGATAGTATAAGTTAAAATGGAACTTTGCAAGTCTGGTTGCTTTTTCGCCTTTTTCTCTACAGAGATGCCCTTACAATTTTGGAGTACAATACATCCATCGAGCCATGGTCTCCCGCTTTATCCTCACTGTTGTAAAAAGTTTACCTTCCTTGCCCTGTCCTGTCGATGTGCATACCGAACACATTTCGTCGAAACAACAACACATGCCAATGGAACAGCCAACTGGCCACCGAAAACAAATAACAGGCAGTAGAGTGAGTGGAGACAGCAGCCAATCTCCCACAAGTCATTTAACCATCACAATGACACCAAAGCTGTTAAATTTGGGTAAAAATCCTGCATAGCTCCACTTTTATTTTAGTTTTATTTTGTCCCAACCAAAACATTCAAATTGTGTATATTAGTTATGTAATCCAAATGCCAAGAGTAATATGTGACCACAGAAATATGCAAAAACTATGTTAAAATATGTTTTGGATAAAGCTATCTATCAGGAAATGAACAGCAAAGAGAGATTTAAGATATGAAGCCATTGGATTGACATCCAATCTTGGTATCTCACAGTTGTATGGATGTGCTTTATTTTGTGTCATGTACAAAAACGTTCTCCCCACCCCCCATGTTTTTCATTGCTTCCAAAGGACTGGGTATTGTTTGCTGAAACTATAAATCCTTGTAGACAGCTTCAGCCAGCTATTTGTATTAAAGAGACTCTTTCATAAGAAAAGCTTTGTGAAGTAAATTGATGAAAATTGCAAAAATGTGGATGGTAATTATTGGTAATTTTCAAGCAAGGGTATTTCAGAGCGTGGTTTTTGCCAGGTCCTGGTATGTATTTTAGGCTTTAATTCATCTAAAAGAGAAAAATGTTTGCTCTTTTGTTGCCACGAGCAAACGTAGGCTGCAGCACGGTTGGTGTTGGTTTTAATTTTGTTCTCCTGTACCAGCTCAGACTGTGGGAGTGAAAGTTTGCACAGACATCGTGGGAGGCACAAAATTACACAAATATAAGGGAAGGAGTAAAAACCAAGCAGAACATCATAGGTTTAACTTGTGCAGTTGTCTTGGTTTGTAACTTCAGGTTGCGGGTGTGGTGGACAGATGACACAGGCGTTGTGTGTCTGTTATGACTACCGTGTTTTTGAGATCCATGTAGTGTAATGTTTTCAGCCTTGAGCCTCTTTTCCCTTATATCCAGACCTTTACTGCCAAGCCCTATTTTTCAGGTAGAACAGACTCAGGGTTGAGCCTGACTTTGTGATTCTTTTCCTCTTCCTCTTTAGAGACACAGAAAAAGCAGCAGCCTCCAGCTCACTGGAGGCAGCAGGGAATGTTGTTTACCTTGACTTCCCGCGCCAACTTCCCCTCAGCCGAGCTAAACACTGCTGTCTGTCTGTGCTGTTTGCCTCCACACTCAAGTCTAGAACATGGGAATGCTGGGATTGGGGGCGACGGGGTGATGGAGCCATAATGGCTGTTAGACCCGGCACAGGGGAATTTCAACTTGAACTCCTGCAGGCAGAAGCCGTCCAAGAGAGCACACTTAACACCATGACACCTCCATGTGCGATAGGATGTGTGTGTATATGTACATGCAACAGTATGTGCAGCCTTCCCAGACTCCACACATGCTTTCTCCCCCTCTCCCCTCAGCTGGAGGAGGGTGGGGGGCTTGTTCCCTGGCTCCCTTCTTGGAGGTCAGGACTCACTGGAGCTCTCTGAAGTGCAAAAAACCTCAAAAACTCACGATCCAGTTTTCAAACGTGGGGCAAGTGTTCATGTTACCACAGTGAGGGAATAACTAACAAGTGGCGTATTATATTCCTAGAGCTCCCAGCTGGGAGGGAAAGAGCAATGTAGAAAAAAGGGGAGGAAAGAGAGACACGCTTATCTTAGCCTAGCTGTGCGCTTCGGGAGACCTTATTTGGCTACGTCTGAATAACATGCTATGAGGTTGGCAAAAATGCTGCCTCTGGCACTTCTCAGGCATCCTCTCTTTTCACAAAAGATACTTGTCTAGTTAGCTGCATGTATTCTGGAGCCTGTGGATGTGAGTTTGCTTTTGGAGGCGTTTTGGATGCTATTTAAAAATCATATAAAACCATCCTCGAGGGCAAATGTTTCGTATATGTACCCCTTGACACTGGTGCATTGAGAGTAGCTGACATCTTGGACTGATCTATGCAGTTTCCCAAAAACGTTGTGATTATAATCAGCAGGAAGGATATTATTTTCTCAATTTTGGACTGAAATCACAGCGTATACGTTGACAAAGCTTTCGTGCACATACCCAAGCTAGCTCACCTCGTCTTTCATCTGTTTCCCTTTTTACTGTTTATCTTTGTGCTGAAATCCTGGGAATGCTGTTTGCTAACCACACAAATGTGCAGAGTGGCGCTTTAACTTAGCATGTAACATGGAGAAGGGTTGTGGTTGGTGCACCTCAGCTCCGTCCAGACACACATTTTGAACACAATGATAACCTGAAAGGGAAACTCAGGTTCTGTTCTGACAGAGGTGGACAGACATTAGCAACTGTCTATACAGAAAATGTTATTGCAGATTATGTCTGAAACAGACAAAGGAACCTCATCACTTTTGCTGGTTTGTAAAGCCAGTGCTAAACAGGATTTTTGAATGAGTCACTCTGCTGCTGTAAAATAAATCTAAATGAGTGGATTTTTTGTATTATTATTATTATTATTATTATCATTATTATTATTATTATTATTGTTGTTCTTATTGTTGAAATGTGGTAGCCACTGATTCAAGTCCTTTGACAGTGTACTATCGTCTGTGCTGCTGTGGAGGATCAACAGAAATGTGACATTGCTGCAGAGAAACCAGAGAAACTAACCAGATGGTGTTCAAACACCACTCGTCAGCCTGCTGCTCTTTGTTAAGGAAATGTTTTTCTAAATCCCCCATCCAGTTAAGAACAAGGCATTGATGCATCTACTGTATGTGGTGTCTCTGCACTCTGCTTTATTTATCAGGGCTCCGTTATAGGAGAAGGGAGTCCTTATGTGCTTAGCTGAAGGATGCTATGTTGCTGTCTGCTCATTATGGATGTAAACAAGTTGATCCAGAGTAATTGAAAGTGTGGCCTATAGAAACCTCAGTGGCACACTATTGTGATTTTACCACACAGCACACATTGAAAAAATTTAGTTTCATCCATTGCACTAGAGTATTTATGCTTACATTTAGTTTTATTTTGATTCAGCCCCACAACTGCCCACATACATAATGTAGTGATTTTGCTGCAGATAAAAAGGGGGGAAAAAGCTCACCCCTTAAAACACATGCCACACAGCGGTACTCCAAATATCCATTGTGGGATTTGTTTTTGTTGTTGCTTAGTCTTATATAAACTCGCTGCTCTTTAAAGGTACAATAATCTTTCTAAATGTTCACTTTTATGAAACCAAACAATAAACTTGGGAAACTCTGAATTTCTGGAAAGCAAAAAATCCCTGTTCTGCAATAAGATCTAACAAGATCCATTACCCAAGCCACTAATAGTCGGATATAATCTGACCTTTGGAGCAGCGGAAAGGCTGTCGAGTGGTGTGGTTCATGCTCAGGTTTTTAATGTCAAGCTCGCCCTGCATGCCTTTCATCCGAACAAACTTACAGAAGCATGTGTGCTTGCAGCTGTAACCCCTTTGCTGAGGCATGGTTTGGAAATAGGACACACACCCACATACAATACACACATGCACACACACACAGACGGACACGTGACAGTGCAGCTTAAAAGTGTCACCAAGTAGCCACGGTGCTGTTGAACTTTGCACTCAGCACTGGTGCAGGTGTGCAGTGACTGATGGCAACACATGTACAATAGCCTAACCATCCAGGTTATAGGTGTTTTTCCACAGCTGTATTATACCCCTTTCCTGATATTCACTCCCTGGTTAAATGAGTACGTATTGCAGAAGTGTTTATATTGAGTTCTGCTCCAATTGGAATTAGTCTGGCATCATTTACGGAGCAAAGCAATGCTGCGCATTCCTGCTATGGTTCTTAGCATAGGGATGAGCCATGAATGTTTTTAGAAAAACTCCTTTTTACAAATTGGGACACTGCTCAATAATGGTAATTTCATCTTCCATCCATCCAATATCTACCGCTTTATCCTCCACCGGAGGGTCGTGGGGGTGCTGAGCCTTTCTCAGCTGATAAGGGCGATAGGCGGGCTACACCCTGGACAGTTCGCCTGTCCATCGCAGGTAATTCCATCGTACTTAATTTAATTTTGTTACTGACTTTAAAACTTTCAATCTCCACTGGGTTTGAACGAATGACCAAAGTAAAATCCAGTCCAAACCAATTTATTAAAGCTCACATAGAGTGGTCCTGTTGCACTATGTAAGTAGACCTCCATAACTAACATATTATGTTAGTTATGGAGGTCTACTTACATAAATTAACTTGTTTTTATGGTCAAAAACCTCCTAGTTGCTGTAAACGAGCCGATAGAAATCTGTCTTTTCTGACGCTCTCCTGAGCCACAATACTTCAGACATAAATCTCACCCCCGTGAAGACAGAGTGTGTTGTGATTGGCCAGCCGGCGTAGAGCCTTCCCAACTGTCTTGTGATTGGCCAGTACCCGGAAGTGACATATTCAGCATATCCGCTCTCAGAAGCGCAGCTCCCCCCTCTGGAACGGTGAATGCACTGCTACTCATTATCAAAATATTGTTTTAACAATGTTTAAAAATAGTTTTGTCACGACTCCCCGCCGCAGTCCCTTTGATGACTTTGACCCGGAGTCAGACCCAGAGTCAGAAGACACTGTTGCTCGTGAAACAGCTCCACAACAGACATATTCTTCTTCTGCGGTTCAATGTACGCAACCGGATGTGCCCGGACTAGTGCCCGGAGCAGGACGATCTGCTGTTCTGGAGAACCGGTGTTTACGTAACCGGACCGGGTTTTTTCAGAGATCTCGCTGAGCCTGAGATTACAATAAAACACAGCATTCTCAGCAGTGGCTGAACTGTTTGTTTTGAACCTTCAGGGCTTCTTAAACAAGGTAATGACGCAGATACACACTACAAAAACCGCGTTAATTGGAATTTCCGGTCTAGGTCTGCTTTAAAAAAGCTTATTTAATAACAGTTGTTATACAGTTAATAGTTGACCAAAGTGCTGTATGGTAGTAAAATGAAACAAGTGAACAAATGAAAAATACATTTAAGACATAAAACATAGTGCATACAAAAACAACATCTCACATACATCTCAAAGACAAAGAACAGCTTTGTCACACATGGGTGGTGCAGGGTGAAAAGAATCCACTAATATTAATCACCTTTTTAATTGGTTCCACCTGTATTCAAAAAGTCTCAGTATGCTCAGCATGAAAATGGCTTTTAAAGTTGGAAATAATTGTGACCTTTCTCCTATTGCTCCCATAGCCCCTCATCCACATCATGGGCTCTAATGACGAGACGCTCCAGGAAGCTGCTGCTGGCTGTGTACGCAACATCCGACTTCTGGCTGTGGCGAATAGGAAGGCCATATTATTTTATTGACCATCACTTATTCCAACATCTTGAAATCCAATAGGGACTGCACAAAAATGACTGTGGTGGGAAGACGAGCTGAGCGTTATGTTTGACTTTTTAAAATAAAAAGACCATCCCCCAGTGTTTGCTTTTGGGCCTTCCTCTCAACACTCCTCCCCCTAACTGCTCAACTCTGATCTGAGTTGAGAGTGTGAACAGAAAAATCACATTGTAACAGAATAAAGTGCGCATTAGTAGTAGAATTAGCATTTCACAGAATAACGGTAAACATACCAAATGTTGCATACTTCCAGACATTCCAGCTGCTCTCTGTTTCTGGAACACGGCGTGCTGGATGAACAAGATATGACCTCTGTTACTGAACAAGGGAACAGGGAACACATGTAGACAGGAGCTCTGTTGCAGATTTGGAGTTTCTGCATTATATTTCCATTTCAATGTGTGTAAACTGGTTGTTATGGTCCAACTCTTCTGTTGTAGTCTTATAATGTTGTTGAAGTGATGTGAAATATGACATGACATGGAGTGACATACAAAACAATGAAGAAATACAATAAAACCCAGAAAACCTCAATCATTTTTCTCTTACCAGTAAAAATAGACAGGCTGCCTTGATGTACATCTTGTTCTACACTAACTGAGTTTGCAAATTATTCCAACTTAAATACATGAGAAATACAATATTTTGTCTCTATTTTGATGAGCATATATTTTTATTGCCAACATCAGTTGGGAATCCTGAGCTCTTCCCTTATACAAGTTACCTCATCTAAAGTCCATACAAACATTTGAAGAAGCCATATTGTCTCTTCTCTCTGACCGCCTCAGCTCCAAAACTGTGATGATAAAAATAAATGTGTCTTTTCCTTGTTTGGTCCTTTGCCAAAGACCCCATACGTTGATCGGAGTGAGACACTGAAGCTGCGTACCATAAGTAATCCACACATGACCACAATATCTAAACAAGGACCACATCTGTTTCAGTTACTCAGTCTCCTCTTGAACTGTTTATACATGCTGTGCTTGCAACTCAGAAAACACGCAATCTGCAAAAAGACAAAAATATAAATTCTCACTTTTGGTTTTGTTGCACCAACGTTGAAAACAGAGACCCTGCACAAATGTTCTGTATGCAGTAAATACTACAACATTTTACAACACACAAAACGGTAGTTTTACAAGTGGGTAAGAAACAATCCTGTGACCTGTCTCCGTCACAGATATTACGTATAGGATTGAACTTAAATCAGGATTTTCGACATTACTCGGAATTTATTTATAGTCATTTTAGATTTTGTGGGAGTATTTATTATAAATAATAAAATACATTTGAATAAACAAGCTCATTATTTTTGTCAGTAAACACAAAAATAATGTAGATATGTGGCCAGTTGGCACTTTAAGCATTTTTATGGCATTCAGTCAACAGCAAGCCCAAAACAATCTAATGAAGGATTTTTGGAAAATACAGCAATTACTCTCCTCTTTTTTCCCCCAACAGTAGTTATTGTATTTAGTTACCACATTTTTTGTTTGTTTTTTAGCAGTGTACAGATTTAGACACAGCAGTAGTAAATGAGTGCTGCTGATCTGGCATCATCTGGTCCTTTTGTCTTCTGTTCTTGTTTATTATAAACAGACCATGTCAGGTTTGACAGCAGATTTCAGTAGAATATATAAAAAAAAAAAGGCTGTAAGCCTCCTTCATGGCCCTTTTCCATGTCTATTAGCCTTACAGCCTATCTGTCTCTGATCACGCTGTCCTGGTCCCAGTTATCTCAGATGCTCAGCAGTAACCACAGACACACTGCCACAAAAGCTCATGGGACTTCCATCATTAGTATTGGCCACGTGCTAAAATCAAAAATTAGTAAAACATAGACAATATGTGGTTGAATAATCTCTTTCACTCTTTGAAGTTTAAACACTACCAGCTGCACGCGGGGGTCACCAGAGGAGCGTGGACAGACGAGAGTGCAGGAGTGAACTTATTACTCTGAAGAGGCAACTTCCTCCAAAAAAAAGGAGCTGAAGGAAGCCACTGTCTCCAAACTATTCAAAGCAAATAAATTCACCATGATTAATGGGTCTATAATTCTACACAGCAGGCTTTATGGCCTCTGCAGCACGGCCAATGTCAAAACTGATTCTGAAGAAATGTTAAAAGGAGAACACATTTAGTCAGTTAAACAAACAAAGAAGGGAGCAATGTTTTCTTCTTGTGTGGATGCATTGCCCTTTCTTTTCCCCCCAGTGAGTTCCTTATTCATCCTTTTATTTGTCTTAGTTAGGGCACCTTCAATGATTTAAAGGAACAGTTTGGGGAATAACTTATTAGCTTACTTTTGAGCATTGAGATGAATCCAATCAATATCAGACTCATGTCTGTGTTTTAAGTACAGAGCAACAATCAGGATGTGGTTAAGTTAGCTCAAGAGTGAAAGCAGAGGGAAACAGCTCGTCTCTGCCTGCCTGGCTTCCTCATAAATCATTAAAAGTCCTGCATTGTTTACATTCACTTTTAATGTTTTTCTGCCTTGCGTTTAGTAGCAAGTCACAGGGTAAAGTCATTATGTTATTATGTTATGTCCCTTTTGCCCAATCCTGTCTCTTTTCACATGTGTATGGGCATGTTTGTCCAGGTGTATTTGAACTACACAAACAAAATAGGAACCCCATTATAATAACATATTGTCACGTACTGTAACTGTGTTTGAAACAGACTTTAACTGAGCTCGGGCAGGTTGAATTTTGGATAAAGGACAAAAGTCGCAAACAATTAAGAGTCATGTCAAGGTCATACTTTCTGGGTCCACAAAGATCTTCTGTAAGTTTAATCATGAAACCCTTTTCTGTGGTGGTCCACATGGACCCTAAGTGGATAAAGCATACCTGCACCTACACAGAATATAAATGGGCCTTAAGTATGCGCAAGAGACAATGAAGAGGACGGTAAAGACACTTGCTTGACCACCAATACCCAACCATTTACAGCTGTGCACTCAAAGAATATAAGGACAAGAGGGCAAACTCCTCTTGAGAAATTGTTGAGAACACATACATGGAATGCTAGAATGATGCAGATCCCCGTTTCTTATGAATGAAACCTCAGGCACGTATGCACATGCGGACACAGCAAGTGCAATGTATGACCAAGGATATGCCAGGTTTTTAACATTCAAGCTGTATGTCCTGATCTTTTGTCATTTACACCTGGCTTGACCAAGCTGTGCTTTCTCATCCTCATTTTGGCCTAACCCTAAGCCAAGCCAAGTTAAGACGACTTTCTCAGTTATCCTCGATTTCTTAATTCTACTTTTCTACAACAGTCTCCATCATTCTTTAAACATTTGTAAATAAACTGTGCTCCACTCGTCTGCCTAAACCTAACATTGAACCTTGCAGAGCTCATGGCAGAGGCTGAGAGGAAGTCGTGAGTTGCTTTCAGGAGCCTGGCCCTCGGGCCTGTTGGTCATAAAGCCACAGTTGAGTGTATTAGCTGAGCCACAAACCCTCTGAGAAAAGAAACTGCCACTTTCTTTGGCTTGCTGTCTGACACAGGGACATTATTCACAGGAAATTAGAGGTTATGCCTCCACGCCTCGGCAGAGGCAGCAATTACGTCCGGCTCTGGCCCGTTCAAGATCCCATGCTTCTCATTGCTTCACAGAAAGGATTGAAATAGTGGAGGGATATCCCTGATGTTTGTTGCCCCTGTTTTGAGGTCCATGTGGGCCCTGGCATCTGCCACACCCATGTATCTCAACTGGTATGTCTCACCATTGGCCTGACCTTCACCCCGTCCAGACTGAGGCAGACATTTCCCATAGGGTCAGGGTGATGGATGTAACCACACTTGAGGGCTTTATTACATATTACACAAGACTGATGCGTGGAAATATCCTTTTCTGCAGTTGTGACTTTTGTCTCTCCGCATTTTGGGTGGACTTAGTAATAAATATATATATATCGCTTAGTTTTATTGTCCTTTGGAGTGTGAGCTGTGTGTTGTGATACAAGCTCACTTGTTTATAAATGGAACTGACCTTTTGAAGTTTTTCTTTAAAGATCCCACATCTCCCCAGGCATTCTGCAGCAATATTTCATAAAAGTAACTAATGAACAGTAAAAGTCCTTTCCAAATATTAGAAGTGGCTTTTCATCCCCTTGAGCATCTAAGGGCCATTTTTAATATAAAGTTACAAACTGTTGCACAGCAGTGGCAGCAGCAGCAGCAGCAGCAGCGTGGTTCGCTTGTGACGCAGCCATTAAAAACATGCGCGTACACAACGGCCTCTCAGAGCAGAGCAGTGCTCTCTGGCTGCTGAGGGGCGAGAACACGGCCTCTGTTCTCAATCTGTAAATTAGCTTTCATACCATTACAGCGTGGTCACACCACCGGGTCTGTTGGTGTGTGAGCCTCGCGTCTCACGCTCGCCCAATGTTTGCTCAGTGTCCTGCCTCTCTGCATCCATTTCCATCCCTCAGATGCTCACAGGTCTCGGCGTCTTCTGTACTCCTCACAAGGTCAAAGGGCCATCCTGTCCAGCCATTTGCAATTTTCAGGTATCTTTTTTTTTTTTTTCATTTTAAAAGAGCTTTCACAGCACTCATGAATCCTGACATCCCTTTCCGTTAAGTGCAACAAACAAGTTGGCATGACAATAAATAATAGAGTAATGGCTTCATAAAGGTCTGAAAAAGATATAATTACTACTGTTAGTGATGTTGACAGCTAATTTCTATTTTAAATGACCACAAGGACTATGGCATTATATCGTTCTGGTTATGTACAAACACTGAAACAGTAGTGCACTGTTGCACTTCTGTGTACTGTGTACTACATTTTTACATAAATTGGTTTTATATACAGAACATTTCTATTTTGTACAATTTAGAGAATGTGACCGGTTTCTTGTAAAGTCACATGCAAATAAAAAGAAACAGACAAAACAAGTGTAGTGAATTCTAACAATGTGTGTAGTGGTTGTGTGAAGGTGAAGACGCTACTTTCATCTTATTGTAATTTCTTGCTAGCGCTCTCGCCTTTGCAGCAAGAAGACCCCGGTTCCTGGGTTCGATCCCCGGTTGGAACAAGGGCCTTTCTGCAAGGAGTTTGCATGTTCTCCCCGTGTGTGTGTGTGGGTTTTCTCCGGGTTCCTCCCAAAGTCCAAAAACATGCAGATTTGGGGATTGGTCACTCTAAATTGACCGTAGGTGAGAGAATGGTTGTTTGTCTCTATATGTGGCCCTGCGATGGACTGGTGAATTGTCCAGGGTGTACCCCGCCTATCGCCCTATGTCAGCTGAGATAGGCACAGATAGTGACCCTCTGGTAGAGGATAAAGTGGTAGATAACGGATGGATGGATGGATGGATGGATGGATGGGGATTATTCAGTCATTCATTCTTAAATGAAACGGTCAACAAGTTTAGATCCAAATTACATGTTGAGAAAACCTATTTCACCAAGTAACTAGCAAGTTTCTATTGGTGGTGTGTGAGCACGTACAGTCAGACTTTATGACATTTTTATCCCCTGAGTATGAGAGGTAGGGTAGTTTTGAGGAGGCTCCATGCAAGATTTATTTCAGATTAGTCATCGTGTCTCATAGCGTACGGTTACGGCACTCAACATCTAGGCATTTCTAATGAAACCGCCGACTCACCGGATCTTTTGTAGTCAGTGTAAGGTAGAGAGGGGAGGCAGTGGGTCAGGATATGCTTGTCAACTGCATTAACAGGTCAGAGCTTTTTTTTTATATCTGACATTGAAATTGAGGGAATCGTCTATTCGTTGATTTGATGAAACATTAAAAAAAATAATAAAACATTCACTGACTGGCCTCAAAATATATGTGATTTAAAAAAAAAGAAAAAAGAAGCATTATATTTAAACTCTCTTTTTACACTGATTCACTGTCAACGTTCCTCTTAATGTTGTATTCACAGAAAGGTTTTTGAGCAACCTAAAGCTCTTTTTGCATATTTTCACCTTGCATTTACAGAAAACTGGAGAGGAGAGGATACTGATGGCCAACAGGCAGATACATTCATTTGCAGACAAAGGATAATGTCTAGTAAAGACACTCAAATTTGCCAAGTTCCTCACACAGCAGACAGTGATGAATTGGCACGCACTCCCAGCCACACAGCTGTGAACCATAAGTACAGCCAGGTTTCCCTCACTCGATCTTGAACCAACCTGAGAGCACTACATGGCACTCCACCAAAAATTATACAATCCATGAGTTTTCATCAGAGTCTTTTCATCGGGCTATCACAACTTTGGACCTGATGGGAAGACATGCAACTGAGGGAAATAGCACCAAATCAACAAATCATCAGCAAGGCATTATAGAATATCCTATTCAGATCTGTAACTGATTGCGCATTTTGAGACACGAGCACAAAGCATCAAACTGCAGTCAATGCTGCCGACTTGAGTTACTTCACAGAAATAAGAGTATTTGTTAACATGGTCAATTTAGGCAAATGTTCAAACGTGCATTTTTCTACAGTGGTGTGATGTTTCATGGCTTTTATGTGGCTTTTTTTTTTTTTTTTTTACCTCAAAATGCCAATGTTTTTTCATTCTCTCTTTTCACTTGCTTTAATTCTGACATTAATAAATGTCCTTTCCCTCTGTGCGATGCATAAATAACCGTCGTGTTCCAGTCTAGCTCACTGCTGTCTGTCAGGTTGCCCAAGCACTCCCAAATATTTCAGCACTTTGCAACTGTCTGCTCACAAAGAAGAAAGACTCAACAACCAAAGATAGTACAACCAGATTTATAGAGGCGTTGACACATAGACAACTGAAAGATCTCACTGAAGGTTTAGCACTAGCATTAAAAAATTACTAAGTCAAATATGCCTCTGTGTTATTGTAACAAGAGTGAGTAGTTCTGGCAAAGCCCGAGGGCACAGAAAGCACGCTTTCTTTGACTTAATTCAGCTCAGAGCGACACTGCAAGGAAATCAGTGGGTCCGCTTCACAGTGAAAGCACATTACTTGACAGACATATCCATCACCTCCATGTACACTGGATAGTGAACTGGCATCTCCTCCCTGTGAAGCAGTATGTGCCTATTTAGTAGCCGTTCCTGTATTCTTGGAAAGCTTTATTTAGTAAGACAACAGGGAATAGGAAGCTTGAAAGAAATCTGGGTTTTCCAAGTCACAATTATCCACAACTATAATTTTAAGGAGCCATTCCAGTGACATCTAATGACACTTGTTTTTGGGCTCTTGACTACTTTGACTAGACATTTAAAGACAGCACACGTTTCAAGTCACTGATTATTGTCCTGAATGTGTAAAACCTCTCTGAAAACAGTAATTGGGTCATTTTAAACAACCTGCAAATTTTCTCCTCAGTCACATTTTCCATCAAAACTGGCAAACTATAGGACAAATATGTCTGTGGCTTTACAAGTAGTCAGTGCGCGACACTATATAATTCCAGCTTGGTTTACATGACGAAATTAAGCCCCGGGCTGCAGTGAAAACATCATCTTAAACGAGGGGCAGATTATGTGTGCTGAGAGCAGGGCTTTAAAAAATAATTTGGATTGTAGAAGTATAAGGTGTTGACAGTGAGCTCACACTGATTTCAAGTAATGGCCACCTTACTCAGCCAGAGCCTTTAATGCATATTGAATGATGAATTCCCCTAAAATAAATGCTTTTAGTCCTACATTTGAGGGTAGAAAATGTGCATTTTTTTATGCTTGACTACAATCAGTTATATGCAAAAAAAAAGCAAAAGAAAGAAAGAAAAGAAAAAAAATTGTTGTAAAAGGATCAGATTTAATTTGAAAGTTTAAGGAGAAAAACAAATATTATGAGAGCAAGAAACTTTCACCACAGCTGCCTCTCTGGCAGCCCACACTAAACCCACACTCAGATGAAATCCAGTGTATGTGATATGAAACAATACAAGGGTGAGTGACGTGTGTATATAAAACATGTTGTAAGAACATGATCCCAAAATATTGCTGACATTTGAATGAAATTACCTTGGACTGAAGAGGTATGGTGAATATATATATATATATATAAAGAACTGAGGTTTCCTTCCTCTTATGAAAACAAAACTTCAGATGTTGGAATGCAGAGCGTACACTAACTGAAACACTGATACACATCAGCATATAGATATACATTAAATTGGAATTTGGGTGTTTATCAGAGGGATATTTGAGTGGTTTATTATTACATTGCATAACAATACATTGGGTAATAGCTATGCCACGATATGAATCATTCATCAGTTTCAGTCAGTGGCATGATTCATTGATGCTCCAGACCCAATTTATAACACAAACTTTGTGTTCAATCTTTGGGGAGATTGTGTCACACCAGCTAAAAAGTGTCTAGTGGAAATCAGCTTTGGTTCCAAACAGCATCAATGAGAATATAAGACCTGGGGGAAACCATGATGTCTGCTGTATTTTTTTTTTTACTAGCAATGCACTAATTTTTTTTGGCAACACACATTCATTTTATGGCTGTTAGCATTAATGTTTGAAGCGAGACTTCATGGGTTACTGCAAGATATAATTTACTTCACCAATTGGGTCATCGGAAGTACTGATTTATAGAGAGACAGAAAGAAAAGATGGTAGAATTCAAGTCACAATTCATGCACGGGTGACCGAGGGTGAGAAAAACACCACACGACAGAAAATAATTAACAATTGTTGTAATAATCACTGTTCTACCATTTACTTCCTTTCATTTTATGTTACTGTATTCTAGATAACCTTTAATTAAAGAAGGGTGACGTGGCCAAGAAAGGCAGCAGCATACGTCATAGTTAAAGATATTATATGTAACATGTCTGCATTAAACGATCTAAAAACAGTACGGTACGGTTTGGAATGGTAAAGCCCTGGGTCAGATTTGCTTTTTGACTAAGAACAGAATCTTCACTTGGTAGACAGGGTGTGGGTTGTGCCCGATGGCCGTGTCAGCAAGATAAGTAACGGGAAGTTGTACCACTCAACCTTGGTTCCACCCTGACCATACCATTTTAGTAAAGGGTTTCAAAAAAAGGAACTGTAGGGGCTGGTTATTTTGTTATTATTCCTAATGGAAAAAAATACATACTGTAGCCTACTGTATCAAACCGAACAGTTCCACACGATGGAAACATGGTAATGGACCATTTCATTCTGGTCGAGCCTGAATGACATCATCCTCTTTACCCATCTGTGCCTAAACTTCTCGTTTTTTTTATTTGTTACTAATGGATCACGACGACTCTTTTCCGTTTGTTATGTGTTCTGCACGCACCAAAGCTCTGCCCATAAAAAAAAACCCAATGCACAGTGGAGCACGTAAAACAACAAGACAACAACTCTCATGACTCCACTCTGTTCCTGATGTCATTTAATTTGGAGATAGTTAGTGGCTGAAATGACATACTGTGTGTTTAAGAGTCAGACAATTAATAGAGGGAGATCCTCATTTTCATGCTGCAGGGCATAAACAAAGACATCAAGCAACAGTAAGGGAAAAAAAAAGATAAGAACACAGTCAACAGGCTCATTTAAAACACTTACAGGCTGATAGTGAATGGTTGCAGATTCCAAGACACTGCAACAACTACTGAAAGCAGTCTTAGGGATCATAATTCATACACAGCAGTGATGGGATAAATAACTTAGCTTTTCAGTTTCTAAACTGTCCAATGTCTGTGCTCCTGGATAGTTTTAGCATGTCAAAACATGTCAAATCAGAGGTGGCTGTTACATTACATTAACATTGTTGGTCACAGGCTTTAGAAAATCATTACCAGTGAATTATAGTGACCAGTGCACCTATAAAGACTGTAGGTGAACACCAGTGTCATGAGGAACAGAGCCATGCAAATGCAGGGCTTGTTGCAGAATCTACTGCCGCCAACGTTGTGCTCCTGAATCATAGTGCACACCCACACTGGACAACAGGCACGAGTCTGAAGCTCAAATACAGTGAGCTAAACCAGAATAGCTGGAGGAGGTGAATCAAGATTAAAGAGATGCAAGAGTGACAAACTGTTTATTTTATTTTCTCATCCCTAGAGAAGGTTGCTCTGACCCACAGGTCACAATAACAGACGTGAGGTCACGGGAGGTAAAGCAAGTTCATTTCAGGCGAGAAAGAAAACTTACATATTGTGTATTACCAGAGAAAATAAACCCTCCCCGACCTTAATTAAAGTGATTACATGACTGAGCCATTCATAGCATGTTTGCACAAGCTGTTAGTAAAAGTTAACTTCCCCTGTTAAATTAAAATAAGTACAAATAAACAATAATTACACAGATCCCTAAACCTTCATATGGCTCTTGCTGTTTAGTCACGTCCTTTGAATCACTACCTTGGATAAACCCCAAAGGAACACACAGCTGAGCACCACAGAACCTATGACTCATGAGCCCATACTGTGACAGCTTTTATAATGGAAGTCAATGAGAGGGTACATCAGGAGTAATCAACAGTGGCGTGGCTATATACAGTAAGAATCTATCTTTTTTTTTCTTGATGTCACCAAAAGCAGCTTGGATGGTGTTTGGTTTGATTCTGAGGGAATAATTATTGTTGCAGCAAAAAGTCCATGTCTGTGTTTGATACTGACATCGGCTTCAGGCAGCTTCAAGATGAAGATGTTCCAAAAAAACACAGGATGTTCTGCTTTAATCAGGTATGAAACACACAAAGTTAGAGAAAGTGCTGCAAACCTAATGTGGAAAGACTGCTGGACCATTTAAAACCCAGGTCATGCTGCGTCGATTACATACTATGTGAGGGTTTGTATTAGACTTAATGTAAATGTGTTACTGTTTATTAGCTTCAACAAAGTTCTGCTAAATAATGTCCTGCATTATTAGAAAGTACACTTGATAAAGTTTCACCAGCCTCAGCTTGACTAACCCTTATTTGACACAATAAACACCCACACATCTTGCACTCGCTTAAATGTTTTCCCACAGATGCTCATCCTCTCAGGTAGACCACAGTGCTGTGTGAGTGAGAGGGGGAGTGGCTACAGTAGAGCGGCGAAGGCCAATGTGTGCTTCTTTTACTGATATATTTAACGATATCTTTTGCATTACTGATCCAAACAACATCAAACTTGACGTTGCACGAACTCGTGCCCGTAGCAAAACACCTGTCAAGTTTGAAATCAATCGGAGTGATATGCAAATAACAGACACACACAGACACACAGACAGACAGACGCTCCTGGAATTTATGATTGGAGTTTTCATTTAAAAACACACCCTAATTAAATAAAATACATTTTAGCATTTGCATACTAATTTTGTAGGTTATTGCACTGCTGATCTGGCAACCCATGCTGTACATCTATATATAAATATTTGGGTCTGGACTCTACAGTGACAGTATACCCACTACTGTAGACCAGAGGCGCAGCTTGTGAACAGGCAAGGCAGGCAACTGCTTGGGGCCCCGAGCTGATAGGGGGCCCCCGACACTCGGAGCCTGAGGGCTGTTTTAACTGAAATGTGCAGTGAGCAGCCGCCTCCCTGTCCCCCTTAAACAACAATGGGCGATCTCAGTAGGAAACCTCCCTAAAGGGGCCCCACCTCACTTTAACCTCTGTGAAGTTATCGTTCTGCAAGTTGGAAAATGAAGAGGATTATTCACAGTATAATGCATATCTTTTTTTACTCAGTTTATATAGGGTTTTTTCAGTTATTTATAGTATTTTATTGTTCTTTACATGTATATTTTCACATACTTTTTAATTACAAGGTTTTTACATGTTGTTTCTTTCATTTTGAAAAAAATATATTTCGAACTCATACATTTTTCGTTGGTGTCAGATTATTTGTAACATAATGGTGATGAACACTGGTTGGAAGGGCCCCCCTGGGAATTTTTGCTTAGGGCCCCCACAGACTCTAGAATCGCCTCTGCAGTAGACCACATGGGTAGAGCCTACACACTTACTCCACGTCACAAGAATCGGCTGTGTTTAAAAACAGTTTAGTCTCAAAGTCCAAACTCAGATGATATTGGTGTTATATCTAAAATATACACTGACACATTCATCTGACCACACACCAGAATAGCATTTCCTACATTTGTCAGAAAGCTAAATGTGAAAATAGTTAAAAACTCTTAAGTGTTGTATTTACTCTTGATTTACATGCTTTTGAGCTTAAGTCTGAAGAGTTAAAATGAGGAATTTTTTTTTGCCTCAGGGTAATATTGAAAAATATTTTCTGTCAGAATGATTGACCACACCTGGTGGACTACACTTTTCCGTCTTGTTTTGAAGACGTTGTGAAGATTGGTCATGTTTATTACAGTTTTATTCCAACTTTAGTTACAGATTGCTATCACAAAGGGAGGAAATAAGGTGTTTCAGAAAAAACTAATTGTGCAACGTTTTGGTGTTAACGTTATTTCTATCCTGCATCTGTTATCTGAAAATAGGCTCTGTCAAGCAAAACTATCAGACCTGACTCAGGTATTTTTGTGTGTATACAGCTGGGGCAGGCACCACACTTTTTGAGCAGCCATACTCTGTATAAGCAGTTGTCTCTCTTACGAGCACAAGGATAGGCTTAATCATCAATGGTTTGAATTAAATGTGGTTATATTTCGTATTAATATAATACAATATTGTATATATTAAGTTATCTACTACATTCTTCAATACGACTGTTAATAAAATGTATAATTTTGGACCTTATAACTTTGCTGTGTATATAACATTAGTTTATGCTAAATTAACCATTAATAAACCATTAGTTTATTCAATCAATCAATCAATCAATCAATCAAAGTTTATTCACTAAGTCCTTTTTAAGTGGTGCCTTTTTGATAAAGCTTGAAATAACTTGAACCTCATACAAACTTTAAGCTGGCAACTTATTTTTTCTCCTTTTCACAACTGGAGAATTTATTTAATTGTTTTTTTTAAGCAATATTTTCGAGTTACACTGGATTCACTAATCCAGACAGCCTCCTCGCTTTAGCGCGATGCCCTCCCTCTCTCCCTCTCTCGCTCCCTCTCTCCCTCTCTCTCTCCCTCTCTCTCTCCACTCCAGTGCTGGCCTCGGCCCCAGAATCGGCGTAAACCATCAACAGTATGTTCGCAGGCTCGGGCTGTGTACGAGGAAACATGAGCAGGGTGAAATATTCAGAGTCCCGGGCGGCGCAGCGCAGGCCGCTGAATAAAGCGGAGGAGGAGACGGCGGTCCGTGTGGTTTGAGCTCAGGATCTCAGGACATGAACATGTGAGCAGGGAATGGGCGACTGGAAACAGGATTATTGTTGTACACAGCAGAGAGACACAGGAGGGCCCCGGGACAGGTAACTGACCAACACACAGCTTCATAAATGTTATATTAGCTCTTTATTTCCATGTTTGTAAAGTTTGGAGCAGGGATGTAGACGATTTGAAGTCTGTTTTCTCAACTTTGAATGGACACATCTGACTTATCTGCGTCTTTATGACTTTATTTCTTATGACACACATTAATGTAATGTATTAGATTTTTTAACAGTTTGTTAGTTAGTTAATTTCACTTCACTTCACTCACGAGTGTTGATATTTTGGCACCAGGCTGCAGCTGATGACACCTCACCACTGCTCTGCGCCGTGACATATAAAATATTCTACATTTAGAGAAAAAGGAAAAAGAAAACACACAGTGGCACATGTTCCTGCTCATGCACGCGTGTTTGTTGTGCATTAAAAAACAGGAAGAGCGCAGACCCAAAACAAACCATCCAGAGTTGATAGCGATGCGCGAACTCACCGCAGTGCACTGGAGGAAAGGCAGAGATATTCACGCCTGACTTTTTTTTTTCTTTCATCCATGTCAAGTGTTTGCTGTCCAAACCACGTACTCTTTACTCTACAGATTATAATCCAGTATCTTCTCTGACCAGAAAATAAAGTGAAACTGTACTAATGATAATTAAGTGGAATGCCGTCACTTGTGCAGAGGATAATCCGGTTTAGGGTGGAATATGGGAATAAATGGTCTAAATTGTGAATGGACTTCTGTTGCGCACGACGAAAGTTTAATCTATTTAACCCCAAATGACTTTCTATCAATGGACTGAATGTCCACTCTAGATTCATAACATATAGAAACTCCTTTCATTTGGTTTTTGATTTGGTTTAAAAGTTCTGATATTTTATTGCGTTGGAATCGCAGATGTAAATATTTTGCCACATTATACCGATGCATTATAAGCGCTTTTACGCACGCTCCTCTGTGATGGAGTGAGTCTGCGGGCTGTTTAATGCGGTGAGCAGGCACATAGTGAGGGGTGATCACACTGAATGTGTCACAGTAGGATATGAAACGTTTGTATTATGCTGTCATGAGATATTGTTTTTGGCTGTTAGGGTGCATATACTCATGTTTGTGTCCGTTATTCTCACTTCCACAGGAGAGACACTGGGGCGTTGTGACAAATCCAAGGAGAGACTTTCCCCCCCCCCCCTTATTTAGATTTTTTATATGTTTACGCATCAGACAAATCGGACGACTATCTGGCCAAAGATGAACACCATCGTGTTTAACAAGCTGAGCGGTCAGGTCCTGTTCGAGGAGAAGGCGAAGGAGGTGGAGATGAGCAGCAGAAATTATCTAGAAGTCATCGACGGGCAACATCCAGACCTGCTGTCCAGTAACCAGGCCATGCGAGACAACCAGGCCATGAGGCACAGGCGGAGCGGGTATGTGGAGCATTGTGCCGTACGTGTTTGACGCTGCGGCTCAGCATGTGTGGCTTGTGTTAACATGTGGATTAACTGGAGTTCCGGAAGCGCCATGAGGAATACCGCTATTTCACAGTTGTATCACTCAGCAGTTAATGCAGTGAGATAATGATGATTTAGATATGAGAAGTCCGATTGTCTCTCCACGTTTAACGTGTCATTAAATTTGATTAAGAAAATATTAAGCTGATACAAAGCTTTACTCCTTGGGCCAAAGCCCTACAAAAATGTATGGGCACGATTCTGCTTGAGCTATTAGACCTAATCATTTATTGAGATTTCAGCTCAAATATTTGATGTGTATGCGCCTTTACGCACAAAGCCACATTTTTACGCACATGTAAAATATCCCCACTGAATAGCTTCTCATGTCTGAAACACCAATTTGGTGTTAGGTCTGTTTTATTTTTCGTGATCCTTCACTTCCATAAGCTCTGATGTAACAGGGAAGTTAACCTGATCGTTAAAATTAACAAGTGGTCAACCTTGTTCAGTAGCGTCTTATAGAGGTTTCCATCTGTTTCCAATAGAGAAAATTCATCCTGCTGCTCTCTGTGTGGTCTAGTCGAACACATAAGTATGTAAAATATGTGTTTTATTAAGTTTTTTTTGTGTGACAGGTAGTGAATGTAGAGAAGATCATGTCCCTATATTATTATTATGTTGTTTGAAAGTTAATTGGACAAACATATGAAACGATTGGAGCACGCATTAAGAGGAAATAACTTGGCTCAGTGTGACCTCAGAGGAAACACAGAGGCTAATGAAGAGCATTCATTTATTACAGAGAGGTGAGTGTGTTTGTGTGTTTTAAATCCAAAGCTGTGGAACACGGAGTAAATGTCCTTTAGGATGTTCATGCCGATCTAGATTACAAGGAAAATATTTGTAGAACATGGACCTCAGGCAGACTTGAGGTTAGACTAAAATATGTTGCATCTGCAGACAGTGGAGCTTTAGATAAAAGGAGAATCTGAGCACAGCACCATAGTGACATCTACAGGTTCATAAAACCTGGAGCCACAGGTGAGGCTGAGTCCTTTGCAAGACTTCACAGACTGCTTCAAATGCACTGCAGGGAAAACAAATCGTTAAATATTCCTTCCGATAATCATGGACTTTGTCAGTAATGACTTTAAGGATATTTCGTGGTGTTTTATTATGTGTAATACCACGACAGTCCAGCGTTCCTCTAAGAGCTGGTAGTAAAAACACTGAGGTGTCTGTCTCTCAGACAGGGTTTTTATTTGACTCTCCACTCCACTGTGGCCTTAACCTAATGTAATGTTTTTACAGCATCCTCTCTTCTGGACATGTGTCGTAGCTCTTTTCTGTAAGGGAAAGCCAGAAGTATAATTTCAGTGTTTTTGTTATTCCCCTCTGTGAAGGCTTGGCTGTGATCTTGACCCAGATACATTGTTCTTGATCCACTTCTTCTGCGTGTATAACATTTAATCTGGAAAAAAAAAAAGTGCGCCGGAGCAGAAATGTTTTTTGTTTGTCTCACTGCAACGTGTTGGTGGTTTGTGGGACACGCAATGAAAAGTAAACTGCATGCGGCCATTTCTCTTTCTCTCTCTCTATATCTGACTCTGTGTTTCCTCTCTCTCCTGTAATCCAACATGTCTAAGCTTAATTTGCAATGCCTTGGCTGAGAAAATTGCATACTGTATGTGGAGTGTTCACTTTATGTGTCATGACAAGCTAATTTAGACAACATGCCGACCACTTGCAGCTGTGCTACATTGTTTGGTTCACTTCAATAAACAACATGATTGTTTTTTTATGAGTTTGAGACATTTGGATGTTACTTTAATTTGTAAAAAATAAAAGGAGAAATCATTTCTTTACAAAAGTCAGAATGGGTGATTTCTATTAGAAAAGAGGACCATATCCAGGCATATCCAGTATTTAATCTATCATCTGATATCTGATAGCTAAAGATCCTTTTTTTTTTTTTTTCACAGAGGTCGTCCCAGCGGTGGCAAAGTACGACACAAACGCCAGGCCCTTCAGGATATGGCACGGCCACTGAAGCAGTGGCTCTACAAGCACAGAGACAACCCCTACCCCACCAAGACAGAGAAAATCCTGCTGGCCCTCGGCTCACAAATGACCCTGGTCCAGGTGAGTCTATTGTCGTATAGACGCTGTTACAGCTGCTCATAATAATAAAAGAGCGATGCTGATTAAGTAAAAAGAAAAGTGAGTGAGTGAGTTTATGGTGTATTTATGAGTGTTATTGGTGAGGGGAAAAGTTAGATGTGATTTCTGTGGTTGAGTGTGTCTCTAATTAGGTCTGAAAAGCTGGATTTTAAGTTGCATTTGTAATCAGGGGGCTCTGGGGGAAAAAAGTGTTTGTACATCTTGAACTGTTTATTTTACAGCCCTCATGCAGCGGTGAATTTGTAATGCTGCATTTCTTCGAAACACGACAGTTGGCAGTCATGTTCGCTCTTTTGTTATTTCATAGCAATGCGAAGCTCGGAGTCATAAATAGAATTTGTAGTCGTATACTGTACGACTGTGGCTGTGAATCTGTCAGTTTGAATGAAGTGAACACAGCACAACTAAATAATCTAATATGTTGACTTTCAGTTTAGTATCTAATGACCTCGTAGGATTTTGTTTACATCCTTTTATAGTCCCAACCCACAAACTGGAAATCCCCTGTGGCTTTGTCGTATAAAAATCAGGCTGTGTTTATTTTCAAATATGACAAGTAACACGGTTGTCTTTGCTCATTTGTGATTTAACAATTACATGAAAAAACTTTCTGGAATTAAAAATCATGTCCACTTAGCGTGCTCAGTTTCTTTAATACATTTAGTCGTTTGTTTAAATTATCCCCAATTTCTTAAAGAAACCAACAAATATGTTAACAATTTTGTGCATTAGACATTCATTTTCTTACTTTTTTCTTATTTTATTTGTCTTGTAAAGCCTTACATTTCTCACGAGACCCTAAAAGGTCTTGATTCACATTTTGGGAAGAACTGATCTGCAGTTTATACTACACTGCAGATATACAAGGGATATTTTATATTTTAAAGTTCTATTGCACCCTCTACTGATAGTACAAGTGCATAGAGGATCACTAGACTTAAGCAACTGACCACTTAGAGGAAAAACCAGTGTTGAATATTGAGTGTATTTGGTGTCTGGAGTGTCCAGCTGTGTATGTACAGTATCATCTGGCTGACAAGGTCAGTGATTTGGCCTCAGAACGTCTGCAGCAGCTTTTTCGGGCCGACGGCCACGACGCTTAATCTGGTTCTCATTTAGGAGGCCTGTTTGTTTTGGTGAGCGCGAGCAGAGTGCAGAGGAATGCTTTGTGTTGGACAGTGGGATGCCGTGCTGTGAACACACCACACACACACACACACACAATCTCAAACACGCATGCATTTGAGCTGACACCCAAATAGCAGCAGCAGTGTTAAAGGTCAGTGGAAGATTTTGTGAAATTGAGTGAGAGTGATGACATGAAAGTAAATTAATTTTCATCACATTTTCCAACATAAAAGAGGTCCTTCAAGAGATTTGTGGAGTTTTTACAAGGAAGTTATTTACATTATCCCCTAATTCTTTCTTTAAATATGCAATGCTGAGCTGATTAATTCATCCAGTGAGTGATCGACAGAAAATTCAGAGTCAAAATAGTTTTGATCAAATACTTTCTATACATATCAGAATCAGGAAAGAAAACACATCCGCTTAAAAACATATCATCAATTGGCAACAAGAATCTCTGCACAATAACTTTCCAGTTCTTCCATGATTTGGTCCAAATTCACCTCTGTTGTTTCCTGCAGTAATGTAGAAAGCATCACTTTATGTTCAGGTTTCCCTTCAAACTCCCACCTGTCTCCAGGTGTTTCAAGCATCTAAATCCATCATGTTTCAACAGAACAGCTCTCATTTTCCATGCAATTGTTGCAAATTCTTTAAAGTCTGCTCTAAAAAGCCAGTGCCAGCTGAAGTCTGTGGCCATACCTACATGCCGTCTCCTCTATGGTTTGCACAGTGCATCCAGGCCATGGTCGAAGGAGCTGCTTTGGCGGCACTGTCCCTCCTTCTTTGTTGGTGTCATCAGCGCGAGTGTGCCGTCATCCCCCTCCTCCCTCCCTTCTGTTTTTTCTCACCCCCGCTGACAGACCATCTTTCCTCCCGTCCCCATTAGCAGAGCCGTGCCATGCCATGCCTCGCCTCGTCTCACCTCGCCTCCCCTCCGGCCAAGCCACATGTACTGGATGCCGCCTTCCCTGTGGAGTGCCACAGTGCTGGGCTCGTGACAAATGGATGTGGGATGGTCCTAGTTAACGAGAAACAAGATACTGAAAGAGGGGATCAGAAGAATAAGTACTCTAGCATAAGGCCCCTGTCTCAGCCCCTTCATAAGCTGCTTGAAATCTATTGAGCATGAAAAGTTATTCTAGTATAACATCTAATGGCCTCCCTTCCCAGTGAAAAGAAGAGTGCCAGCTCAAGTGTCTTTTTTATTGCATCCTGAAGACATTGTTGGAAAAAATGTATTATTCGAGGGAGTCCAAAATAAGCATGGAGGGGACGTACGCCTTGATCGGAACATTAGTTAATGAAATGTTGCATTTGCTGGCCATTTGGCAGTTGGCGCGTGCTAAAGGTTTCTGAATGGTGTTGATACAGAGAAGATGCATGCCGAGGTGTCTCTCTGGAGCGCCTGGGTTGTTTCTGAAAGCTCTGTTTCAAAGCAACCTGACTCTGGTTCTGTCTTTTGCTTCGGTCGCTCTTGGTTTTCTGGATGAGTCTGATGGCAGGGAGACAGCAGACCCTTTTCATCAAGTGAAGTCTTTGTTTTCATATGGATGTCAGGATGTTTGGAATCAAAACAATAACTTGTTCGTATTTTGCTGTGTGTTCCTACTCCCCTTCTTGGTCCCTCGCTGTCTTTCTTGCAGGTCTCCAACTGGTTCGCTAATGCCAGGAGGCGACTGAAGAACACGGTGAGGCAGCCAGACCTGAGCTGGGCGCTCAGGATTAAACTCTACAACAAATACGTTCAGGGCAACGCAGAGAGGCTCAGCATCAGCAGTGATGACAGCTGCTCTGAAGGTACGGAAGGAGGTTGCTCCAGCTTTTCTCTCGTGCTCTTTTAAATCCTCCCTTACACTGGATTATGACACAAAGACCATAAATCATCACCTCATTTCATTGTGTAGATAATATATATATAGTCGCACCCATTCATTTCCAATGTCAGTTGTTTTTGACCACAAACACCAAGGTGTAAAGTTTGAGAAAACTTTAAAAAAAAACTCAATTCATTCATTTTAGATGCTTAGTGCAGATGATATTTTGAGTTTTTGACGCAAAAAGATGAAAAACACAATGACTGTGCTTTAGAAAAGTTGTTAAAGATTTTGCCAAACACACAGAGGACGGCAAATTGCACCTCTTGACCGACCAGTCATATGCTGTATGACTGTAATCCATGATTTTAGGACAAAGTCATGGATGCAAGGCAATAATCATGGAATATGAATAACTGGTTTTGATCTCACGTTTCCTATTTTAATATCCTATAATATAGTTCCTGGGCTTGTGTTATGATGGTGGTGCCCTGCTAACATGCACTTAAACAGAAAGCAATATGTTTCATGAGGCTGGGAGAGTTTAACATTTATGTAACAGTGGGAGAATGAAATGTTATGGATTGTTCTCAGGACTTGAACATACAGCGCTGCGGTTTGCTGCAGGATATTACAGCAGCAGCAGATTCTCTAACACTTTACTCACATGGAGTTGTGCACAATTAAAAAAAAAAAAACCTTCAATATAATATCAATGCCCTGTGGCTCTCTGAGATATTTGTGAAGTCTGAGGAAACAGGCGAGATGACGTCATCACAAGGGTCTGATGGGAGATACGATTGAGTTGCGTTATGAGATTTCGAGGTTCCAGCTTTTTTTTTAAGGCTCATGGTGGAGATTAAAAGTCAGTGCAGCTTTGAACATCCATTGTGTAATGTCTCATCTGAGTGCCCCGACTTTATGAAAGTGCAAGAACAAACTGCTGGAGTGTTCTGTCAGATAGTTTTACCAGCAGAGATAATGTTACACAGCTCTCTCCTCTCTTGTGCACACACACTCACAAAAGCTCTTTTTTTTTTTTTTTACTCAGTTAAATGAAATACATTATATTTGGAAATCATGAAAATAATGTATGGATTAATACAGTGCTTGGAGGAATCATTAACAAATTAAGCCTGGAATCAAATAAACTAGTGCAAGATTATTTAAGTCACAAATCATTAGACAAATTGTACTGTTTTCTAATTGCCCCATCCATGATTTTCTAACACAAATACCATTACCTTAATACAATAGCAAGCCATATAAATTTGCGTCTCTCTGTCTCGGGGTCGTCACAGTGGATGATCTGCAAACATTTGGCTGAGATTATGCCGGATGCCCTCCCTGACGCAGCCCACAGGGCTCAATTTAGAGTGTCAGATTGACAATGTGCGATGGAGATCGGGTAGCTTGCTCAGGGGTACCGCAGCCTTTAACCTGGCGGGGACTCAAACAGACAACCTTCCTGTTACAAGCCAAGTTTCCTTTCCACTTGGCCACGGGCTGCCCAGGAAGCCATATCGTGAGCTAAACTAACTGACATTTAAAGATTAAGAAGATTACAATATCATACAAATTATGTCCAAAGCAAAATGTCCATCTAAAAATCACCTTCGAGTATCCAGATGTTGTTAAAAACAAGGAACAATCGAATTGGAATATTCCTATTAAAACCAGAGATATGAACAAATTCTTGCTCTAAACATTTTTAAAACATTGAAATAGTCTCACAGAACATGATAAGAATTATTTTATCTTGTAGTGTACCATTAGAAATGTAAGTTAATTGAAATAAAGTGAGTTATAGCTACAGGTATAAACTATAACGTTACAATTTAAATATCAATCAATCAAAGATACACCAATCAGATGTTTAATTTGTACTGTACACACACACACACACACACACACATATATGGGTTATTGTTTTTTACTTTAGGGCCCAATAGTTGTTAATCCAGTATGTTAGTTATCAGAATCAGAATTTTGTCTGTAACCCTTAACCTCTATCCCACAGTTATTCTCCAGTTCTCTAGTATTGATATTACACCATGAAAACAAAAGCTACAATAATATTCTGCAATGTCAAATAAAAAAAAACCAAAAAAAAAAAACATTTAATTTGTTTGATTGGCAAGATTTTAACATAGGCAGCTGTGTGTTCTATTAAAATTAGGTGGAAAACGTTTCCATTTGTGCAACTGCTCGATCCATCAATTTAATCATTTCACAGACGTCACATCATAATGTCTTTTATAAATTGGCCCCGTCCTCTGTTGCGAACCTGATACCCTTTGCGCACAGTGACCAGGAAAAGCTCCTTACATCATCCTTCCAGTGTCCCCGAAATTTAAATCTAGCATTATAACGTGAATTGAGGCCAAAGGCCACACTGTCTCCTGCTGTGCCCAACCTAAAGCGGGCTGATGCTATGCAGAGTCATGTTCGGGGTGTGTATAAATGGCGAGTGTGTGACCCAGCCGAGAGACGCCAAGGCCAGCGGGCTGCAACACGCTGTCATTAAGACACCCCGCTGAGCCAACCTCTGTCTCCCAGCCTACAATTGGAAATGAGTGCTTCTCTCCCGTCAGCCGTGTATTTACTGCACATGCTGTTTTTCAACGGAGCGAAGGCCATTTTCTGCTCACTGACAGCACAGAAAACATGGTCAGGAAACATAAAAAAAAAAAAAAAAAAAAAGTTCAATAAAACACACATACTGCACACAGGGAACGAGTGAGCAGAAATGAAGAGGGCTGTGGTGTCAGTGATCTCTAATTCAATTTCTGAGGAGGACAGGCTGAGCGTGCGGCTGACAGAGGAATGTGTGCATGGTGTTTGCATTGTGTCCGCCACAGGCCACTGTACCTCCAGAGGCTCTGTATATCTCTCTGACTCTTCTCCCTGTCACATTATGGTTATGAAGCTCCCCGCAGCCTTCTCCTACTTCTGATCCAGCAGCTAAAAGGCCCTCCATTATGTTTTTTATGCCTATGCTTTTGTTCCAGAGGCTATTTATGGGGCTAGACCTGACCCCGATGACCGATATACATTCCTCTTACTACCCTGAGATGGTTCACCTTTTCTGTTTTGTAGCTACAGTCTAACTGAGGAAATGTTTTCTGCAAAGGATGTGGAGAGGACATATTGGCACACATTTTATTTAAAAAGATGCCAGACTTTGATGTATAAGGACCTTGTCATGGGATTATGACGACAAATATATTATTGCTTATGCGGTTTCGGAGGATATGCGGGGCGTTTGCTCAATCCCACCTCAGGCAATTCAGGGGAAGGAGCGCAAGTACACAACCTCCATGTGTTTCTGATATGTGGGAGCTATAATTTTCATTTGGCCCAGACAGAATCAAATGTTCAACCTGCCCAAATTACAAAATTACACTCTTGGCAGGGACAGTATCGACAGTGAACTTCTCCCTGATTTCACTCCTGCCAGGAGATCTGTTTTTTCTGCACACTGTTTTATCTTCCTCCCCTTTGCTTTCATCGGGACTCATGCTTTAATTCAATCTCCTAAGTCTCAGAGCACCTTGGAAATTATTTATTCCTACAGGGGAATAGAGACGCAACATGCTTTTGATGGAGAGGAAGTCTCGGATAGGCTCTCTGTTCTTGACATGATGCCAACAAGTGGGCAGGAGCGCCTGACACTTAGATTCAAGATTACATTGAAATCACCTCATTCTGACTTAGATCGGATGAACATGGGCCGTTAACAATTTCTTGGAATTAGATGAGCGTTTTTTTCAGGAAAATGTGTGTGATTGCTGGATCAGTGAGGCCGATTGGCAAAGTTTTTGAAAATTGAATTGAAAATGTTTCATATCTTCATTGCGTTATGTGAAATTGAGAATGGAGTTTGTACTGAGCATGAGTCCTAATGCAAAATGCAAAATGTATAGTAAAGCTATCAGTAAGAAAAATCATAACTCTCTAATTTACAGAGCCACACCAGAGATGCCCGTCTTTAGCATTAAAACTACACGAGAGAAATCAAAGTCTAAATAAAACCTTTCATTTTAGATAAATGCCCAAATGTGTGCAGCTTTTAATGCAAAAAAAAAACTAGATAAATGACTTACATATTGCTGATTTTTTTGTTATTGGGTCATCATTTATGTGCCGAGTCACAACAGGCTCACTAGACACCATATTGTCAACAAAATTGTCAACAGACCAACGATCCTGATGTTTTTTCCAAGATTTAGAAACAAAAGCAGACGACCTATAAGCATTAAATTAGACAGCCATTCCACCCTGTCATCAGCGCACCAGAACATTCCTGGATTGTGATCAGAAATTACATCAAATAAATATTTTCTTAAATCACTATAATGAGGTCAGTACAGAAGAAAATGTGATTCATTCTTGAGCTCTCTCCATTCACGTAGTTCACACAACCTGTTACTCACAACCTGGGGATTTTTAAATCTATCAACCTCAAATACCAGAGAACTTTCCTTTTCTTAATTCTCAATTTCAAATTCCCATCCTGTAAATGGGTTTGGTATGAATGTGTGTGCTTAATGTGTGTTACATTTGACGTACAGGTGAACGAAATAAATGACTTCATGAATAAAGGGAAAAGGAAAATGTTTTTTAAGAGAGAATGAGTAAAAATATTCTGAATGTATCATTCATTGTATTTGAAAACAGGGACGGGGCTGATATTTTCCATGTTTAAATAATTTATATTAAGCAGTTATTACAATTTTTTGTTCTCTGAAACAGTCACTCAAACTTTATTTTTTCATCCTGTTCATTATTTTTTATTGAAAATACTTATATATAATTGCAATGTAGTGCAGACATAAAATGTAGTTTGGAAAAGCAGACCATTGGAGTTATTTAATAACCGGTAAAGCATTTATTTGTATTATTTGTCATCATTAAACAGTTATATTTTATCAGATTGTGGGAAGAAAATTAAATTAGCTAAAGATATGTATCAGAAAAACAGCATCGGCCATAGAAAAACACATATGGGTCGACCTTCACATGTAAATGTCACAGATTGCAGACATAGTAATAGAACATACACAAAGAAATATAGAGCAAAACTGCCAGTCAGATTGCACATTGCTCTGTGTAGTGCAGTGTAGATCACATATGTTAATACTGCACATGTACATTATGAATGATACAGTATATTTTTGCACTTCATCCTCAAACAATTCTGATATTATTTTTCTTCTGATTTTGTCTCTCAATGATTTAGACGGTGACAACCCTCAGAGGACACAGAATGGCCCAGAGGAGCTTTCCAAGCCCATGTACCAGAGTGTCATCAAAAAGGAGAGCTCCTCCATGGTGGCCATGGGCATGGGAATGGGAATGGGCATGGGAATGGGAATGGGAATGGGAATGGGAATGGGCATGGGCATGGGCATGGGAATGGGAATGGGCATGGGTCCAGGACTGCGCTCGGCAGCCGAAGCCGCCTCGCTAGCCGACGACTACGTGTCTCCGCCTAAGTACAAGAGCAGCCTGTTGCACCGCTACCTGAACGACTCCCTGCGCCACGTCATGGTGGCCAACGCCGTCATGGACGCTCGCAAGAGGAACCACTCCGGCTCCTTCAGCTCCAACGAGTACGACGACGAGCTGCTCTCACCTTCCTCTTCTGAGGCTGAGGCGAACTTTGTTTATCGGGCTGGTAAGGAGCCACATTTCTTGCATTCTTTCCCTTTAAGAGTATCCCTCACACACACACACACACACATCATCCTTCATTTTAGTTCTTTTTTTTGTCCCCACCATCTGCACATTTTGTTTTAATTCCTTCAGCGGGTTCATTATTTCCTCCCTGTCTTTTGCATCACAGTAATGCTGCTCTATTACACTGTTCTCTCCTCTTTTTTTTTTTTAATGGGAGCTTTGTTTTATGTCTCTTGTCACAACTGAAATGGAGACAGAAAAAAAAACCACACACTGCATCAACACCAACTTGTGTATTGTCACTCACACACTCTCACGTAAGCACACTGGCCGTTTCTCCATCTGAGCAAAGAAAAAAATTCCCCCCGGTCGGCTCCTCTGACCCAGACAGAACACAGTCATATGGAGCACGCTCACTTTCAGACTACTGTTTGGCATGTCTTTGATCCTGCCATGAGGTCCAGGACCAGGCTGTGTGTGTATGTGTGTGTGTGTGTGTGTGTGTGTGTGTGTGTGTGTGTGTGTGTGTGTGTGTGTGTGTGTGTGTGTGTGTGCGTTTGTGTGTGTTTGTGTGTCAGCAGATACAGGGTATGTGAGATACATAAAAGGATGCAGTCAGAACATTTAAAAAAGAAACGTGAACTTGCACAGACCAGTGTCTAATTATCTTCTTGGCACATCATGATTAATGACTCTCGCCTCCAAAGGCATTAAAATGTAAACTCAAACTCGCCCATCACCTTTGCATTATATTCCTATTGCAGATAATATTATCACAGATGGTCCACAGAGCTGACATTTTTGAGGTTGTTCTACTCCACGACAGAATGAAAAACACTGTCCAGAGCAAGATGAAGCCTTTCTTTGATTAAGTAAAGGCTGCTGTTTTAATTATTCTCTCTCTGCCTGTTTTTATATTGGTTTTGTGAGTAACATAATACAAATGGGAAGAGATTAAAATCTCTAAATGGAAATAAGAATGAGGTACTTGTGGTATATACTTTATTTAAGTACAAACATCTTCTCTCTTTTTTTTGCAGTTTAAAATCTAATCTCTGAAACCAGAAATGTAAAATATATTTTTATGTAAGCTATTAGCAACGTTCATATTTATTTCAAACAAAAACAGCTGAAAACGCCTGCCGTGATCTGACTTATTCTGATGTTCTCTGTTGGCTCCGATGCTTCTCAGCTCGTCTGGACTGTGAACAGTCAGGGTCAGCTTCGTCTTCCCTGTTCGAGAACATTGGTCCTTTGTTCAGAGCGACTTCATAACTGATGGTTTCACTTCATGAGGAGTGTGTTCTGTGCCTGGACGAGGCAGATCTGAAGGTGTAGTGTGATGGAGAAACTGAGGGGTGTGTGGGCTTTGTGTGGGGACGTTTTATTGTGAGTCATTCAAAGCACTCTAGTGGACAAATGTGTTTCGTATTATCTAAGCGTGATGGAGAGTAGTGTGTGTGTGTGTGTGTATGTGTGATCAAAAAACGTAAAACTCTGTGACCTGAGGCTTTTTCACAGCGACACACCTGCTGAGACTCACAGAAAGAGATCATGAGAGACTTAGAACACCATTTCGACCAAATTTTAATAAGAAAAATCTCAGAAAAAGGATTAATTCACCGGGCCAGCCTGCTGTTTTATTAGAAAACAACAATTTTATCTCTATGGTTAATATCATTTCTTGGCACTGACAGACTCTACTCTTGGGTTTCTCAGGCTCTGGCACCTTTACAGAAGTGTTACTTTGTTACATGCGAGAGAAGCTTTTGAGTCGGCTTATGGAAATTTCTCTGATGCAGCGTTGACTCATGGGATCGAACACCTGCCTGTGCTCTGATCACCCAGCTGAGGAAATGAAACGAAGAGATTTGAGTTCCACGTCTGATCTCGCCGCCACAGACACAGCAAATGGAAGAGGGAGAAATGATTTTAAGCTTGAGTTTGCATCATTTCCTCTCTTCTTTTTCTCTTGTGGGCCCGCACACCACAGATATTTTTGTAGTGAACACATTGCTCTTTACAAATTGTTTTATTGCGTTTTTGTAACATGAGAAAAATCTTTCTTGAGCTGCAGACTTCACACAAATCTATACTTACATCAGGTAGCTATACAAAGGGGAAAAAAAGGAAGAATAAATAAGACCTAAGCTCCCAGTAGTTTCCTTTTGACAGTGACAAAATGTCTGACATTCAGGCAGCAAGGAGGAAAAGGATTTTGTACTTGAAAGAGCCTGAGCATTGTCTCTTGGCACGTTCTTTTGCCGAATTCCTGTCTGAAAAAAGGCTTGTGATTGGTTAAAGCAGAAGTGGCGTGCCTGGCAACCATCACGCTATTGGCCAAAAGTCCATTAGCGGGTCCAGTTGGCTGTTGTTTCGGTGGCCTGAGCCCACAGTGTTATCTGTGACTACAGAGGGCAGTCAGACGTGGCAGGAGATGGAGAGTGTAGATTTACCCCAGTGGAAAACTAAACTTCTGCTGGCTTGAAAGGACGCACACATTCACATACCCACACACACTCGTACATGCACCCACACACTCAATGTATCATTCACGGGGCCTCGTACAAGCGCACACATCCAGTATCAACACCCACATGCGCACACACACCTACAGGCAAAGGACTGTGGGGAATTTCATTGAACACAAGGAGCTGTAGAATTCCATCACACATGCCAGGGGTTTCATGCCAAATTACCCTTTAATGGGATATTAAATGGCAGGAATCTGGCTGAATGTTTTTCTTCTTGCTCAGTACTCAGATTTCGCCCCGTCCGATATCATATAGATCATTATACGCCAAATAACTCCCAGCGTCTCTGCGGACGGAGACCGGGAGATCTTGGTCAGACAATATACACGAGGTTGACAGTGGTAGGTTTTCCTCAGGTTCTCCCCTTTATGGACTCTGTTAGCAGCTGAGCAGCACAGTAGCCTGATGGTGAGCACTTGCCAGTGTCTTCATTAATGGGGAAAAGTACAGATTACAAAAAAGCAAGTCAGAGGTTGCTAGCAAGTTTCCATGGATTTTATTTTATCCACTACTTTCATAGATGAAATTAAGATAATATTTCTAGACTGAATTCATGATGATTTGATCAAAAAGGATTATGCAACATTTAATAACTGTGACAAAACTCATACTCACAGTTTGAGTAATTGGTAATGGTAAATGGTCCGTATTTATATTGTGCTTTTTTAGGCTTGATCACTAACACTGCAGTTGTGCCATTCACACCTTGCATACAGCACATCTGTGGGTATTTTCTGTCACACCTCACACAACCTTCAACGTGGTGTTAATGAGCTACTGTCATCTCTGTACTACCCACATTCTTAGAAATAAGGGTTCCAAAAGGGTCCTTCTACCAGGGCTGAGATTCTACCTGGAACCATTTGCTTCTGAAAAAGCCTTTCCCGAATAAGGGATTTTAAAAGGGTTCTTGGTGGAACCCTCCGAAATGGTTCTCCTATGAGGACAAGCTGATGAATCTTATATGGTTCTACTTAGCACTGCAAGCAATCTGTAATTTAAAAAAACAACGAAGCAACATGGAGAGTATGTTTTAGTCCAGTCACTTTGCAAATGTCCACAACATTAGAAAATTTGAGTGCGTGCAACATTCAAATACATATCTCATTTGCATAAATATGCCTTAAGGACCTGCAGCCATTAGTTTTGCTGGTGTTTTGGTTCTAATCCAAAGTACTGAACACAGTTGAGAGTTCACAACACTACAATTCCTCCTGTGAGGAACATGAATGTCTGGCATGGCTAAATTTAGAATTTATACGTGCGACTATGCCAAAATGTTCTACTGTGTGTTGCAGTTCCCTTCAACACACATCTAAGCCCGGGGCACACAGAAGCAGCAAATGCACCCCTTTTTCTTCTACAGTAAAACGTATTTCTTACTCAGGTGTCATTTAACAAACACGTCTCAGAAATATATTCAGTGAAAACAGCAGCCTTCGGCAGCAGCAGCAAGACCCAGAGGAGCTTTTATATACGGAGACAGTGAGCGCCAGACAGTTATTGAATCCTGGAGATTTCAGTGGCACTGCAGTCATCTAGGTGAATGGAAGAAAAGTCATTGAAACTGGAAAAGTAAAAGAATGTTTGGATTTCTTTTCTTGGGGTAGAAACTTAGAAAGACGTGTGATTTTCATTTGTGATAAAAATAGATATTTGTCGTGGTTGTTTTTTTTTATAGATTTTTGACCAACAGAATATAATTAAGTGGATTTCTTTTACCATGATTGTCTCGCTTGTTTCCTCTCCAAAAAAGTAACCCAGCTGTGATGATTTATACAGCAGCATTGTTGAGAGCTGGTGGCTGTTGAGGATGATTTAAGATAATGAAGTCATGTTTGCTGACTGACGAGTGGTTGAGGCTGCAGAGCAACAGAAAGGACAATGCTCGACGCACGGCCGCTCAAAGACGACGAGCCCCTCCCGAATTGTGATGGCTGAGCAGTGGAATCCAAAGATGTGGATGATCTGGCTACAACTTGCTCTTTCCACAGTCTCATAGGAAAGTAGAAAGGGAAGACAGAGGGAGAGGAGGATGTTGGGGATGTTGTTCCAAGGCGGCATATATTGCCAAGACTCACTGAATTCAGGTTGGGCTTTAGAAACAGTGTGGAATGGATGATGAGAGGAGAGGGAGATACTTGTTCCATCAAGATCACAAGGGTTTTTTTTTTTCAGCTGTGGCCTTTTGGGAGAAGAAAGACAGCATGGTAGCAGTGACTAAGAGATTATGGCAATTAGAAGAAATAAAATGTTCTTCACACAAAGATAGGGAGAACAATCACAAATATGAGTGAAGGCAGTTTGCCAGGCATCACTGTGTAAAGTGGATATTTTTGGCACAGAACTGAACAGATTCAGTGAGACAATAACAATAAAACCACAATGAAGGTAAAATTCCCTCAGAACTAAAATGTAATGCTGTTTTTGAGATAGTTTTCATTTCAGCAACTCTCACTGAATCATCTGCCAGTGCTTTGACAATGATGAGACTATTCATGCTCCTCAGGTTAGTAAAACATTTCCTTTAAAAAGATCAACATCAGTGTCCCTGTCATGTTGGATAATCCAGATACCTCACTGCTTACTGCAGAGAGTCCAACAGTTTTCGAGGATTCAGTCCTGGTTGACATGGCGACCCCTGTACTTACGGATGGTAACAGAATCTGCAGGCAGCAAAACAAACAAAATCACTTTAATAAAGAACTCATGCGGCACTGAGCTCAATGACAAACAGCTCTTTGCACTAGGTAATGAAAGTCTTACTACTTTTAATATGAAACTGCAGCAATATGAAATGTTTGATTTGCATTAGGAACAAATTTGTGCAGCATTTTTGTTCTGACAATATTGCCACATACACCCATTTTGTAACTCTATACAGTGTCTTTCATTATAACCAGTGCTTTATAAACCAACATTCCTGTTGTGTTACATCATGCAGAGACAGATAGTGGCTACATGGGCATGTATTTAAATTAAAATGTAATTTCATTGTTTTTAGGCTGAAGTGACCTCAAGCAGATATAAAAAATGAAAAAGTATCTTTATGGTTATATACCACTAAGGTAAGGTTAACAGTTGTATCGTACTTTTGGGTTAAGTGACATTTTAAGGTCAATTTAAAGTGAGGACATGGATGTTGGGTGGTGCTAGTGAATTGTAGATCGTGCTTTTCAAATCTTGATGACCTCTCAAAGCTGCTCTACAAAACAGTTTTTGCCATTCACCCCTTCACACCCATTCATTCAGCGCTTCTACAGTATATGCAGCACTTTTTCTATCACATGTCGTTAGACATCCACTCACTGGGGAAAAGCTTTAAGGAGAACCTTAACAGTTGAAAGACGTCTCGCTCTCATTGGAATAAAAAGCTCTCATTCTTTGTGTACAAAAGCAGGTCTGTTATGTTTGGTACAAACTTAAACTTGTCATGAGAAAAGAACCCATTCGGTGGCAGGAGATTTCTTGAATATATTTTTGTTTGATCTCTGCAACAATATACCAGATGACCGAATAGATAATTGAACTACCAGCCAACAATATTATATACTTAAGTCATTTATTGCACTTTCTCTCCATGATGAGAGTCATCAGAAGTTGTGAAGTGTCCTTCAGGGTGTGTCTGGTCCAGCAGTGGGAATGACAGGGAGTTGGCAGAAGTGTGGGATAATCCTGGCATTAAGCTGTGGTGCAGTTTCATGTGAATGGAAAGATGGATAAAAAAGACACAGAGTTAAGAAATGAGGAAAAAAAAAAACCCTACTGGTGAATCTCTGGAAGATGGGATGTTGGCTTGCGACCACTGCGTAGAGGTTGGGTGTGAGGTAAACAGAGGAGACACCAGCAGACTGAGACAGCGTTCATTCTAACCGTCATGCTGCCGAGAAGTGTTAAGGCAGACACTGTTTATGTGCAACTCCCATAGATAGACGTGGAAAAGTGCAGAATAACGAGCCCTCTCAATCTGATCGCTTTTAAATCAACAGCACGCACACATCAGCTACAGAAAGCACAGTCTGCCTAGTCAGGGAAACCGAGCTGTGCTGCCCCGGACTGTGTAAAACACAAATTGTTTCCATTTTAAAAACCGAGCCGCGTCTAGAACAATAGTCTTCCATTGTGTTCCCACGGGATAGAGGAGAGCAGAGCGCGTGGGTGAAGTTTAATGAGAGAGCAGAGGTGTGACCTAGAAGGGACTCAGAACACACAGTCACATATGCATGCATGCTCGCACACACACATGTACTCATGTATGCACATATGCAGAAATCCCCCAAGAGTGTGAGAGGGCAGTTCAACCCACCACCGAGAAGAAAATTGCAACATAATGATGCAGTGAGTGCAGCACAAACGTATCATTTGGCCTCCAGCTCCCAAAAAAAGTATATTTTTGGGTGCTTGAAAAAAATCCAAATAATGTTGTTTTTTTTCTGCTTCTTTTCCCCCGATGTGTTTGTTTGTGCACCACAAACAACAGCCCTTCATCTGTTGGAGGAGATGAGTGTGTTCTGTTGTGTCACAGCAGTGATAAGAGCCTGGTTTTGTTAGGTTTATTTTCCTGTGATTGTCTGTCGCAAAAAACCCTGAACGTTTGCTGATGAGATTCAACAAATCTTTTTTTCTTCTCTGTTTGTTTGTTTGTCCAGGACACCACAGCAGTCCACATACACATCCAAACAGCACATTAAGAAGACACTCGCTCACACACTTGCCATGACAACATATTTACTCCTCTGTCGAGACGCTCTTCCCATTTTGGCTGATTTACTGGGGCCCTGATTACACTCTGTTTACTGGCACTCATAAACACAATGACAACCTGGCAGCATTTAAACATCTCAAACACTGTTATTATTTCTCCATCCAGCGAGAACACACAAGGCAATCCTCAATGCTGGATCTTGGTTATCTGTCCCGACCGCAGCCACACCAGTGTGTCATCTGCCACACAGACACGGAAAAAGAGCAACACAGAAAAAGAAAAGCAGCAGCTCTTTTTTTGTTTTTGGGCAGTGGCTCAGTATCTGTCTGTTTGTGTTACTGAGTGTTTGTTCTACTTAACAGTGTAAGAGCAAATTATTCAATATTTTTTAAGTGATGCAGGCGTTGTTGGAGCAAACGGAGAAGGCATTAAATCCACGTCGGGTATGATGTCTTTGGCAAAGTGAATGGAATTGACAGTTTGGTTCTTTGGAGTCTCAGACTTTTTCACCACCCGTAGAGAGAGAGAGAGAGAGAGAGAGAGAGAGAGAGAGAGACAGAGAGGGGGAGAGAGAAATGGCTGGGAGGGGTGATATAAAAGTAGCATTGGCAGAAAGGCAAGGTAGCAGAGTGCCAAGGCATCTCTAACTTCATTTACAGACCCTTCTCGACATCATAGGAATCACAGATCTCTAAAGAAACATATAAAAGATAGCCGTGGAAGTCCAAATGCGAGAGTGAACTCTCTGTATCACGTCTCGTGCTCAAGGTTGTGGCTTGTGTTGGTGTCAAACCACAGATAGCGTCAATGAGCGTCACCGTATTTTGCCTGAAGCGCTGCTCTTTTTCTTTATGGTCAAAAGATTTGGCTGACTGGTCAATGCAGTTGCATGTCTGCACACTCAGTAATGTGAATAAACTTTAGATCCAGTATAAGGTTAATGATGCAGGCGTTCCTTTTTTTTGGAGGTAAAGCACGACTATGAGAATTGTGATTCATCCGTGGTGACAGTAACTCCTGACTCATCCTCAGACCTTGACCGGCAGTGTTACACAACAGCATGATGACAAGCTGATGTGTTCTCATCCTGACCTGTACACCGGCTATGTGGGTCAGTGATGAACAGATTGTCAAGTCTGCAGCACCACTCTGGTTCTCATCAGGTGCTTAAAAAAGAAATCAGCTTAGATCATTTCCTTACTTTTACAGATGAGTGTAAAATCTGTGTTTGTGTTTGTGTCCAACTTTCAGTCTCTTCCACTGATGAATAATGGCAACGCTGTCATCACACCCTCTGCAGTGACATAAATCATGAGTAACATTCATTAATGATGCTTCACAGCTTTTTTTTTTAGTATTTATAAACTGTTTTTCTAATCTTGACTCAAAGCTGATTTACACTACAGTATTGACCATTCACCCATTCACATCCCATTCACTCACACATGCATACAGCACATCTTTCATACCCATTCACACGTTGCCGTCAACAATAACATGGACACGAGCGGAGCCAGGAATCAAACCAACAACCTTCCAGTTGAAAGACAAATTGCTCTACCACTGACTTACTGTCAAAAATGCAATACATTGATTTTTCACAACCTGGCGACCCATAAGCTATTAATAAAGACTTATAAGTAATCCATATGGCATACATAATTGAGTCAATAACCATTAAGAAAGCCATATGTTCCTACTTATATACCCATAACTGTAACTCAACTTATTCCTAAATATTTTTTCTTCTGTACTCATATAAATCATCCAGGTCATGGTATCTCCAAAATTTCCCCTGGAGCAAAAGTATTGGAACTTTCACCCGCATTTAATGGTTGTCATCAACTCAGAGTTTTGCAGTCGTCCTCTCCCAACCTCGGTATAAAACTTTGGTCACATGATAACGAATGTTCCTAACGTTGTAAAGCTCTGGAAAAAGCAAGTAAGCAGACCCCCTTTTTAAGTTAAACTCTATTCCCAAGGATTCATTTTCACACCAGTTTTCCCCACTTTTGGGAATTCTGCGTATTCATTTTCTCCTCTGAGAAGATCAATGCCACTTCCATCGAGTTGTCTCTGTGTGAACGATACCTACAGAGCTAAGTGACGGACCACATATGGTTTAGCATAGTAACTCAATGCAGGAGGAAACAACTACCCAGTTCCTCTCCACAATTTAAAAATATGCTAACACAAACCTCTAAAACTCATAACATATTATTTTAATTGTATACCGACCAAAATGTGAAATGGGCAAGTTGTGTGTGTGTGTGTTTATGTTTGTTACAGGACGTTGTGTGCTAGTTGTCATGAAATAGTTTCAGTTCATGACTCCCTGAAAACCTCAACCTCAAATTGTAGAGGTGCTGGTCAGAGTATTGTTTAGCTTAAGTGAGCGAGACTGTTTGCTCCTGCTTCTCGTCTTCATGCTATGCTAAGCTAATTGACTCGCCGCACTGTAAATACACAGGCATGGCAGTGGTATTTTTCTCATTTAACTCCCAGAAAGAAAGCAAATATACCCCAAAACTGTCAAACTATTTTCTTAAAAAATGTCCTCAATCCGTTCACCTGTTGCCTTTTATTGTCATGGGAACAATCTGGGGTGACCATTAGCTTTGACCCTATGAGTTACTTCTGATAAAACCACCACCTAAAAACCTGAAATGTAAATCTCATATAAAATGAGCAAGTGTGTGTTTATTTGTCTGCTAATTCAGCCCAGCCCATGCTGTGTGCGGTACGGCCGGCCTTGTTTATTGTTGTATGTTGCTAACAACAGCACCAGATGGTAATGATGATACTCAACCAGCCTCCTCCGCAGTCGTCTTAACAGGTGTAACCTCTTTAATTTGTCAGCCCCTGCTTGCTTTCTCTCATTTTTTGTCTTTATTTGCCCTCTTTTCGCTCTCCCTCCATTATCCATGGCGATGCTTAGTGAGGAAGTATTTTTGGGTTTCCAGCACGATATCAAAAACCATGAGACTTCTTAGCTCTCCCCCCCCTGGGGGCGGTCCGCAAAACTGTTGGTGAAGCCCAAAGGCAACAACAATAAGGACTTAGTTTTCAGTAGCAAAAGTAGTAAAGAAAAAACAGGGAGAGAAGAATGAGAGAATAATAAAAAGTCCTATGTGATTTATCGGCGGTTGGCACTGCTCTTGTTTTAAAAATCAAAGTTTTAGATGTTTTAGGCACAGGGCTTTGGAATTTACAGATCCTGGGGGTGGGGGTCAACCTTTGCCATAACACCCTCTCCAAGTGGGCTTTCAAAAACATTGTAAACACGTTTATGTTCTGAACACAGCATCTGGACAGTGGCTGCCTCACACACACTGGAAACACTTAACGCTGTGGATGGAAAGACTCACACACTGCACTTCTCAGCCCACAGTGACTTCACAGCACGCGAAAAAAGACACTCTCGTCTTCACAGACGTTTGCCTTTGATGTCACTGAGTTTGACCTTTTTTTGCCGCTGTCACCAACCAATCCATGCACATGGGCACCGCAGCAGTAAACAGTGAGCTAATATATCTTCAGGGAACATAAACAACACATGAAAACAGCGTAATTGGCCTGCAATTACAGTACTGTGATTGTGGAGCACAGTGCATATTTTTAATCAGGACCAAGCTGCTTTGGGATACTGGCAACAATCAAGCGAGTAGATGGAGATAGAGCACAGAGAGGATGTATTCAGTCTTCATGTATCTTCCTGATATTTACAATTTAGGCTGAAATTACAAGTGGCTGACAAATGGTTTGAATCCAGAGAAAGGGGGGGGGGGGGGGGGGAGGAGATTGAGAAGAGCTGGATAAAATCAAGGGCTTTCAAAAACAGCTTTTGAAAATGTGAAAATGTGGCTGAAGTGCTTTTTCCTTGACATAGCACAGTCACCCTTTACTAAAACAGAGACGGGAAACATTGCATTTGTTTTGGCTGGGCTACATGGGCATGGTCAGTCTCGAGTGCCTGGACCAGCAGGTATTACAGCGAAATGCTGCAGTGAGAGTTAAACGTGTGGAAGGCAGAGGATGAAGGACTCGAGGAATATCAGCGAAGGGAAAACGACTGGCTGATAAAGCAAGATAAAGAACGAGGGAATGAGAGGACAACAGGGAATTGTGGCCAGACAAGAATGTGATGATTTCGTTGTAACTCTAAAACCTAAAATCTCACTCTACGGTTTGTACTTCTGGGTTATCATGTCCTCATCTCCCTCACACGTGCATAGACGTTCCTCTGTTCTTCTGTCTAAGAACGATCAACAGCAGAAATCCGCGCTGAGCAAAAGTCTATCTCTCTCTGTGGAATACACCCATTAGAGGAGAAACAGGAAAACTACAGGAAATTTCATAATCAGGTTCACATTAGCTGGGGGCCTTGCAAACGTGGTGTTGTCAGTGTAGCTCATGCTACATGGGAAGATTTTTGGAAAACAAGAGAGGAACAGAGCAAGGCGTTGGGAATAATTAGGCGCTTATAGCAGCTTGTACGTCTGAACACACTGGATCCAAGATTTTTGGAAAGTCCATGGAGGACTTTGGCAAGGTTAGAGGTGACAGCGCAGAACAGTGAAATCGAGCGTAGGATTTCTGCGATGGCAGGGAAGTTAAGAGTTTTTTGGCACTCCATCTGTATGTCTGTCTGTGACAATGCTAAATCCAGAACAGTGTCCTTGTACTACCTTTCCCAGTCCCCATCAAACGATCACGAAAGCGAAATTCCAGCCAGTCGAAGGATGAAGATTTTCAGGAATGCCTGTCGACTGTCGTGTTGCGGTTGTCGGCAGCATATTAAAAAAATGACTGCTGCAGGTTTGGACATCGCTTTTTTTTTTTGTCGTGGGGGTGTTCATGGGACATGTGATGAAGAAATATCACATGCAAGAGAGCAAGAACTCAGTAGTGTGCGAAGGAGCTGTAGGTAAAATGAACACCTTTGCGCTAAACAGAGATTTAAAGAGAATCTTCCCTCTTATGAACGTCTTTAAGTCGTTAAGTCAGCTGTACCTGAACTTCTTAACAGCTCACAGGCTCTTAGCTGTATGTTTAGACAACTGAGAGTGTGCGCCTGGAGGCTGTACAGCAAGGAAATCCAGATGCTCTGTTCTCTTTTAATGCCTCATAAAATATCAGGCTGGTGTCATTGTATTCACTGGTGGGCTAAACCTGCAGAGCTGGACCAAAGAGACAAATGTGCGTACGATCTCGTGGTTTGAGCAGCATGCTGCAATAAACACAGTCGGTTTGCCCCGAAGAGAAGTTTGGTTTCATTGTTTAATGACTTTGCTATTCCCTGCTAATGTTTTACATATGAGATAGAGAGAAACAGAGAGAGAGCAGGCCTCCATCTTTCTCTCACTGACTCACTTGCTGCCTTTTCATTTCCACTCCAATCTTTTACGCTCAGTCATTTTCAATTTGATTTCTTCAGACAACTCAATTACATTGGCTGTCGCCCAGTTGTTTTCCAACAAAATATTAGAGAATGGAGTCTCTGAGTCATAAGAAGCATCTTTCAACCTGATCCTATTCGTCACCTTTTGTCTTGATGGCTTCATGCAAAATCTAATTTTTGACCAGCATCTCAGTAAAGAGAGAAAACACGTTGGCACAATAAGAGGCATACACATGCAGACCTCACACAAAACATGGTCACACACACACACACACACACATATATGTAACTCCAGAGCCACTATGTTTCCAAATCTCAATAAATCCTAATTGACCCCAAAGAACTTTGCAACATTAACCCTTTTTTTTCTTCTTGTGCTTTCAGAAACCACCGACCATGGATCAAGTAAATGTGACATGTGAGTGGACTTTCTTTAACCTTGCAGTCCAGATTGAAACGTAATCACCTTTCCCCGCTTCCGTCATTACAATCTGAACTTGAATTCTAATTCGCTCCTCTGTGTTTTGTTCTTTGTGCGTGCGTGTTTGCATGTTGTGCTGATCGTCAGTGGAAGCAATGGCGTTGGAGCTGCGCAAAAGGAAAGGGTGAAGGGCAAAGACGAGACGTACTGGAAGGAGATCAATGCCGCCATGGCCTTGACCAACATGGCGCAGGGGAAGGACAGCGTCTCTGGAACCACCAGCTGCATCATCCAGAAATCCTCCCATATAGCAGAGATTAAGACTGTTAAAGTGCCACTGATGCAGAAATATTAGCTCTGACGTCATCCTCCTGACGCTCTATGCAAACCAGCAAACATTTCTGTCAGCAAACTCGCCAGAGTCTAAATAAACTCTCACGGACATGAGTAGAGAACTCTTGTTGAAGAAAAGGTGGTGTCTGAGGCAAGGAAATGCGGAACAAAAAGGAAAAGTTTCATTCTTTTTGGTTGTTATTGTTGTCTTAAAAAAATGCAAAAGAGGCCTTTACCATCCTTTTCTTTGCTGGGTTAAAGTGTTGAAGTGATAGTTTTGCTACCATATTTCCTACAACAAGACACTTTTGTAATGTTAAGTTATTTTTTTAAATGATTTTCTTTTTATTATTATTATTTCTTCCTTTTGTATGTAACAAAATGTGCATTTTGCCAAAGTGCCTTTTTTTTATTAAGACAAATAACTTGCTGACTGTGGTCAATGCAAACTTGCAGATCCTGAGGTGCCTCTTTGAGAAAGAAAGACATATTTAACAGAGTTTAGAGTCATGATTGTGAATGGAAATGCACCATAACATTCTGTGCCTTAAGGACTGCATGAGCTCACCATCTGAGGCACTGACAAACTCAAATAACACACACGCTCACAGTCAGTCAGTAAATGCCCAGTATTAAATCTCTTTTCTTGTTTTGACTGGAGTCTTCATTTTGACTGTAAACTGAACACTGTTTTGTCTCAGTCAGCCTCTTGTTTCTGGCAGTTCGACAGCACTGTTGGATACATACAGTAGATAAGTGGCTCAAACGTGAGCAGTAGGTCGATAAGCAGCCAACATTCTCTACCTTGCCCACATCTCAGCCTTGGATTTCATTCAGGAATCCATTCTTATCGTGGCTTTGTGAAACGTGCACAAACGCCAAGCTGGACCCAAAGGAAATCACATTCACCCAAGCAGTGACACGGTTGTACGTAAATCCACGGACACGCTTCATTGGTTCAGGATTGTATTTGTTCTAACGGAAGAATGCTATGACCTAAAAGGGATGTTTTTGCTTTGGCGTATCAGTGTTGTTTGTGGACAATGTTGCCTTTTCCCCCTTTTTATGTGCTCGGAACACGATAGTCCGGAGTGAATTAAAAAAAAACAAAAAAAAAACAGCACCAGCTCCCCCAGCCTTTTGAACCTCAGCCTCCTCAGCTGTTTAGCATTACATTTAAATTGCAGTTTACAAGGAGCCAGGGGACTTAAAAGTTTGACTTTCTCCCTTTTGTTTGTCTTGAAAAACACATTTCAGTATTATCTCTTTGTCACCCAAGCAAGTGTTCAAAGTGTTTGTTTTTCGAAGCCTGTATATGTGAGGTCAGTTTGTTTTTGAGCAAAACATGTGTTTGTGTGTACGTGGGTTTGACTTAACCATAGAGAGCGTTAAGGGTTTCTTTTGTCATCCAGTCTAAAGAATCTTTTTTTTTTTTTTTTTAAATATAAAATACTTTTGGACGGTGCATATGGTATACACGTTTGCAGTGAAGGATGCCAAGTTTGCAAACTGTTGGACTTATGGGAGAAGCTGAAGTTGGCCCTTTTGGCTGACTTTTTAATTTTTATGTATATCTTCAAGGTACTGTTTATGTGTGTCAGAATGTACACTCCTTCATAAATTGTGCAGGTTTTTGTTTTTTTTCTTCTGACAACCCAGACTGTTATGGTCAAGGATGTTTGGTGATGGGGGGGTGAGTAAAGCTGCACAGTGACATTTGACCTTTTTATGTGTCATGAATATGCAAACTTTTGTTAAGAAATAGCTGCACTTGGTTAGTTTTCAATCAGAAAACACAGCCTCCATTGAAAGCTGATGTGATTTAACGTAAAGGTGATGAGAAGTAAAAGAAATGAAGGACAATGGCATATTATTCCTGTTAGCGTGCCTATGGAATTATAATGAAATGAATCGCACTAGCCAGTCCCCAGGCATTATTTGCTTATGCAGTGGGGGCTGCAGGCTCCCACATGTGTTTTTTATCCATGAAGGGTAACTGCGGGGTAGTGCCGGGCCCACTCCTTGTGTTTCTAATCACACCTCTGAACCTCTGGACCACTCGTGACCCTCACACCTCACACGATACCCGCTCACTGGGAAGAGACGACGCAAGAAAAGGACGTCTTTGTTGTTCCTGCCTGCAGTACGTCACTCCCCAACACAGACACTACGAGTGCTAACAAAGATGTTTCTCCAGCCAAGGTTCTGTACATGCAGTTCTCCAGCACAAGCCCTGCTTTCACAACCACGCTGACAAATGGAAAGCACCGGTGTTTAATAAAGTCTATAAATTATTATTATTATTACAGACTTTGTAAAAAAAAAACAAAAAAAAACTAAGAAAGTGGTGACCACAGTTTGTTTTTTATTGTTAAGTTATATAAAGTCAGATTTTTTTTGTTTGTTTTGATAGAGACTGGATTTTCTATCCAATGACCAAATGCATATCTCCTTGTATTGTCCAGTTTGCTCTAATGTAAACTCTCTTTTATAAAAAAAAAAACAGTTGTTATGTGGTCAAGGCAATGAATAAACCTCAAAATAAACTTAAAAGCCATGTTCTGTTTGTTTATTGTAAAACCTTATCTCAGCTCTCTGATGTTCACTGGTGAGCTTCTTAGGCTGCGACTGAACTACAATAGTATAACATTTAGCTCAACAATGCTACTTTAACAATCATTTTCTATAATTATGAGTAACTGAATAATGAGGCTGTATGAGGCACGACCCAAGGCCAGTTCTGACTTTGCTGCCAGCCTCCATGTACACTCACCCTCACTGAAAATACACAGATTGTAGCCACACAGGAGGCTCACCGAATAAAATCTACACCTGCTTAAGTCTGCAGTATCTTAAAAACAATTTGGCTGCTTCATATTACTGTTAGACAATCTTTTTTGACTAGTTTGTCACTCTGTAAACTGCCCATTTACTGAGTGATTGAACGCCACTGAACATGTGAGTTGAACTTCTACCAACACTAAGTTAAAATGGGTTATTTTGTGACTTGAAATCCATTGCTCAAATATACCTTTGTGACAAAAACTCACTAAACAAGTGGGTCGGCAGCTCTCTAGTCCCTGCAAGTTGTGTGCTACTGGAGAGTTACAAACAAACAAACTCTCATTTAATGTTAACCAAATAATCTCTAAATATTCACACTTAAAAGCAGCATTTGTCTGTTTATCATCCAAAAGCCCCATTCTCTCTGAGGAAAGAAGAAATCACAATCACAAATTCTACCCTCTAAATTGCAGCTCCGGGCAGTTTTAGTTTTCCCTTGTTGATGTCACCAGACATAATTGTAACCATAGGCCACATACGATTCAATGCTGATCGCAGCGTAGGGGATTGTTTGTTTATGGCACGCAAGTCGGGATGGTTTTTAAGAGCTAAACAAACTAATCATGACAAACCACTGGAAGAGCAGAATGTATACAGCAGCGAGTGGCATCAACCACATACCACATATCAGGGGTTTGGGCCCCGTTGTTTGCTGTCTCTTGTGTATTTTTGCTACCTTTAGAAGAATGTGGCATTTTACTTTATTTGCTCAACCCAGGATCAGATCAAAATCAATGTCTCTGGAGTTCAAGAGGCCATGCAGCAGCAGCAAGAGATAAGTCATCTTTAAATAAAGATCTCATAAGTTTGGGTTTGCTATATTCACTGTCAAGATGTGCATACCAAAGATTTACATATCATTTCAGCATTGTGTATCCTGTTTGGTAGTGTCAATAGACAACTGGTATCTGGCATCTCAGAAAGGCCAGAAGAAGATTGAATTTTGTCTTACACTTCCTGGGTGTGTCTTTGTCCTCAGGGCTCAGTCTCACTTCTCTTTTCTGTATTTTAATAGTTATACCATGCCTTACAACCTAAACCTGAGGGGTGACATGGAGCTTAGGCCAAACTCACTCTCACATGTGGAAAGAGAGCAAAAAAGATACCAAGTAAGAAAGCAAAATTGCAAAAATAAAAGATGCGAGAGACGGGAATAAAGATGTTGACAGCAGCTGCTCCCAAGTGAGTAGCAGCAAACGCCACTGACTGTAAATGCTGCCTGGTGTTGGAGAGCTCTGTATCCGCTGGCTCCATTGTCAGTCAGATCCAATCAGGACACAGCCATTAGAGCGGCCAAACAAGTTACCCTGCTGCTCTTCCTATGGATCTACCACTGGACCATAGCGTGGCCCTGTGAGATAGCTCACCCTGAAACTTCCTCGGGTAATCCTATCAAGTTTTCTGACCTCTCATCACTCGCTGCACTGAGCTGGCCAAACTCCACCTTCCCTGAGCCACATTTTCCGTTGAAAAACTAAGTGATATTCCATGCTCCCTATAGCTTCTCCCTTCTTTTGTTTTTTTTTTAATCCATGCCTCTTCTCTGTGTTGCTGAAAGATTTGAAAGGAGTTGTGGAATTGCATGGTTATCTCGGTGCAGGAGACAGACAAGTGGAGATTCTTGCTTGGCTCACCCCATGAATTGACAGACTCCAGACTTCACCTTCGCCATTTAGTCCAACAGAGACTCAGCTTCACCGGCAGCGACAAAACCACACAAAAGAAATCTAAGAGCACAGACGTTCTGAAAATCGTTTCCCATTTGATGAGGAAATATGACTCCCATGGCATGTTGAAATAATTAGTTACCTTGCTGTGAAGGATGCTCCAAGGAGCCCCCTTTCATCAGAGCCAGAACTTTGTCTGTTGCTTACGCCGAGACCTTGGACACAAATACAAGAAGCAATTCTGGGCCTAATTGTGAAATTCCTGAAAGAACTGACTGATTAATATTTGGTCCAGTCTTGCAATCATTTCAAGACGGGGGCTGTTTTGGATCAGTTCAAACTCCATGGGTGTTGAGGAGATGATGCATGCAGGCCACTGCTTAGATCATGGACGCTGTGTGAACCAGAGGTAATCACATGGGAGAGGAAGGGTCAGAGGTGCATGAGTACTTTGCAAATTGCACCATGCAAATTAGCATATTTTCTCAAAAGTCACCTCTTATACATGAGAACAGTCTGATTGCATGATACTGGGAACTTCCATTGGATGATAGTGGAAACATATAATAACACTGCAGATGGATTAGAGTGCACTGCTTACATAGATGACTGACTGAATTAATTACTTCAGGGAAGGCGGTATGTACTTGGAACAATGTGCTATTCAGTGTTAGCTCTGGGTTTTTTGGATGACCTGCAAAATGAATTTCTATGAATTAGTATGTAATGTGTTCAGAATGAAGAAAATCTTCCTGATCCAAGCTGCTCACACACACACGTTTCCCAAGAGTCAGGGTTTATTTTTTGTCTACAACTAGACAAGACATTTTTATTTACTTAAATGCACTTACATAATTTATTTTTCATGCTTTTGTCCCATTGATTCTATTATTGTATTAAAACCACATTTTCCAAGTCCTCCTCAAGATTCTGTTTTGTTGCGAGGCACTTTTCTGAGTCTCCTCCTTGTTAAGCTAACCTAAGCCAGTTGAAAAATATTTCCGGCCTTCATTTCTCATAATAAACTTCTTCAGAAACCACCAGAGCTTTGTTTTCATGGAACCACAAGCAAACGTTGTGTTTTGGCCAAATGAGGACGTGTTGGGTGTTTATCCAGGTGGACATCATCTCCATTTTGTTTTGTGAGAGGGTTTGGGTCTGAGAGGGGGGAAAATGTGACACTGACAGTTTTCAACAATAAGGGTCAACTGCGTTTGTAGGAACAGACTGTGGAGGCATGCACATTGCCCTGACCTGAGAGAATTGGGAAATGGATAAATCTTGGTGGTTGAATTGCCAGAGAAACTGCTCTCACAGAAAGGGAAACACTGTTTTCACGAAACAGGAATGGGTCTTTGGGGGCAAGGGAAGTCAGGAAATCTCTGCTTTGATACCTGGTGTCAAGTTTTTATTCACATGATTTCACTGACCACAATTGCTCGTACATGCACCGTGCTGTGATGTCTGCGAGACAATGCTTATTCAAACTCCAACCATGCAAAAAAAACTGTAAACTCACATAATCCCAGTTACAGTCTGACCACAAAGCTTTGGTCTCATGTTCAGAGCTGGTGTTCAAATGTTAGTCTGACCCATTTCCATATTTTTCTCCAACATTCAAACAGACCCACCATGCACAGACACATGCAGTGGGTCTCCCTGTTTGTTTATTGGAGGATAATGCCTATGAATTTCCTCCCAGAATCCCACAGCGCGGTCCATCCAAGAGTCACTCACACTCACACGAAAACAGTAACAGGGCTAGACATGCTAGAGCTTTAGCTGCCTGCACCTCAGCTGTTTCCTAACAGTCTTAATCCTAGTAATTGGCAGTGGTCTGAGCTCCTGAGAGAGGCCTACTAAACAGCTGCTACAAACAATAAGATCCATTCCAGGGGTGCTGTAGGGTCGAGCATGCTAACGTCTGCCAACGTGGTATCAAGGCGAAGGAGGGAAAGCTGTGGAGAGCAGAATGACATGCAAGCCAAGGGCTGAGAACTGGTACAGCCACCTCTGTTGGTGCAAACAAAAGTAAAGATGACGTTTCATCAGATTGCATTCCAGTATCTTCTTCTTAAAGCGGACCAAGACCGGATGTACCAATTAACGCTGTTTTTATGGTGTGTATCTGCGACATTATCTCATTTATGAAGCCCTAGAGGTTCGAAACAAACAGTTCAGCCACTGATGAAAATGCTGTGTTGTATTGTAATCTCGGGCTCAGCGAGATCTCTGAAAAAACCCGGTCCGCATACATAAACAGCATTTCTCCTGAACAGCAGATCCTCCTGGTCCGGGCACATCCGGTTGCGTACATTGAACCGCAGAGGAAGAAAGACGTCCATTGTGGAGGTGTTTCACGAGTGACGGTGTCTTCTGACTCTGGGTCTGACTCTGGGTCAAAGTCGTAAAGGGACTGCAGCAGGGAGTCGTGAAGAAGCTATTTTTAAACATTGTTAATACAATGCTTTGATAATGAGTAGCAGTGCATCCACCGTTCCAGAGGGGGGAGCTGCGCTTTTGGGAGCTGGTGTGCTAATTACGTCACTTCCGGGTATTGGTCAATCACAAGACAGTTGGGAAGTCTCTACGCTGGTTGGCCAATCACAACACAGTCTGTCTTCTGGGGGTGAGATTTCAGTCTGAAACAACTCGGCTGACGAGAATTTCAATGAGGAGAGATTTCTATTGGCTTATTTCCAGCAATTAGGAGGTTTTTGACCATAAAAACAAGTTAATGAATGTATGTAGACCTCCATAACTCACATATATGTGCAACAGGAACACTCTATGTGAGCTTTAAAATTAGCCATTGATTTCATTCATTAAAAATAATAACAGTCATGTAAGGAATCTCACATATTTTCTCAGTCAAGGCCTACCACTATGCTTTTTGTCAGGCAACACCTGGCTAAAATTATCAATAATAAGACTAATATTAATAATAATAATAATATGATCTAGGAGCCCTATAAGACAATCATCAACAATCAACAACAATCAACAAACCTTCACTATTTGACTGAGGGTATCCTTTCAGGTATAAGGGGTGAATAAGATAAACCTTGGTATATGATTGCAGGGACCTATTAAGATACATCACATAACATAACCAGTGTTATGTGGCTTCAGGGCCCCATTAAAATATCAGGATGAATAACGTAGTAGCAAAGAATATTGGGATAGTAGCGCAGAGGCTTGGGCTCCAGGGTCCCCTGAGCCCATTGGCCCTTGGGCCCCGCAGGCCCTTTCAGTAATCCATCTTCAGTATGGTCATTTGGAACTCACAAAACAAAACAAAACAAAACAAAACATGGAATTCCAGTGAAATATTTAAGTGTCAGTGGGTTTTAGAGAGTATGACTGCCTCGAAAGATGTATTGAACCCTTATCCCTTACTATATATATATAATAGTGTTGATGGTTCTCTGTACTAAGTCATTTCAATGCCTTACAATATTATGGTAATGCAGACATTCATGCTTTAATATGAACTTTTTATGCCTTACTGTATATTATATTTGTATCCCCCTACTATACTATTATGTTTTATACCTTACTGCACCATGACACTTTTGAATGCTTTACTATACTACCGCATGTTTCTTTGGTATATATACAAACGGTTGGCTGATATACTGTATGGTACAAACCAAAATTCAGACAAAGACATTTATGTGCACAGCTCTGTACAGGAACATTAGCTCTGGAGACAGTAGATTTAATGCCAACCCAGAAGAACATAGATTATGTCTAATGTGTGAACTTGATGAGGTTGAGATTTAAATTCACATCTTCAAATTCACACTTTTTTTTACTGCTCTATTTATGAGAATATCAGGAATCTTCTTTTGTAGTAAAAAAGTTTTATAAGCGTGTTGGTTTTCTTTGACTGACAATGAAAAACTTGAGCTGTGCTTTAGTAAAGGAAGCTTCACTATGGCAGACTATATTTGCCAGGCCTGGGGAAGATCATTTGTTTTGATTCTTTCTCAGATGAGATACAATGCAATAATGTAATGGTTTGTTGATGGACCACATCACTTTTGGCTTCTTATAAACTAAATTTGACACATCTGCTATTACTATTATAACTGTAATGGTAAATGATCTGTATTTATATAAGACTTTTCTAGTTTTAATGACCACTCAAAGATGCTTTACTTTCACAACAGTTTTTGCCATTCACATCCATTCATTCACACATCTTGCAAATAATGTGCAGCGCTTTTTCTGTCACTCATTGTTCATACGCTGTCACACGCTGCCACCACAGCCGTCAGGAACAATGTGGGCTTAAGTGTCTGGCCCAAGGACACATCGGCATGTGGACTAGCTTGGCCGGTAATCCAACCCACAACCTTCAAGTCATCATAGCTCAATTGTATGCTATGACCTTATTTATACTTTAGAAATTATACCTTTTTTTAGGCTTTATTGTATAATTCTTAAGGACCGGTTACCATAAAGGGTATTTAAGCTTATATTAACCTTGTCATAGGGTTTATACCAGTAACTACCTACGCCGTCTCCTCATCATTTATTAGATCTATACTTAACAAACACTTCAAATGATCCTCATACCTTTTCAAACATATCTTGCTTTCCCTTTCGTATAAACTGTGATATTCCTGTTGGATTTATTTAGCTTAACTGGTGTAATATACTTTATTTAATGTGTAGTTTTGGTATCTTAGCAGCACAAGTCAAAGTGTAGAAGAGTGTCTTGGCAAACGTCACGATCGTGATCTTCCAAATGTTTCAGCACAAAAAGGCATTATTTTGGCATCGATGAAACCCCTCATTGGAATCTAATTTCAGCTGCTGTGAATGAACTTTTGGTGCTGTTTGTTGCTGGGGCAGCATAATTCAGAAATAACAGCATGGCAGCGCCACATGCCATGATTGCTGTTTTCGCATTCTGCGGTGTCACCAGCAGAGCCACTTTGCTCTTCATTACTTAACCTCCTCAGCTGATAGGACCATGTGGGGTTTGCCCTTGGCAGAGCAGACTCTGAAATGTTGGTTTTAAACTGATGGATTGGGCTGTTATATAAAAAAAAGTGGCAACTGGGAAAGTTGGCAGTTTGTACAGACAGTGTCTCTTTTTTCAGGCATCGTCCCTCATTTACAGACCCAATTACAAAAAAAGTTGTTTTTTTCTCTTTCATTTTTAATCATTCCAGAGGAACTTAAATCTCTACATTAAATCCCCATTAGCGGTATGTAATGATTTCTTTATTTTTTCCTTTTTTTGGCAACATTACTGAACAAATTTTGGACTGTATGAGAAAGAAAAAAATCAACAGCAACACCTTCCTTTATAATTATGAAGGTTTTTTTTGCTCTTACACTATTAAAAGCAGTGCTTGAAGTGGGCCTATACCGTTTGATACTCAGACACTTTTACTTTCACTATTTTGAGTATCTGGACTATTATCTGCATGCCAACACTTTTCACTTTTACAGTTTTTCTCAGTCGCTTTGGTGCTTTTCTCAGATCAGAATGAAAATTCTCATAACTATTAGTTATTATTACAACCTCCATAACATAAAGTTATTTGTGCACATCATAGTAGCAATTTTGTCTCTCCTCTGTCCCCAATAAAACTAATAGTATTCATTTCATTGCTTGAGTCATTACATACAAAACTGTTGAAATGTCATGCAAATTGTGTGTGTGAAGTATTAGTTGTAACCAATGACAAGCCACTTGTTCACGGTCACTCAGGGATGAATCCCATGAACCCTCACTTGGAAAGCATATATGAACCAAGCAGGGCATAGTGTGCACCGTTTCTACAATCCTGTGACACAGAAATGGAAGGTCAGCCTCGTGGAAGAGGGGTGAGGATGTGTGGAGGAAGGGGAACAGGACAAAACCGGGGAAGAGGGAGAAGAGACCAAATACATAGACAGATTCCTAATGAAATTAGAGCTACAGTTGTGGACCATGTTGTCAATCACAGCCTCACAATGGCTGAGGCTGGTCAGAGGGTGCAACCAAATGTTGGAAGAACCACTGTGAATTCAATCATTCAAACATTTCATAGGGAGAACAGGTATGTATAGTATTATAGTATTGGACAGTAATCCAACATCTCATAATATCTCACTTACTCCTCTAACTACAGCAATGTGTAACTTTACTGTAGTTTTTTTAGTAGTGTATAGTGCTGTCTTGAGCATTTTCAGTTGGTGTCACTGAGTTCTGACCTTTTTTGTTGCATTGGAAAACACTGAGAGAATAAACTGTCATAATGAAAACATGACAAAGCCATTTGACTATCTTGTTCATAAACGATGGTGTCAGGACGTCTCATTTTGATGACACTGGCAGTTTCATTGACATGAATACTTGCTTTTGAGGAATGGACGATCCATTTTGAGCAAGTGACTTTGACTTTGTGCGTTTGCAGGTTATCCACTAGGTTTTTCAGTTTGCACAAACTGTTTTGAGAAATGCACTAACTGCTGTGCAAATGTTCATAGTGATGTGAGAAAAGCACCAAAGCGACTGAGAACAACTGTAGTGTTTTTCTTTTCTTTTTTTACTGTAAAACTAAAACAGTATCTACTGGAAGTGAAGTTTTTAACTAATGTTTAGTTATATTCACTCACTTCTTGCCACATTTGTGTCATGGAGAACAGCATAATAACAGGACACCAAATATAATGGACTGTGAGCTTGAAATCACTGAGTGCGTTTACATGCACACTAAAAAAATATTATTATCAGGTTTTGTAGTTTTCTGGTTTTTGAAAAACCTGTTTAACACACCTAGGTTTCTGTCAATAATCTGATTTCATCGAGACATGTTTAAGGTGTATACCTTAAACAGTTTATTCCAGTAATCGTTTTTTAGTCTGCATGTAAACGCACTCACTGGTGGAAAAGTTAAGGAAGATCTAAACATATTAGGCCAAATAGATGTTGTGAAAATATTCTGGTATCTTTTATTTATTGAAAAATTTTAAAATTTTGTGTTTAATGATTTAGTAATGTTGACTGGCACTTCTTTTTCCCCCGACATCACACACTGGTCAAAAGTGAAACATCAATCAAGTCAATCATCCATATCAATACAATATTAGAAAAATAGCTTATAAAACCTAATACACTACACAATATTAACATGCAAGTTACTAGTCCCGCGATATTTTTCCATTGTTATTATAAAAGCCTAGATGAATACAGCTTCCACACTGGATGTGTCTTCTTTTTTATTTTTCTACATACTGACTGACAGATTATAAATACTGTTTATCCACTTGTAAATGCTCATGGTGCAGTTTAAAGTGTCCAGTTGCATTTCTGGGCCTCACTGATTTATCAAATTTCAATATTAGGGACCCTGACAGCCACATTACGATGTTTGAATGCAACAAGGGCAGAGAGTATTTCCACCTCCCGCTGCGAGTTTTAGCAGCAGCTCGAAGCAGCAGTGAGGGAGTGCAGAGTAGAACAGAAGCCACGAGCACTCATAACATAACGACAGCCGGGGGATCACAAATAAGACACGGAGGAGAGCAGGGCCTGGTGTCTCTGTGTAATATTTCATCACAGAAAAGCTAAATAAATTCCTCACTACAGTCAAGTGAAACCACGTCAATGCAGCAGATGTAAGAAATGGCAGCTGCCGGAGGAATGCGGTTTGGCAGCGAGTGAGGCCTGGAGAGAGATGGAAAGGTCCTCTCACATTAACACTTTCTGTTTGGGAACACAAAGATACATTGTTGATGGACTATGCGAGGACTCAAACACATATCTGTCTTTTTGTGTGTGTGTGTGTGTGTGTGTGTGTGTGTGTGTGTGTGTGTGTGTGTGTGTGTGTGTGTGTGTGTGTGGGTGTGTGTGTGTGTGTGTGTGAGTGAACTGGTTTGTGGGTCCAATCTTCCTGATTGTCACATGGAAAAATAATTGTCCCTCTGTGTATCCAGACTCCCAGGACATATTTTAGAGGGATGATATTTCAGAAAAGTAAAATAATATTGAAAAGATATTAAACGCAGATGCGCGCACACACACACACACACACTGATTTTACCATTTTATATTGTGATATTCAAACACAGAGTGAGGTGCACACAGAGAGACCCAGAGTGAAGGGCTGTGGACCTGGCAGGCAGCATGGCATGAGCATGGCAGCCAGTTTTGAAGGCGATCAAATAAATAGGCCCGGAGAATGCAGTCAGAGCCAAAACTGTAATGTTACCATAAATCTGGAATCAAATGGCTATGCTCAGCCAATGCAGGAGCCCATTTCACCAGATGTTAGTTATGGAACTCTATTTTTTTTCCCCCTCCTCCGCACTCATCAGATAAATATATACACGTGTTACGTGTAAAGTTGTCTGGACTTGGGATCTCGTCATGGGCGATTCACAGTTTGACGAAGCCAGGTTAAGACTTCACTCATCGCAGACTGAAACTGATCACATATTTGAACCTGTCCACAGAGTGAGGGTGTGCGTGACTGTTGTTCTTTACTAAACACTGCACATTTAGACCCTTCATGTTGGATAGGAATGATTTTTTTTCTCTTTTTTCCAGTTTAATGAATATTTATGGTGCATTCATACAAAAAAAATCAATTAATAAAAGTTTCCTTCCTTCCTACAAGTCACGTTATCTTTTAAAAATGTTGTCCTGCCTGCTGCATGAAGTAAACTACTTTGACCAGAAATGCCAAACTGCAAGTCTCACAGTAAAAAGTAATAGCAGACGTCTGATCACTTGTTTCTGCTGAACATAAGATCTATGAGGTGCAACTGTGCGCATTGACAGAAAACTTACCATGACAAAAATCTGTCTACACCAATATCTAAAAAGATGTGTTCAGATAACTGATAGAGCAGGGTTAATGAACTCGATTTTTGGGCCCTAGAAAAGAAAAAAAAAGATTAATAGCCTGTGTATTTCCTGATATTCCCTAATTTTGGACCTAAATTACCAATGGCATATGTGTTTTCCAGATGTATAATCTGGGAAGATTGAATGGAGTTCTGTAAATGATAATGGATGTGGTGGACTGGACTGTAGCTGGACATTTTTCCTGTCCTTGTCTTCACCAAAAGCTGACACATGCTCAGTGGCCTTTGTTACTTTATCAATATCAATATCACACAAAAACCTTGACATATATAAAGATCACAATTAGCTGCACAATCCCAAAAAAAGTTTAGTTGTTGCAGGTGATGTAGTTTTATCATGTATAAAGTTTATTCTTGTTATTTATTGATCTATATATGGCATGAAAAATCTGAGACCTAACATTGAAAAATACAGTAGTTAATGTTAAGGTTAAAGACATGTATATACTATACATACATAATATATAATTGCTAATCGCTGAACTAGAAAGAAAAAAAGGGTCAACAAAAGAAAAATAAACGATTGGCTTAAATCAAACAATGTATGACTGTGATTCAGCAATGTCCACAGTCTGACTTCTTTGCTTCCTTCTACACAAATATTTTTGCATACACACTGCATGGAGTTTTTTTTTTTGTTTCGCTCCAGTGGATGCAGGTTTCTGAAGCATCCAATCATTAGAACATGCAACCTACAGCTTCTCCTTGTTGCCATGGCAGAAAGTAAATATTGCACGATTCTTCTGACACAGCTGTCATAATTCTTGCAGCTTGGCTGAGCAGGAGTTTGTATGCAGACCAGTTAGATATAGCCACTGAAAGAAAAAGCCTGACCGCCCATTTGGTTTGGAGACAAATCAGCGCAGTCAAAACTTATGTAGTGAAACAAAAATATGTCTGAAACAAGAACGAGGAGTACAGAAACAATAATAAATGTGTAGTCACATTTTATTACCATTGTGTAACTGTCTTTTCTGACTCTTACTTACTCTTTTCCATAGTTTTTTTTTTTTTGTTAACCAATGCTGAAGACAATGTGAGTATTTACTTTATTGACAAATTTGGATGATAAGATTGTTAAATTAAGATTATTATCACGGTACATCAGCTTACAACAGGGTGAATGGCATCCGTGTCTCAGAAAACAGCAACATGGGGGAACTTGCTCAATAGGTTGAGTGTTTTAAACTGGTCCAGTGCTCGTCCTTGATCTTAACACAACAGAGGTGTTAATGCATGGCAGCTCATGACCTCACCGAAACATACATGTGCTACTGTTTGCTGTTTGAATGGATGAAAGCAAATATTTGAGCACAGAACCACTGCCTGCTGGGAAGCCGAGCCAAAGCATCCAACACCGTAAGTGAATTTGGGAGCCGCTCCGTGCACTTTGAGCACAACACCAAGGTTGGCACTGCAGGGAAGCAGAAACATGCTACACTGCTGTTACACTATCTGTTCACAGCCCCAGGTGGGCACAAGGCAGCAGCATGGTGGAGGCAGTGAGAGCTGGCCTTTTATTACAAACCCTATCCCAGCACAGTGTTTGTGGGAGCTGGTGTAAAGAAAGAAAAGGAAGATGTGAGCTAAGCAGCATAAAAGACAAGCTGGAGCTCAGCAGGGTAATAATGTGAGCCATATTGCAACTGGAGGTGGTGAGGTGTAGACAAAATAGCCTCTCCCAGTACTGTTGCTAGTTACCATTACACACCACTGCCCTCACAGAAAAACACACTCAACATCATTGCATGCAGGAAGGCATGAAGGAATGTCCACATGCACATATGCTCAGCAGGTCTATAGTTTCTAAAGGTATTAGTTTCCTCCAACATCTGAAACAAACAAAGAAAAAACTGTGTTTTTCCAAATTCCAAAAATGCACTGTCCCACAAAAAACAACACTCAGAAACAACATGTATTTTGACAAAGATGAGGGGAGTCCACAATTAGACCTTTTGGTACCATAAGGAATAACCATTGACCTTCACTAAGGAGCTATATGTTTTCTCCAGAGTTTGTTTGTCTGTCTGTCTGTTTGTCTGTTAGCAACAACTTGAAAAGTCTCGGACAGATTTGGATGAAATTGTCCGCAATGGGACCAGGAACAAGTGATAAAGTTTTGGGTGTGATCCGTAGATATCCACAATAGTATGTTCAAGTTTATTTCCCCCACTAGGGTGGTTTTAATTGGTTATCTGATTGTATTTAACACAGCCTGACCTCCTCAAGCTTTTATTTTGGTACATCCGGTTACCGGCAGTGTGAATTTGCATATAAGCGAAACATTTAGTTTCAAACGAAACATTTATATTTAACATTTAGATTTAGATTTAACATTTAGATTTAACATTTAACATTTAACATTTAACATTTAACATTTAACATTTAACATTTAACATTTAGATTTTTTATTCAGATTAAACATTGAAATTATATTTTCACAAGAGAAGTAAATATCACAAAATTCACAAATATTGCTGTAAATCTGGTCAAAACTAACATAAAAAAAATAAAACAAATTTATACATTTTTTTTGCTTAATGTGGCAAAAAGTTGCTGTTTATTTTAACATGCACAACTTTACAATCGGCACCTCATGCGTAGGTGGTGCGGATTTGTATTGCTATTATGTAGGCACTGAGCTGCCTTGGTGGAGGTCTGGGCTCCCCGAGTGCTTTTCTAGTTATTCATTCATTCCTCGTCTACCACTTCATCCAGCACATGAGGGTCATGGGGGCCACTGGAGCTATTTCCAGCTGACACAGGGACAACAGACAGGGTACACCTTGGACCCGTCACCCCTTCATTGTAGGGCAAACACACAGAGACGAACAACCACTCACTCCCACATTCACACCAGTGGTCAGTTTAGTCCATTTAGAGTGTTCAATCAACCACTGTGTTTGGACTGTGGAAGGAAACTGGAGTACTCACAGAAACCCATGTGCACGTGGAAGAACATGCAAGCTCCATACAGAAAGACCCTCAGTTGGACTGGGTTGTGAAACAGGTTTGTTTTGCTGTAAGGCAACAGTGCTAGCCACTACTCCACTATGTGGCCCACAAACAATCTAAACAGTAGTACTTCCAATCCATCTTTTTGTTGGCCAAAAAGACTATATCAATATTTGTCCTGTGAGCAAAGACCTACTGGTGACCACAGGCACAACAGCAGTGACAACCAGTGCCAGGGCCCACTTTGAAATCTGAAAATCCTCTGAGGCTCACCTAAACCTTCAGTCAAAAATACCCATATACATGATTGTTTTCATGTGACTATGGGATACACAAATCCAGTGCAGATTAATAGTGAACTTGCAAATGTTTCGACATGTGGTTATTACTGATGGGCTCCATGTAATATTTGAAAAGTTTTAACATAAATGACAAATTTACAAATTAAAATGAAGAAATTAACATGACCAGTTGACATAAAAACATAAAATGTCAAAATATTGTATATATACACACATGATCTGCTATACAAGGTCAGATAAAAACAAAAAAGCAACACATCATTTTTTTTATTCCTCATACATTTTTTACTTAAAATCTATTTTAAAATCATATTTCTAAATATTTAGTGACCTTTCAGGGCTCACCTGCAGTAACGGTCCACACCTTTGAATCGCTGCTATAGAGCTCTGGTAGCTGACGTCACACGAGTTAATGCCCCCTCTTGCATGTTCCTGGTCTGCTCCCTGTGTTTATGCTCCATACTTTTAACAATTCATTTTTATTTTTTTATTTTTTTCGCCTTTAGATTAGTTTGCTTTATTAAAGGCTGTTTTTGTTAATTTTTGCAAGTGCATTTGGGCCCTACCATTTTTTTTACACCTCTGACAGAAGGGAAGTTAATCATGAAGTTATGGAATATATGGGAATAAAGTCCTCTCCGGCAGCTTCCAAACTCGTAAAAAGCATTGTGCGACACATCGGTCGATCTCCATGGATTTTTTAAGTGCACTGTGAACTCTGACAGGTTGGATGCAGCACTGAATCTGTTCATTCTTTGCTCCATCTTAGGCTGCCAACATGGCAGTTCATAGTCATGTGACGTCTGGGGCTCTAAAAGATATAATCAGAAGTGGACAGTATCACATAATTGAAAGAGAAGTAAATAATGGCACTAGAGGCACTTATTCATGATGAAGACATTTTTGCTTGTCTCTCACTATAATTTAAGATGTCAGTCACCTGCCAATTTTTTTAAGTGCCTGACAGTTTCAGAATAGGTTCCAATGAGGCCTTACTTGCTATATATAACATTTTATGTTCTTATTAGATCCAGATTTGTGCTTTTTGGGGTGTGTGTGTGATTTTCTCTGTATTGCCTCATAAAACCCACTCTGAGGAATCGTCCTCTTTCATGTCATTAGACAGACAGGTACCTGTGGTTGAACCCCACCAGTGGTTACAAAACACTTGTCACGCCTCTGTTATTCCACATAATCTGATTGAAAGGAAATCCTGTGACAAAGTGGATGGTGGAAACACAAAGGCTAAATTAAATGAAAACCACGAACATGTGAAGTATCTTGTGTTTGTGTGACCTGGGTATGATTTCATTGCAGAGAGCTTTATTTGACTTTAGCTTGCTGGTGGGAGGGTGGGAGAGGTAGATGTTGGCTTTGTGTTTTCAAATTCAATTGTCCGCTATACAATCAGAAAGCCTGAGTTTCCTGTGGTTTGCAGTAATAAACGTTCACTCAGGTTACATCCAAGGCACAATAAAGGACTCAAAATGTTCAGGAGAAAAAAAAACTAACAGTGATGTGAACCTGTAATAAGGTTAACGCCTCAAGCTTCAGGACCCTTTAAGACCTGAGGAAAACACCAAAAGGCTGAGGTCTCACCTGGTAGAAAAATGCCTCCATGGCCTTCAAGACCTCCTTGTCTCTTCAAAGGCAGTGCAATTGGAAGTCTTTTGGTATTGGTGGTTTACAACAAATTCTCTGGTCTGACCCCAAACATTGAGATCAGCATGCAAAAGAAAAATAAGCAGCGCAATTACAACACAGGGGCCAGATTATTTATACAAAATAATGAATTTGTTTCTATACATGCCAATCATCTCACCCAAAGGGGAGTTTATTAATATGGATCCTTTTTTTTTCACTGACAGCAGAGTGCTGTGGCAGAAGCATGTGTGTCGTCCATGAAAACGTTCATGGCATGTGGAAAGCTAACACCCGACCCTTGTTGATACAAAGTGATTAGTTTATTATAGAAGCCGATGGCCTGAGTAGATGCCTATTTGCTTCCATCTTGTAGCGGTAGCATGAGTAAAATCCGGACGGGTGTCCTAATATGCTGAACGACGACACGGTCACGGAATATGAGACAGGCGGTGTGTGGCCATGCGGTGGTTGTGCCACAAGGGACAGGAGCACGGTGAACACAGGGAATTATGGGTGGTGGTGGTGTGATGAATGAAATTACTCATCCTTCCATTTTGTTTCTATAAGGCGGCTGTGGCCCTGCTGCCTGTCTGTCCTGAGCCCCTTTTGCTTATTGCCACAGTAACCTGAGGCTGGGATGAAAGCAACCCCCACAGCGAGAAGAGTTTTCTCTTCAAGGATGAGGAGAACCCTGCTCCTGCTTCCCTTACATTCTGTGCACAGGGTGCTGTGTTTGGGGGAATAACAAGTGTGAGTTACAATACAATCATTTAGGTTTAAATTAGATTGACAGAGTATCAAATATGTTGAAACTCAATTACAGTCCTGTTATAGCTGAATTGACTTACATGGACCCAATGCCAGAGGTTCACACCAAACAAGTACAGAGGTTTCCTGTCTGTTCTTATTAAATTAGGGGAGGCCTAGTGTGATTGATGGGTACACATGCAGACCTGCTGCTTCTGAGGATGTGGGTAACCCTCTGTGTTGACAGAATACATAGCATTTCCTGATAAGACTTCATCCTGAAGATGTTTTTACTGTGCATATTAGGTAGACATGCAAGCTGAAACAATAAACACATCCAATTATTATTAAAGAATACTTGTATCAGGCCCACACAGGGTTGAAGAATTGTTATCGCTGGTGGTTGTAGCTCAGTAGGTAGAGTGTAGTGCCATGAAGCATCCTGATTCTAAGAACTCTGGGTCCTGATCTTGCGAGGCTGCTTTTCCACTATCAGGCTGTATTTATATGGATACATTAAGCATGCATGTTCCACCCGTTCTCTCACTGTTAGACAGCCTTTTTTATTGTTGGAAACTGACATCTAAAAATTACTACAAGAAGCTGCTGGACTACTGCTGCCACATTTATTAAGTTTGTGTTAAATGCAAATGAAGGATTTCAAACACCAAAGTCATAAAATAAAACATATGACAACATTTGGCAACAGTGGATGACATATCTGTGTGCCATGATGTAAAATCACCAAAAAAAAGCTCTGAAAAAAGCTGTGTAACTGTGAGATAAAACAGCAAACATATTCTTTAGATATCATAGAAATGTTGATTTAATTAAATTAGATTTTTGTTTTGTGCACAAACCCTTTTTCCTTGTGTTCCTGCCGGCACATGTTTTCAGGATGGCTCCCTGCAGTGACAGCACACTGTTGGCATGTCAGTGCTGACTGTGTGTCAACACATCTGAAACACAGTTGAAAAAAATCTAGAACTATCCTTTAAATAGCAAGTTGTATTCTAATGTGCAGATACTGAACCTGAGTTTAGGAGTTCTGTATGAATGTGAATGGGTGACTACTTTTCTTCAGAGTCAAGAGAAGGGTGGTCTTCTGACGTCCCTGTTACCCAAAGGACGCTGAGGCCTGCAGCAGGTCACACAGCTCAAAACAGATCAGAGTCCTGAAACAGGACGCTCCCCTTGCTTGATGAAATGTCAAAGGGTCTAAATGTAAACGGGTGCCACAATGTAAACACAAGTTCTCACGTAATCAAAGTGTTTCCACCTGCAGTGACAGACCCATCAGTTCTGGCCATGCCAGTCATTACCTCACGGTCCTCTGGTGCTCACAGGGTAACCTAAGAGAGGCCAGAGCTTGACTTTGGCTGATTTGGAGAAAGGAAAGAGCAGGAGCAAAGGGCTATTTTCCGCTACCTCACCTCAGAATGTAAACAGTCGAACGGTCTGCAGACCTACAGAAGCCTCCATGTCGTTTTGTCCAGAACAAGGAAGGTTGGCTGGAGAAAATATGGTTTGTTATTTTTTTATGAAAAGATTGAACATCAAAACCTAAGGCTGGGACCACACTGGATGCATGAGCAGCCTGTCAACAGATTAGAGCAGCCACACTGACCATGAGTGAGCCACACTGTTCTTTTTGGGACTATGCGCCTATTTTCTCAGTTTCACAGCAAAATGGACAGTAAACATTACCATAGTTTCTAGAGTATCTAGAGTTTGAGTTTGATTGATACTGGTTTTTCAAAGAAGATACTGATAGATATTGAACTCAACCCTTCCATCCATCCAGACATCATCCATCCATTTTCTACTGCTTTATCCTCCCAATGTCCCAATGACATTTGTACTTTTCTGCCCCCGTGTCTTAAAAGACAGACATCGGGAAGCCATTGAACTGTGCCTGTGTTCTTAAATTCTTATTGCAACTCCTGCACTTGTCTCTTTACTTGCACTTTTATTTTTCAGTGTGTGTCTGTTATCGCCCTGTTGTTATTAACTATGACGTGTGTGCTGCTGCCTATCTTGTCAGGTGACCCTTGTTAAAGAGGTCTTGATCTCAATGAATCTTTTATCTGATTAAATTAAGGTTAAAATGGTCAAACTGGGATCCAAACAGGTGATTCACAAAATTGCTTGCTAAAATTTGACATTTCTTTAACACTATTAATGTGCTCTGATTATGTCTGCACTGCAGTGCATATAAAGATGGGGGACTCGAGTTATGTGACTTGACTCAAGTCTGACTTAAGTTCAAATGTGAGGACTTGAGACTCGGTTCGACGTTATTTACATTTTCACAAATCGAGGAGTTAACTTTGCGATTTGATCACGGGAAACATTGGGTCCCTGATTTTTCGGGCTTGCATACAAACCTGGCAACCCAAACACTAGAGAGAGAGGGGCTACAGACATAGGGCACTATTGCAAGTAATACGATGTAATAATAAAATAATAAGATAGTCAGTACCGGATATGATATGAGAGCTAACATCAAGTTTGAGGCTTGTTAGAACTGGTTTTGGCTCTTCAATATGTGGAATAGCAAATTTGTAATTATTTTGTAATTATATTATAACAATGTAATAATGTTAGGTCAAAGTTAACTTGGTCTGAGTTAGATCGTAAGAACTGCTATGAAAGATAAAATGTGTGTGGTAAATATGAGTTTTGTTTTTTTTACAATGAACTACAGTAATTTGACTTAATTAAATACAGTATGAGTCAAATCATTGAATTAAAATATTCAACATGACTGCCTTTTCAGTTTATTTAAATGTGGAATATCTGGGATCTGGGATCTTCTATTCATATGACTTGACTCATAACTTTCTTGACCCGAGCTATGAATCGACTTGCAAGAATAGCTTCGGACATGCTTGAGAGTCGTATTTCAACTTGAAGGTTGTGGGTTCGATTCCCGGTTCCATTAGTGCGACAATGTCCCCTTGGTTAAGACACTTAACCCCACGTTGCTCCTCATGGCTGTGCTGTGACTCATTACCATTAAAGTTTGGGTTATTTAGCAGCATGTATCAAGTCTACACAAAAATGTGCAAACTTACATTATTGGCCACTTAATTAAAATGATAAACTGATGACAATTGTTAAAGCATATATTTCATATTCCATGAATCCATTATTGTTTTACAAAAAACAAGTATTGCATTTGCAGTGCGGGTAAATGTGCAGTTTCAAACAGAGGAGTATTTAGCTTAAACTCAATTTAAATTCCAAAGGCAAACCCTAAATAAAACATTGAGCATGAGACAGTTCACCTGTGTGAACACCAGAGCTGTGCAAGACGCATCAGATCAGTGATGCAGCTGTGGCTCCGGCCTAAGGGCCATGAACTCATGTTACGAAATTGAACTTTGAGAAGGCGATGCAGCCCGCCTGAACTCATGGAGAACATATTAGTTTCTCACTACAATACAATACAGGTGGCTGTGACAAAAGATGATCTTACCAATCGTCTTCTTTTTCTTAGAAGTCTGCATGGCAAAACAATTACCTGACAGCAAACCAGTAATAAGCCTGACAAAGTGAGTGACGTCTCAGAACCCAACACCTTATGAAACGATGCCGGACGTCTCGTAACATTTTTACACATGACAGCACGATGGCAGTCACGAGGGGGCTCGTCTGAGCACTAATTCATACAGCCTGCTGCCTCTGCAGGCAGAGGAGGAGCACAGAGACAAGAGCGTTAATGAGAGCCAGATCTGCTCTGTTAGCTTAGCGCTTGGCTGCATGCTCGAATAAACAACAGGGCAAAAAGCAGTCCATTAAAATTTCCTCAGACTTCTCAGGCAACAAGATGGGGGCAGTAAAAGATAGTTCTGGTATTTGGGCATGCTACTAAGACTGGATGGGCAAAATAATGTATATTCTCCATGAGTTTAACTTCCTTAAGGCTGTGATGCAGCAGAGGGATCTAAGGTTTAGAGAACATATCCTGGACAAATAGTGACCCATCGCCACCGACTGCATTGGGTTATGTACAGCGTTAACCAAAGAATGATGTTTGTCCATGTTTATTATGTTCTGTCTGTTGGACAGTTGGTCCACCACTACTCAAACATCTCCACATCTGTCAGGCGAACTGCCACGGAACGTACTACAAACATTTTTGTGGAAACTAAACAGTGAAGCACACTCACTTTGATCATCCACAGATTTACATCACAGCACACGTTGTGATATGTTTTAGCAGGAACAGCACAGGTGTTACTGATCACATTGACGATGGCTCTGATCAGGTCAGGTAAGTCATGACAGTGCAGTAAAGTGAACTAACTTGCACCCTGAAAGCTAAATGGAACTCAGCCATAATTAATTTGATTCTTTACACCTGTGCTTTTCCTACTGCGACCTGTTAAAATGGCTACAAAAACAAGGGTCCATGAGGTTTTAAGGGAAGTGTCTCAACTAGCTAGTTGAGATTTGGTAAAGACATTAATTTCAAAATAACAGTGACATTACAATTTACATTTACAATCCTAGCTGTATTGGTTCATTGCTAATAAACAAATAACACTTTTATGTTATGCTAAATTTAATCTGCTAACATGACATGACAATTGAATATCTTTTTTGCTCACTCTTGAACAGTAATTGATTTTCTTATTTCAATCTACCTACAGTTCATCTTCTGTAATTTTTTTTCTTGTTAATATGTTTGTTATGGGTTTTGGCTCACACAAAAAAAGGACATATGATGATTAAATGATTAAAGTTCTCAGATTTTTCAGCTTCTTCAATGTGAATATTTTCTGGTTTCTTAAAAATGAATGTGTTAGTTTTTCAGACAAAACGAGACATTTAAGGTCATTATTACAATGTTTGGGAAAGAAGAAAAAGTATGAAAATCATGAAAATAATCACCAGGTAATAAAACTGCAAAGGATACCTATTCTTTCAACACTTTCTTACCCCAGCAATCATCTTACAGTTTTTTCTGAATGCTTAAGTGCTAATCGTGATTCTTGTAGCACAATTTCTAAAACTATTAATACGTATAGCAAAACCACTCACTGAGTTTGCAAAACTAAAAGCACAAACACTGCTTTGAACTCAGTTTGCAATTTTGTAACACACACTTTGCAAAACTGTAGGCACAATTCACTGCACAACACCCTTTTTGCGGAACTTTAAACACAACTCACTGCTTACACTCAATTACCAAATTTCCAACACACTCCTAGCAAAATTATACACATGTATCACTATCATTAACACTATTTTGCCAACTGTCTGGCACACTTTCACACGTTTTAGATAATTAGTTCACTTTGCAAAAGCCCTATAAATAAGCCACAGGTAAGCTGTCTGTGTGGAGTACAATGGAAGGAGCAGTAAGAGTGAGAAGAGTGAGAATCAGAGGAGGCCGAGGGAGAGGACGTGGAGGTGAAGAAGCGAGAGGGTTAGAGGAAGTTAGAGGAAGAGGACAAGGAGGAGCAAGAAGAGGACGAGGAGGGGAAAGAGGAAGGGTAAGAAGAGTAAGAAATAGAATATCTGATAACATCTTCCAAAAAATACACAGTGTGAGCCTTTCTGCACTAAGTCGTGTACTTGCGCGCCACAGAATAAGAATGAAGCAAATTTACAGAGTTCCTTTCGAGAGAAACGCTGAACGTGTAAAGCAACTGCGATATGACTATGTGCAGGTAAGCTATAGTGTCATTGGTTCTGGATTTGGAAGTGCATACTGTAGTGCTGTGCATGGGCCTGATGTGTTGCATTTGTTTTGTCTTGTCCAAAGAGTGATGGAACTAGAAGCAGATGCCATGGGACATGAGCTGTAAAACAAGGAGACGTGGCAGGAACATTATTGGACACTGTGCCATCATCAATGTCCCAGGACAACGTGGTGGTAACATAACCATGTGTGCAGCTATAAGCCAAAATGGTGTTGTTCACCATCATGCAACCATAGGCCCATATAACACTGCACACATTATTGCATTCCTGGACACCTTACATGACATGCTCACTGTTCAGAGACTAGAGCATACCCGATATGTCATCATATGGGACAATGTTAGTTTCCATAGGGCTGCTTTGGTCCGCAACTGGTTTACAGACCACCCACCCTTCATGGCACTCAACCTCCCTCCATACTCTCCATTCTTGAATCCCATTGAAGAGTTCTTCTCTGCCTGGCGCTGGAAAGTGTACGACTGTCATCCATATCAACAGGTAGCTCTTTTACAGGCAATGGAGGAAGCATGTGGGGATATTGACTAGGCCTCATGTCAGGCCTGGATACGGCATTCAAGGAGATATTTTCCCCGGTGCCTTGGACTGGAGGATACGTGGACGAAATTTTGTGGCCGAACCCAGAGAGACGACTTGATGTAGGCTGATTGTCTTTTTTTTTGTGAAATTACTATTTTGTGTTCTGACTTTGTCTTGGTTTTGATGAGTGTGAATAAACACCAATACTTGAAGTTTGGATCCTTGTACATTTACAGAACTATGACAAAAGTATGACCTCAAATTGACATCTGCGCACAGAGAAAGCAAAAGCCAGATGTGTTTTGTATTCATACCATCAGTGTGTAGTTGGCACATTGTGTGCTTAGTAGATGATGGCTTGTGTTTACTGTTTGATACGAAAACACAATTTTTACGGTGTGAAGAGTTAATCTAGCTGTGTTCGTTTTTGCATTATTTGTGTGTAGAGTTTTGCAAAAAATATCCAATAGTTACAAAAAATGCGTTTAAGCAATCAGAAAAAACTGTAAAACCCTCAGATATTTTACGTTACATATTATTTTTCTTAAAAAATGCCTGACTGCAATTGCTTTGTGATGTTTGTATATAACAGACACGACAATTATGAAAGCATGAAGTGATTTACAAATATATGAATATGAAACTATACATTTTGAAAACAACCAACTCAATTATCAAGCTAAATTGTCAACTATTTGACAGTTTTTATTATCTTTGGCTTTGGGGTTGGTGGTTGGAAAACATGGGATGCAAAGACATTTTATAGACTGAAAAATATTCAGTAAATCGGTGAGAAAAAAAAAGGTAATTGCTTTATATATGACTTTCCTAACATTTAAGCTTTGCTGAGTTTTCAGCTGTGAGGTCTGACTAAACAGAGATCTGTCCTGCTTCTCATTATGTGACTAATAAAAACGAATGTGAATCAACAAAACCAAAAATATAAGAACAGTCAGCTCTGCCCCTTGAGTAGCTGCTGTTTTTCCAGTGTAGGCATGAGGAAACGACAGCGCTACAGCTCAGCACATGGCCCGACCACATGAAGGCATTATTATGCCGTGTGCCTCCGATGTTGTTTGACTGAGACATATTTCCAGACGGCTGCCTGGACTGTGGCAAGAGATGAGGGATGTGCTACAAGGGAAGAGTCCTCGCTCCGGCTGCCAGGTCCGACCCTTTCATAATCGCCTAGGAATTAGGCACATCCCAGTTAAAGCACTGGTAGAGTGACTTATGGCAGTGGTTGTGTTTCCTGAGAAGTCTGCCAAAAAGATGATTTAGATAGATCACACGTCTGGGATAGTGGTTCCTCGGACACTGTTTAAACACAAGTCTTTATTCTGAGGACAGAGGAATGTGAAGGGCACTGAGTGAAAGACCCATCACCTAACAGTGACATTTCCAACATGGCAACAGAGTTATTGGTTAAAATCTGTTATGAAAACTTGGGACATTAAAGCAGTTACTTGAAAAGGGTCTTTCTTTATTGGTTGTCATAGCAGCACTTGAAGTACCAGATGTTTATGGCTTTGCAACAACAAAGAGTCTGAAATCACACCTACATATTAAGTTAAAAAAGATTTTTATTCCGTTTAATACACAGGGCCGTTCGTAAGTGAAATAAGCATACATTCTGCAAACAATTCATACAGGAATTATCCAACCACATTCCTAAAAGACACAATTCACAACTTTACATGTTTTAACATATTTATGAACACAAAAAAGACAGCTATACCAGTTAAATAAGTAAAAGCCTACTTATTTTCGTCATATTATACTGAACCAGTAAATCCTAACGGTAAACCTGGATGCAATGTTTAATATTCAGCGAATATATAAGTTAAAATTGTTTATAGTAAACAGCCTCTGAAGGTCATTCACCAGACAAAGACAAAAGAATGGCACGCAGAATTTCCCATGCAATTTAAAAGATTTTTAAAAAATTATAATATTTCAAACCTCTGATAAGACATGCTTGTTCTCCATGTCATTATTCATATCCCCGTTACAACAGCACTCTCACAACTACATTTTCCCAGACCATGTACCAGCACTCAAAAACCACAAACATGTTCAGAGGTCAGAGGTACAGTACATTTATAACTGCTTCTCAGATATATACAGAGATAGAAGTACTGTGAAAACCATTAGCAAAGTGCAGCACAAAGCTCTTTCTCTGATTTTCCAAAATTCTGCGGAAACGCCCTCATGACTCACTGTCCTGTTTAATATTGAACACTTTTCCTTTGTCTCTGCACGGTCAAAGGAATCTATATCACAGACGTTAGGAGTGCTAGTGATATGACTGATATTATCTGTCTCAGTGAGTCTGTCACACTCCGTTAAAGCAAATCATTATGAAAAAAGCTGTGCAATTTTAATAGGTCACCCTCTTTTTGTGCACCCAGTGGAAAGCTTGCTGGTGCCAATCGATCTTGATTAACGCACCCATCAAAACACACCAAGGGTTTGAAGTCAGAGTCAACAAATGAAGGAAAACCTTATTCCCAACATTTGGTAACTCTATTATTTTCTACAGAAATGAGGTGGTTGTGCAGACGACAGCGATGGATGATCTGAGAGTGGTGTAAAGGAGTACAAGATAGGTCAGCTTGATAAGCTTCTCTAAAAGCAGCATAAAGTTCATAGTGTCATTGCTGGGGGGTGGGGGAAAGAGGAGAGAGCAGGGGAAAGGCGAACACTGGAGAAAAGTTTGGCCAGTCCTGATGCGCGTGCTAAGGCAAAGATGCTGCGAGTACAAAAACAGCAATCTGGGGAAAAAAAAAAAACCCTATTCCCTATTATCCCCATCAAGCCATTTGCATGACAGATTTTGGTTGACACTTTTAGACTGTCCAGTTAAAAACTGAACAATACATATACTGACAAACTGAAACATGAATACTTTTGACCCAGGTCCTTAAAATGCAAAAAAAAAACAAAGAAAAACAAGAGGAGCATCAACTCGCTCATTATTAAGTGTGCAAATGTAGTGTCTGTGAGGACACAGGTAGTGTGTGTGGAGACAGTCCTCAACTGCCTTTGTGTCAGCTCACCACTGGGAAGCACACAGTGGGAAGAGGAGTGTTTTTGTTTGGGTGTGTTGTATTCATATGTGTGCAGGTGTATTTGTGTATGTTATGTACTTGTTGTCTAGACCAGGGAGCAGTAGCCACCACAAGATCCACTTCCCACGTCCTCGTCGGTGAGTTGGACCCCTCGGCCGTGGGTCTCACTCTGCCATAAACCAGGAGTCTGGATGATCTTTTCCACCAGCTCCTCAAATGCGCACTGAACGCCATCCCTGGTCTTGGCACTCGCCTCTGGGAGCACCGAGCATATGTGTAGGGAGGGAGAATGAAGAAAAAAAGACAGCAGGAGCAGACAGAGAGACAGAAGTGAGGTAAGACGAAAACAAAAAAACAATGACAGGAAAGATGAGGAAGGACAGAAATGAAGACAAGACACAGATACAACAACTGTTCAGGCATCTGCATCTTGATGTCATCATCTAGTTGTGGAAAATGTCTTAATAATGATAATGATAATCATCATAATAATAACAATTAGAGACACTTATTTAGGGGCTGTAGTCTACAAAACACTGTATGAGTATGACAATATCCAGAAACATAATGGTAATAGCCACAGTATGAGGAAACCAAGCTTACTTAAAATGCCATTTCATAAACAATTACATATGGAAATACCCTGAAAAGAAAAAAAATCATTCCAACAAATAATTTTAACAGCTACATTTTGAAGTACTTAATGGGGATAAAACATGCTATTAAACTTAAAATGTATGTCGTTTCAGCTCTTTTACAGAATCCTTCAATGGCAAATGTATAAAATAAAAGCACAAGGGAAAAACAAAAACACATGAAGATGACACATGAATCCTGATTTATAAATAGAACTATGCTAGCATTCCTCAGCAACTGTGGTAGTTATTTCTACAACAGCTTCCCCTGTATAGCTGTCTGCTAAAACTGACGCCCCACAGGTCTTTGCAGAGTAGGGAATCCTCCCAACTTACCTATAAAAAGCATGGAATGTTTTCTTGCAAACTTCAGACCTTCTGCTCTGTCTAGCTCATGGTTTTCCTAAAACAAAAGAGAGTAATGGCCTATTTGAGGTCTGCTGGGCAGAGAGCTGTCAGCTACTGTGGTCTTCACAGAGCAGAGAGAGAGGAAAAGTGATTTTCACAGACAAAGAACAGGACACAATAAATTCATAATACTCTACTTAGTGGGCATCTTTATCCCTGCAGACTGGTTCTGGTACAATGGTAAAAGAACAGCTGCCAGAAATATCAGAGTGGGGCAGCCATGGTCATTTAGTTATGTCATTTGTCAAATAGCTGTAGGCTGATATCATTTTTGTACAAAAATATACCGCAATTTCTGGTTATTTCTGTGGAATATACTGTACACACTGGTGACAGATGAAAAGTAAGAATCTGAGAAATGGGGAGAAACAGGGTGCTCCATCCTTTGGGCAGAAGAGACCACTGAGAGAGAGGAGGTTGTCACTTATATGGTTTAACAAGTGTGCTACAGCCCTTACAGTCAACAGATCTCAAACTGGAGACCATATAATGATACTTAAATATGACCTGGTAAAATGACGTAGGGGAGCAGCAGGGAATCGTGAACTTCAGCTCACCTCCTGATTAAGTGACTGGTCCTCTCGGCCGTCTTCCCAAATATGCTTTTTTAAGTTACATACACCACACCATGATGGGCTTTTTGAAAAGTGTAACACCGACCGACCACCTCTCTGCATTACTCTCTCTCTGGGTGCACCAGGGTGCTGGTGAATCTTAGCTCTGAAAAGAGCAGGTATGTTTCTATATCTGATGCATGCATCACAAACATTACATTTACATGACAAACATTATGTCCTGCACCTGTTTCAAAGTAAAAGCACTTACTTTTTTTTTCCATACGGCCTTTATTGTGAATAATATGCAGGCTCAGAGGCTGAGCAGCCTCATACTGAAGGGTCCAATCATTTTATTGAGTATAGAGGAGCATTTAGAACATTTATTTTTTATGGTGCTTTCCAAAGGCAACCCCTTCAAAATCATAGCAGCAGCTCCACAAAGCAGATGACGTCATTGAAAAAGCAACTGAAATAAATGTAAGTCTGTTACTTTGTATATAAATACATATATATATATATGGATTGAAAGTGTTGGCTAGTATAAGTACACAAATAAAATATAATATTAGTGTAATAATATTTAGATTTTATGCATCCCATCATACAGAATTTTTTTTTTAAAGAATTAATCGTAGTAGACACCAAGTCCTTTTAAAAAAATATTAATTTCAGCAGCCATATCAGCCCAAGGCAAAATAATGAGCTGCTGTATCTAATCAAACAACCTTGTTCCTTGACCTGGAACAAAAACACATTATTCATACGAAAGCCCACTCACCTTGTCAATTTTGTTTCCAACAAGCATTTTCACAAGGTCATTCCTTGTACAGTACGTCTCCAGCTCATTGAGCCAGTTATCAAGCTTGGTAAAGGTTTCTCGTCGCGTGACATCATACACTGGAAAACCAAATGAACGAGAGATGCTAAATTACTATTGCAAAGCAATAGAACAGAATATGACAGAATGGACATTTTATTTCAAAATACTCTAAGTAATATAAATCTACACCTGTACGTTGCAACAGTAAAAATGCATGGTCAGTTGGTGTTTTGCATAAATTATCTAACTTGTGGGGGCCCATCATTTTCTCTCACAGTACTCATAATGAACAAACCCTTTTTTCCACTTCTAATAAAATGTAAATGGCCTAATGAAGCGTTTTGCACCATCACATTCTTACCAGTGACTAAAACATTGACCCTTCCATAGGTATTATTCTACGGTCTAGCGGTGCACATACTGAATCTGATTCTGTGGGAACCACTGATGATATTGTTAACTTCAAACATTTCTTCATGGGTAAATTAAATTGAACAAATGTTTTTTTTAACTAAAATGCAGAGACATTATAAACTTTTACTCACAAGTTATTTGAACTTTTTGAAAAGCCAGCAAAATACTTGATTAAATAATAAAAGAAAGACATTAAAATCACTAAAATAATACAGTGATAACTAAAAACACATGGCTGATAAAACCAAAGGGTTTTAAGTTTTTGAAGAGCACTCTCATATTCCTAGTTCTATAGCAGTGCACCTTCTGTTTCTATGTACGTCATTAGAATGGTCAAAAACCACAGGCTGTGGAGGAAGTCTGTTTTTGAGGTTTAACTAAGTTCCTCTGCGTGTGCATATTCATGCTGTACATGCATGTCCATTTGAGGAGGGTATAAACTAACTTCCAGAGAGACAGGCCACAGCGTGTGCGTGTGTGTGGGTCACAGGATGAAAAGCAATCACTCCTTTTACAGCGACTCTGAAGTGAAGAGGGCAAACCCACAACACTCCTCCACATGCGCACACACAACCCCCACACTGTACACACGTGCGCATGCACGCGCACACACAGTGATGGTGGTGTTAACAGTTTGGCTTACCCAAGATAACTCCCTGGGCACCACGATAGTAACTTGGCGTGAGGGTTCGAAAGCGCTCCTGTCCAGCAGTGTCCTGCAAAACACAACCAGCTCAGTGCAACTGCCCAACACATTTAATTCAAAAGGAAAACCAGGGCAGACAGACATAAACAACATGTCTGACTCATTGGTGTCCCTCTTGCAGCGTGTAGGCTGAAATGGTGTTACAAAACCGCCATCTTGTGGGCATTTGAGGGAACAGCCAGTCTGTACTCAACACTCATGCAGGAGATTGACAATTAATCCGATTGCTCTCACTAATACACAACTGCCACGTGTTTGCTGCTATTAAGCATGACTATACCCACAGAGACTGTCACTTACCCATATGGCCAACTTTGCCTTGTTTCCGTCCACAGATATGGTCTTCACTTTAAAGTCAACACCTAGACAATGAAGAGACAGTCAATCAGACATTGCTTCATGATGACCACATCCTGCTTCAGTAACAATATGATGACTCTTACAGGTTTGGCCAATTACTGCCAAGAATATTAGAATGGCGACAGACAGACTGTGATTACCAATGGTGAACTGTCAAAACACACGCCACACAATGTCGTTGAACTTCTGTTAACCCTGGCTACTCAGACTGGCATCATGCCAATCCCATGTTCTGGATTTAAATTATGGCAAGTCTGTGTATTCGTAAAAAAACAAAAAAAAAGATGGTGCGGTGTAATGTCTTAAAAGAATATCAATACATGTCTGTATGAAAGGGGGAAAATATATTAAAAAAAATAAAAATCCACCACCTGTAAAATGGCTCAGACAGCAATAATTCAACGATAAAATATCTGCCAGGTCCCAAAGGTCAGGACATTTACATAAAAATAACAATGCTGTCCCCATTGCCTTCTACAAGTAAATCGTCTGTATTGTTTTTGTGCAGTAACTTTTAGAACCACTGACAGATTTACCAGGGAAATGTACACATGTGATGGGCTTGTATGGGGCTGGAGAAAGAAGAGGGCATTAAGACGAGGTGAGGATATACGACACACATTATGTGTACCACACACATTCACACACAAATATACAGTCTGGTCACACAGTTAATCACAACAACTTGCCCTCCCTCAAGTCCAGCACAGTTGCTCAGATACTGTTGCCAGATGCATATGGGGAGAAGTTTAGACTAAACACTTCACTGAAACTGGACCAGTATGTTTCCTGCTTTAATTTACCATAAATTCACAAAGGTCTTTCACAGAGAGCATATGCTAAAGCATCTGCTTGTAATATCATAATACAACAAGATGCCACTAAACTTGAAGTCATGGCTGCACTGATGCCCACAGGCTATGTCGTTCACAGTGGACCTCAAAAACAACCCTTTGTCAACTCAGGGAAATATGCTACAACATCACAACGCATCCTGTTACATTTTAAACAATAACAGCTGCTTTCCCTTTATCTTGTTCTGTTTGAATGTACCCGGAAGAAACTAACGGCCCTTTTCCACTATGGTTCTGGCTCGCCTCACCTCGATGCAGCGCGGCACGGCACAGTTTGCATTTCCACTACAAAATAGCACCTACTCAACGTGGGCAGAGTCATCACTGCACGGCTGCATGAAACTGTGGTGACTTTTTTTCACATGTGACACACAAGGGTCTGCGTGACATAAAGGTTATCATCGCCCATTCATACATTGGTATGCACTGACCCAAAGTGGATGAACCTGTGTACACATATAGTTTGATTCCGTGTGGATCATACGCACATGCTTTCTGTAACTATAACTATTTCTGGTCCTGTTCGCCGAAAGTATTACAAACTTTATGTCAATTGTCTTTATCTTAAATAAGATTAGAGAAATTCAATTCTTACCTCAGTAATACCTTTGAACAATATATAATCAAGTGACGATTGTGACAATGTAATGAGAAATAAAACCTCAGACTAACCATTTTGGGTAAGGTAAAAAATAATAATACCTGAATTGAGAATAAGAATAAAACTGACTTTTGTCTGAATCTGACAAAACTCAGCAATGAGTCAATGAGGGAGGCTGAAGTCTAGTAAAAGACATCTGTTTGGCAAAGAATCACAACTGGCAAAGTAACACAGTAGCTCCCCATGCCGTGACCTCGGAGAAAATGTGTTTCACTGTTTCGAAATGTTGGAATATGTTCTTTTGCTAAATAACAAAGACAGCACTGTGACCCCCACCTTCCCCCCCCCCAAAAAAAAATCACATTAGCTAGGGGAAAATATATTTCAAACATATTGAGATTGACAAATGTGGAATTCTAGACTGCTTAAATTAAACATAATCACAGTAACATTAAAGGGGATATGTAAGATGTAAGTTTAAAACAAATCCTAGAATCCAAATAATTTTTTGGGGAAAGTGTTGGCTCCCCACCCTCCTCTCCATAGAATCGAGGCTGCCAGCTAGTGTGAGGAACCAATCCTGCATTAACCGAAAGATGGATCTATAGTTGCAGCCATTTTTCAAAACATAAATTGTAAATTGTCAATAAACTGGTTGTGCTGTGCTGTTCAACAGAGCGATAGGGAAGTTGTCCATAACTGTACACTTTGAAAAAAGAAACTCTGTGGTGTTAAATTATACATTTACTACTGTGGTTGTAGTGGACTTTGTTAGAATAAAATACATATTGTAAAAGGGTTGGCCAAAACATTAGGAACAACTCTCAATATAATTTCAACCAGCTGAACCACAACTTTGGGCCTGAGTGTGTGTTTTTTTTTCTAAAGCTTGTGGCTGATTTTGACTGACTGATGTTTATACCGACTTGCAGTTGCCACCACCAGATCGTATTTTCATTTTTAGTTTTTCATTAGTTGAGCTCAGATGGATTACTCACCTATTGTGGCTGCCTGTTCGGGGTCAAACGTGTCATCTGTGAATCTTAAAAGGAGGCTGTTGGCAGGAAGAAGGAAATAAGAATGTTTAGTCCTGTTATTAATCACCAACAAACAGCTGAATGTGAAATTCTTTCAGCAATTCTATTCACGCCAGCTTTTGGTCTAGGTTCAGGTTTCCATTTGCCTGGCTCACACAACTTGCCCTGCAGCCACAGACTTATCTAATTCTGTATCTCTGTCTATTGACCACTTTGCCCTTCACTAGCATTCAAGGTCCGGATGATATCACCTCTAGATTCTAGTAAGGCGGACAGGGGTCATTTCTAAACTATGACTCATCCAGTGCAAATGCTTTAATCATGGTGTTGATGATGGGGATAAACTCACTCTATTCCCTTGACCCAAGCATAATTTTCTTATTTTCCCTCAAGGGTCATCAGGAGGAATGCAAGGTGTATTTAATATGTGAGCCCCTTACAGCAGATGAGTTGTGCTTGGAGATAAAAATATATTCTGTATACGTCATTTGTTCAGGGGAAATGAAACGTGCATGTATTCATTGCCAGGCAGACATCTGTCTGTTGATTAGAGGACGTCAACACAACAGATTGCAAGGAAACAACTTAATTGCGCTAAATCTGCTATTCAAAAATTAATCAAGTAGTAGGCAACTGGTCCAGAAGGATTGAAATGATGACGTTTGAAACTACTCAGAGTGTAATTTGTTAATTGTATTATGCAAAAGCCTATTTAATAATGATACAAAACTGGCACATGGAAACAACGCCCTTGGCCTGAATGATGCACTAGCAGACGGCGTACAGTACAGCTAGACCCAGACTATATAAGCAAACCCAGGTCAATGTTTATACTGTTGACATAAACTCAGTCCCTCCTCTGAGGACATTCATTACAAGGCTGCTATCACAGTAAGCAAACCAGCATCCCTATGGGATAAAATAAGAGGGGGGGGGGGTGAAAAGGATGGTGCCAAAAACAATACAATTGGATTATGATTGCTACCTATTACTGCTGACATCTTGTGATCAAGACAGTGTAAACCTAGATATAAATATTTGAAATTATTTAGAACCACCTGGGCTCACAGAAGAAGGCAATAGCTTCAGGCTGGCTATCAGGAGGTTTTCCTGCAGACCAATCTCTCTACTGTCAGACAACAACATTAAACTCTGCTTAGACTAATTTGTGTTTTCTAACAAGTGATTCTAGCTACCATTCAATGGCTAAATCACAAGACAATATTTTGAAAAGCCATACAGACTTTTAGAGCCCGTCAACTGAGGTCAAATATAAAAATTAAGCCACTCCTTGTAGATGACGATCGCGGGGATTGGGAAACATCAAGTGAAAGCTAACGCTGAATACTGGTCAAATATAGGGGAAAATAATTTTACATACTGTACCATAAGCAGCAGCTCATACAACGAATCAAGTTGTTGTTGGTTTCGACGCACTGTCCATGCTTCAACCTAATACACCATGTGTGAGCAGATATGATGTCACACAGACAGCGACCCAATGTTAGCTTTAAACCAACAAAAACAAAGCTAAATGTAGTTCTTATCAGCCGCACTACGAGCTGTTTTCCATGTTTTGAATAAAAGGGGACAACCACAGCTGAATCGCCTCCCTTGTCTTTTAAATCCTGTTTCATCTCTGTCCCTGGCATTACTTTCTTGAATGCTAGGCTAGTAACAGCAGCAGCTAGCTTACGCTAACAGCTGCAACGACGAGCCACGCCATCATTTTCTTGGGAGATAACTTGAGCTTACCTGGACTTCCCAACACCACTTTCTCCTATTATTAAAATTTTCAGCGTCGTCAGTATGTCGTCTTCCATTTCCCCTTCACTGTGAGCTGTGTCAACCTCGTTTAACAGCTGCAGCAGACTGTTTTCAACGACGTGTTAGAGACGACTTTTCCTCTTGTTTACAGCTTGCACCAGAGATAGTTTGCCTTCGGAAGACGTTTCACTTCATCAGTTTCCGGTTTCACTTACAGAGACATCCGGTTACTCACGATTACGTAAAGGATTTGACACCAAAGCGTAATAAAATCAGATACTGGTGTAGAGTATAAAAGTGTCAGTAAAGTGTGTCTTTTGTTTATTATTATTACTCCCTTTTAGTTGAATTTCGTTTATTTATTCATTGTAACTAATTTAAGTTTCGAGTTATAAACTTATTACACAGCTGTGAATAATGATTTATGTGTTATTAGAAATGTATTGATGATGTCACCAATTTGTCATTGTTTTTACTATATCTGAAAGCAGGTATAATTGGGCTCCGCGTCCTTTTATGTGCTGATACCCTTTGATTATCTCATCAAAATGACTGTCCGTTTTTTGTTTTTTTTCAAGCAAGTCAAATTGTGGCCATCGTTATTTGGTTCCTTACATCCAAAGAATATTCCATCAAGATTATTTTTTCATTTATTTATTTTTTGTTATGGTTCTCCCAGACCAGATAAGATAACATAACCTCTTTATCAGAGGTAACTAAAACTGATGGCAGTATAAGATACAAGCAAAAAATAAATAAAATAAGAGTATAATGAAGTGCAAATTAAACCACAATTATTATATATATATATGTACATATATATACATATATACATATATATATATATGTACATATGGGGGTGTTGAGAGGGTAATTTCAAAAGACAGTGAGGGAGAGTGAAGGGTGTTTCTGGTGGGAGTACAGTGCTAGAGAATGCCCTGTCTGCCCAGGTTTTGTGCTTGTGAAGGGCAAAGAGACTGACATCTACAGACCATAGGTCACAGGTGGGAGTGAAGTGGCATAAGAGGTCAGTGAGGTAGGAGGGGAGGCAAGATCATGGAGGGTCATGAGGAGGAATCAGTAAAATGTTTATGTAATCACTGATTTGGACAAGTGCTTTGACAAGTCTCAGTCCATTACAAAAATATATATTGTGTTTTTGTAAAATGGTCAATGTCCCTCCAGGCATCCATGTCACTGTGTTGAATAAACATGTCTTTGTGCAGGATTGTCTTGAAAATTCCTGAAGGAGCTTATCAATGTACACTTGAGATAGATAAAACACATGTGGCCATTCATGTGCCAAGCCATGACCGGATAGCTAATGGATAACTCATGCTCCAAATGTTTAAGTAAAAGTAAGTCCTGTGCTATGAGCAAATATAATCATGTATGAACTGTGTATATGTGCTCATTGGCGGTGTGGGCCAACTGCTCGGCGGGTTCAGCAGGAATGGCCTTCAAAATACTGGAGCTGCTTCCAGATGTAATATGTCATAACTCCCTTTTCTGGTGCTTATTCTCAAACAGAGAAGGAGAGAAAGAAATATCCATGCTGTATGTAGATGTGTACGCTATGTATGTAGAGTATGTGAGAACAGAAATGACACATGCCAGCTTTTGTACTTTATTTAATAAATAACTCAAACAGCACAGAGAGAGAACCTGGTATTGAAATAAAAGGCACTTTGAAAACAATACTGAGAAGGCGTATGTGTTACACTTCTGAGGCATTTGGGTGTGAAAGCATTTCAGAGGTGATTCTCAAAACATCTGAACAAATATGTTGAATGCAACATACCAAACTCACCCACTCACAAGTTCACCGGACAAGCTGACAGAAAACACAGGTTTTTGGCATATGTGACAAAAACACAGGAGAAAACCTGAGTGACTAATTAAGTTACTGCATTTAACAAATAAAAACAATTAATTAGTTCATTGTAACTTGCATCGTAACTTTACAAATCATTTGATTGTTCAGCATCGCCACAATTTCATTAAAAGTGGTATACAATCCCTTTGTGATAGTATATCATCAATACAAAAAAACAATAGTTGATATTAATATTCATCTTGCTTATTTAGTTCTTTAACACAGAGGACAGAACTCAATTTTAGGCATCAGATATTCCTTATATCTGCAGTTTAAAACTACATTTACAACCACTGCAGACTTTTTTTTTTCATGATTCAAAGACACTGTCTGGTCTGAGATGGATACTAAATATGGTTCACTATTTCCTTTTGTAATTGTTTTCTCTATATACTTTATATACACACAGACGGACGGACAGACCCACACACACATTGACGTAATGTACTGCTATGGTCGAGTTTACACATTTAACTCAGGTCATGTCTGGAACACAGAGACACACGGGACACAGGAAGTCAGTGCACAGAGACATAGGAGAAGAGAGACAAACAGAGAGTAACTGACAGGAGCTGAAGATATTTTGTTTGTATTGTCCTCACTGTGTTTTAAAAAAAGCTAAACTGTCTGCCCATACCAGTGCTATGGCAGGAACAAAAGGAACATTATTTCATCAACTTCTGCAGATATGCAATTTTAAAGTATATACACATGTTGTACATCTACACAACTGTACATCTAAAATACAAACAAATGCAGGTAACTCATAAGTGTTAGTAAAAGAACAGATGCAGTGGCTGAATGGTGCATTATAATGATAAGGTGACAAATTACATACAACTCACCACAAGTTACATTCGGAACACAAACAAACTGAATGGTGCAGATATCCAATATTTCAATAGCAGAAGTTCATTGTCATCATTTTCCTTCATATTTGGGGTTGACCACAGTTGTGACAGCGCTTTTGTAGATGGGGTTTTCACCCTGAAAAGCAAAATTAGAAAGGATTATATTACACTGATCATACTTTAACAATGTGGGTTTATAAGGACAATATAGTTTGGGTTACCAGTAAACACAAAGCATTCATTTAGATTACACTCAGCACACTGTCATGCCTTATGACCAAACACTTTTGCCTCATGTGAACTCAAACATATGACTTACCAGACAACTTTTATATATTTGTAGCCCGAACATGGTTTTGTGCACACTCATGCAGTTTTTCTTTCTATTTTAATATCACTCTTCATATTTGTTTTAGACGTATAATATCCAGGTGTATAATAAAGAAATTGTAGAAACTGAAACTGAGGGAAAGCAAGGAAGAGCAAACAGAAATAGCCCATGCAGGAAAATGAAGTGGAAAGTAAAAGAAATACAAACTCAAAGGGCAGCAGCAGCTTTACGTCCATAGCTTGGGTTCTGGAACTGATTGATAGGACTCTTGTATATGGGGTTTTCTTGCTACAGGCAGGATGATGAGGACAGAAGAGAGTTCAGCAGGAGAAAAGTATAACAGCACAGAAAAAAAGGAGTAAATGTAAAGAGAAAAAAAACACATGGTGGAGGCAAGATGATGTGAGAAAGACAGGGAGGGATAAAAGTAAATGTGAACTGATTGCAACAGCAGTCAGTGGTCTTTTAAATGAGAGACGGGAATGACAAACCCCTCAAACAGAGGCTCTGGTTTAGGGATCTCATGTATGCTTGGGTCTCCTGAATCCATTCATGGAGACCCTACACTATTGCAGACAGTTTCATTCTCTTCTCTGCACCTGTGAAGAACTTAAGTAATTAAAACTGTCATTGCTGCACCTAAACAAATAAATAAATAAATGAATAAATAAAACATATCAGCTTTAGCTTTACAAACCTCTCTTCAGCTACAGATTGTACTGCTCATGGTATACTAATGGTAAACAAATGGTGGTGCACTGCAGCATTGATCAAAAAACATCCCATAACCCACAGACACTATGGATATGACACAGAGTAACCACTAGGTGGAGGCATATGACTGCATATCACTGATGAGTGATTCTACAGCGGGGAAGAAGTATTGGAGGGGAGGAGCTATGGCCACCACTCAAAAAATTTAACTGTGCTCAGAGTGCGTAACATTCCCAAAAAAGTCCAGACAATCCCTGACATTTTTCCCTTTTCCCTTTCAGTTTGAGTGCCACTCAAAAGCAACAAATTAATACTGTCTCTGCAGCTGTAAGACAGTAGAGAAGTCAAGTGAGAAACTGCAACGGTGTCAACAAGTCTGTAAATCTCATCTGCTCAGAAAAACAAATTATCACTAGTTCATTCCTTGACAGTGAGTGGCTCTGCAATCGAGCCAAACAACACCTGTTTTCCACATTTCAATTACTCAACCAAACCCTATGCCAAAATTAAAAAAAAAAATTCTTGGCCTCCTCTTTGATAGAGCTGGTTGTGGTTGCAGACACTCACCGTGTCCCATTTGGCATTCATCTTCTCCTTCTCAAACTTGGCGAACTCTCTCCTGTCATGAATGATCATCAGCAGCTTCCAGATGAGCAGTAGGGCTAAGCCGATCAGGACGATACCGGCGACCACACCAGCTACGATTGGGATGATGTCAGGACCTGCAGGGCAGTCTGAAATACACAACATGTTGCAGTGTTTAGGCAGCTTAAATTAAAGCAGAACTAGGCAGTAATTTAACAGCTTTGGAGTCATTGTGATGGTTAAATGGCTTGTTGCAGGGAGATTGGGGCTTGTATCCACTCCCCTACTGTCTGTTAGCAGAAAACAAGATAAAGTGACCGACAATGAATAGATGGATGGAGGCTGTCATATTCTCTGGGGAGAAAAAGGCAAAAAAGCAACCTGACTTGCAATGTTTCACTTTAACTGTGTGACTGTGGCAAAAAACAGTCAGTCACACAGCCATACATGGATAAACAAATGATCTATTTTTTGTAACTCAACCACACCCTCTGTAATTAGCTTCCTCTGTAAGAGAGACCTTCCACACTCTGGTTCATGTTGGCCAAAGCTGTCCTCTTACCCAGTGAGTCCACCACATGCACCTCCTTCTCTGTGTTGTTGTTGACAGCGTAGGTGTAGTAGAACCAGCAGTCGTTGGCGTCCCTCTCCTTACAGTGCATCACAGGATAAGTGGCGTCGTTGGGCTGAGGCAGCTTGTCTCGGTCCTTCACTTTAATCAGGTTGAAGTGGCTGCAGTCGAGCTCACATGTGTCCTTTTTCTCACCTGTGCCAAAAGCTCGGCACTGGACACACTCTCTGTAGGAAACATGAAGTTGTTGTTCATGAAGAGCACTGACATATTTGCTCTACTATTAAGGGCTCATACTTCCTCACTTGTGTGTAGTTTGAAGTGTAACTAATATCTTAAATTTCATAATTTCTTCAAGCAAACATGAAATCCACTAACTGTAAGCTTGCTGCCACCTTGTGATAATAGATGAACCACAAATTAGGTAGTCATTGGAGTAGAATGATTTGTTTTAATGAATGCAATCATTGATGAAAAAAAATGTATTGTATCTTTCTAAAATATTACAAATAGTCAGAGTAACTGATCAATCTAATACTCATGATCATCCCTAATCGAAGTTGAGATATTTTTATAAATCACAGTTTTTGCATGCGTCATCACAACATCCTGTTTCGGTCGTTTGTTTCGGTGTGAAAAATGTTTTCGGTGGCCACATTTTCGGTGCATCTCTAACGCAAACATCCTGTATACACATACATAGCCTACAGTATACTTTGTATGGTTAAAGGTCACATAGAGTGGTCCTGTTGCACATATATGTTAGTTATGGAGGTCTACTTACATACATTAACTTGTTTTTATGGTCAAAAACCCCCTAGTTGCTGTAAACGAGCCGATAGAAATCCTCTTTTCTGACGGTGTTTCCCAACTCTCACACCCAGAAGACAGAGTCTTGTGATTGGCCAGTATCTGGAAGTGACATATTCAGCACACCCGCTCTCAGAAGCCCAGCTCCCCCCTCTGGAACAGTGGATGCACTGCTACGCATTATCAAAACATTGTTTTAACAGTGTTTAAAAATAGCTTCTGCACGACTCGCCGCCGCAGTCCCTTTTATGACTTCGACCCAGAGTCAGAAGACACTGTCGCTCGTGAAACACCTCCACAACGGACGTTATTCTTCTTCTGCGGTTCAATGTACGCAACCGGATGTGCCCGGACTAGTGCCCGGAGCAGGAGGATCTGCTGTTCTGGAGAACCGGTGTTTACGTAACCGGACTGGGTTTTTTCAGAGATCTCGCTGAGCCCGAGATTACAATAAAACACAGCGTTCTCAGCAGTGGCTGAACTGTTTGTTTAGAACCTTCAGGGCTTCTTAAACAAGGTAATGACACAGATACACACTAAAAAACATTGTTAATTGGAACCTCCGGTCTAGGTCCGCTTTAATACTGGAAATAGATGTAAACCTTTTAGGTATCTGTATATAAGATTATGCTATACTGTATACATTGTAGCAACCCATATCAAGTTCATCATACATTGGGTAATTACATAAAGGTAGATTTAAAAAAATGGATTCAAATGTAAAAATGCACAATGCATGTATTTGTACAATGACTTGTAATAAATCCAGACTTACTTGTGTTCAGTGCAAACCCCTGGACAGGTGGGGCACGTTTCACAGGTGGGACCCTGGAATTTGGGGTCAGTGCACTTACAGGTGCCACATTCACATTCCCCTCTTCCATTGCAGAGCTGCTTGTTGCTGGCCATGCAAGTACTGTTGTCCAAGGAACAATCACAGGCACCTCCGGTCCACAAGGCATCACAGACACACACTCTACAGTCACATTTTCCATGTCCTAACGGTCAAAAAAACAAACAAGCAGAGAACCTTTAATTGACTTATATTTGTTTCTAACCATCACCTAACAACCTTTATTTTGCTAAATAAAGCCTAAGCATTGAGAGCTTCTCTGCAGAACCAGCATGCTCACCTCCACAAAGTTTGTTTCCAGAGCGGTCACAGTTGAAGTTGTCACACTCGCAGTACAGTCCACTGTACCTCTCCTCAGGGTTATCTCTCTTTTTGCATTCGCATGTGCCACACACACAGTCTCCATTGTTGCTACAGATGTCAGTGCCATTGTCTTTGCGGCAGGTGCGGTCCATGTCCTCTGTGGCTACATCGTTGCTGCTGCATTCACACTGTCTGCCCACACGTCCTTCGTTACACCTGAGAAGTTGGCAAAGGGTAGAATTCTGAAGGGTTTCTTAACCCTAACACAAACATCTAAGGACTTTATAAGGAAAAAAAAAAAAAAAAGGCTGTGGACAAGTTAACAGACTTACTTGCAGGCTCCACACTCATAGGCCCCGTTACCAAAGTGGCAGAGTGGACTGTTCTTGACACCCCTCTTGTGACATTCACATTCACAGATGAAGTGTAAGGTGATCTCCACTTCCTCTGTGAAGCCCAGGGGCTTTATCTTAATGGTCTCTGGTTTGCCTTGTTTCGGACATCCCTTGGAAGTCACACTGATATTAAACGTGACCTGTAAATGTAGGCGTGAGGGAAAAAAAAAACTTTTTGAGTTTTATTGATTTCATTTTATTGTCAAAGCTGCTATACATATGATTCAGACATAAATTACTATGAAACTGAAGTATTGGCTTTACTGATAAGTTATGGTGCAACCAGTATATTCACAAAACAAAATTTCATTTGTGTGGCTACAAAATGTGTTTGGTCTATTGTGCCATGGGCCCAATAATGCAGCTCGTATCGCTTCAGCACACGGGATGCCAGTTGAGCGAACTGAGTAACTAGCTACCAGACCTAAAAAACCTCACTACCCCTCTCAAAACCATCTCAACCAGAGGAGAAGATACATTGGGTTGGGCAGGGGAAATGCATGAAAATAAAGACAGTGGAGAGGAAATTGTAGACAAAATATGTTGACACTATTCTTCAAGACAGAGAACCAAAACAGCCAAGGTTAGCTAACACTCTCTCCAATTCCTGTCTGATGCTAACACACTAAAATTAACCAAATTGTCCGTGTATGTGTATATTTAGTGTTGGTTGTTATTGTACATGTATGTCACCGTTACATGTTAAATAGCTCTCTATTCAAACAGCCATCACCGATCTAGAGTGTTTGCCCAGTGACTCTCAGTCAAGGCTATGACAGTAAATCTAGGCATTATCATTTGACAATGACAAAAATAGCCAGTTTCAAATACTCACCTCATCTCCGATGGAGATGTTGGAACACTTACGTCCGCCCTCGCCCTCACTAACCACTCCATTCTTACAGCGAGACGTGTAAGCTATGGTCACTCCCTCTGGCAGTTTGCTGTTCTCCAGAATAACCTCAGATGAGAGAGACTGCCAAAACCATAAGATAACAAAATGAATGTTGTTGTTCCCTGCACTGGAAAATCACCCACTGCGAGCCATAAACAAAAGCTTTGAGGAAAAAAAACCTTTATCATGTGGTTCATGTGAGTGAAATATAACTGAGTTTTTTGGAAAGTGCATTTAGAGTCAACAATCTGAGTGTACTTACATTGTAAGCATCTATAATAAGGTTGATCACATTGCTTGAGTTGGCAGACAGAGTGCCCACTGCAGACTTTGGTATCAGATTTTTTAGTTCCTGATGAGAGAAGAGAAGTTTAGAACAAAGCTCTGCTAATCTTATAATGTCTGGAATCTCTATTAGCAACAACATTTTAACATTCAGAGGCTGCTGTTTCAGTCTGTAAATGCATCACACTAGACAAACAACATACATAATTAACCTGATTTAGATGGAATCAGTTTAAACTAATGGGATTGTTGTTCAGGAACTCTCAAGAATATTAAGGCTACTGTGTGCAGGCATAACAAATCAGACTCATATAGAGCTAAAAGAGAAAAAAAGACAGAAGGAGCTGGCCTGATCTGGCATTCAAAGCGATACAATGGTGGAAGGAAATGATCAGAGAGTCAAGGAGTTGCTTCCATTAACTTGCAGCAGATGTACCTTTTATCAGCCCAGATGGTTATTTTTATGCGCTGGGCATCAGCCAAAATCCACTCAAAAACAATGGGATTAAAAATAAAAGTAAATAAAAAGAGAAAAAAACCTCTGGATCATAAAAAAGGTCAGGATGATACTAAATGTAAGTGGACTAACTTGATATACAGGCTGGAACTCCTCTGTGACTGCGAAGATAGTCTGAATGTTGTTGTCACTCAGCTTCTGAACCAGGTGAGCAATGGAGGGATAGTCCTAAAAACAAAAGGGGAGACGTTACTACAACATAATACACAGTCAACACAAGCAGCATTGTAAAGGACTAATGCGTAAATGTAAAGGCCCAAGTGTGTAACATTTAGTAGGGTTTATTAGCAGGAACTTAATATACTACCTGTAATATACTACCTGTAATATACTACCTGTATAATATGTTTGTATATGTGTTTGATTGCTTTAAAATGTAAATCAAATTTTTTTTCATAGCCTTAGAATATTGCTTTTATACTACTCCTCTGGAAGGAACACCACCCAGTAGATGATTAGAGGCTCTATGTCACATGAAAATGTAGAAAATAAGATACACACTGACCATACAGATGATTATTGTTTTTTTTCTCTTGTAGTGTTGTAATGTTCTGTTACTTACTATGTGTGTATATCTTATGGTGTGTGTGTGTGTGTGTTTATGTACTTCCTTAGGAAGGATATAGGCTGGCTGAGGGTTGGAGGGCTCATGGGACTTACGCTGATTGGGCGGTCTGACCATTGTGGGTTTTTTTTATAGCTGTTATACTTTTGTACAAGTACAAAACCATTGCTATTTGTAATTGTGTTGGTGTTCACAGAAAATCAATAAAAAAACAAACTAGGCTTTTACATGTACACTTACCATGCAAACGAACAAGAACAAGACATTCTTTCTGGTAAGTGGCAACCACTGTATGTCCCTGATGTGCTTGGGAAAAGCCTCTATTTGTTACTCGATGCAGTCTAACCATTAGATGTCAGTAATGCTTACACACGGGACCATAAATGGTCTGCATCCTTAAACCAACCCTTAAAATAATCAGTCTAAAGACTGAACGACTTACATAGTAGTGGCTCATCGTATAAACACCGTTCTCCAGGTGACATTTTCCATCATTTGGAAGCACAATGCCGCCCAGTTTGCCATCTCCAGCAAAGTGGAAGCCGGCATCAGTGGAGAACACAAGCAGGCGAGTCACATTCCTCCACCCAATCTGCTCCTATAAACGAAAAAGAAATAATGTAATTATAGGAAAAGAATGTGCTTGCTACGACGCAGCATGAACTTTTGATTAGAGCTGCATTAAAAAAAATCCACTTGTAAACACCAAGGACTCATAAAATACTACTACTTTCACACATCACCACATAAACATTTATTGGCATAGCATACCTCCAAGCAAATGCCATAATTGTGGGAAAACTACCTTCAATCATGAACCTGGGCATAATTATTTCCCTCAGAATGGCTAAATGAGATAAATGTTGTTTTTGCTTACCCCACACACAGCTACTTGCATGATGGCATCAAAGCCGCCCTCAGGAGAGTCCAGGTTTCCGGAAATGTGCTGCTGGCCAACCAGGGTGTTGAACTTCTTGCCATCACTGGTCAGCTTTAAGACGTTCTTGTAGCTGAACGGACTAGTGCAGTTCTGGTCACCCGTGCAAGGGTTGAGCAGCTTGGCCGGGGTGGTGCTGATGTATGGCATGACTGTTTTCTCCACAAAAGAACCAAAACCTTTAAAAGAGAGAGATGCTCAATTTTAATTTTAAATGACTTACACTAAGTCAGTGAAAAGCACGAGACACCAATCAGGATATGTGTATGTGTTATAATGTAGGGCTGCAACTAACTTAACTTATAACTTGTTTGGGCAATGAAAGATCAGAGAAAGTTGGATCAGTGTTTCACTTAATTGCAAAATTACGACATACTCTAATGCAGTTTACCTTCATAGAAAAGAAAAAAAATCACAATTTAGGAGGTGAAAACAGAATCAGAAAACATATATTAATTGAGACAGCCATAATAATGTCATATATAATGTGGGTTATATGATGACTGATGACTTTTACAAGTTATAGATTGTGTCTCTAATCACCTTGGGTGCAACATTTGATACATTGCTACACTATACCCATATGATGTCATTTTCTGACATAGTGAAATCATTCCTACCATATGATCATAAATAATCAAAAGACTCATCAATATGCTTTGTTAGGTAGTGGGTTCTCTAGTTTAAAAGATAATTGGATAATTTCAGAGGTGAAATATCTCTGAGTGATTTACTTCTTTGGCTTGTTTGTGCAGGTCAGGCCAAGGACTTTGAAACCTGGGTGGCACTAAATATTATCACAAGACGACTCCTGAAAACACAATTATCTATGTCCCCACACTGCTCCACCCAACCCACCCACCACTCTGCAACTCACTTGCCACATGACAAAACTGCTTGAGAAGTCTCCTCATACATAGATTTTATATGCAAATATTTGCTCAAAAAACATTCTGAACATCCCCTCTAAGTGTGAGTCAAACTCATTTTGAAAATATGTGAACTATGTCTGCGTGAAAGTTTTATTGATAACAAACCGGGATACAAATCGCTGCTGCAACAATTGACTACTTGGCGAGAGTGAAAATCTACTGCAACCAACATAGAGTAAACAAATATTTAGAATTACTACTACACCAGAAACTGCTATTTCATTGACAATTTAAGAAATTTCCATCCATCCATCCATCCAAAATTAGGATTCACACATCTTTTTGGCTTATGTCATGATGCTGTAAAATGCAACAGGTGCAATGTTAAAAATCTTCCCAGAAAACAGTCGTACTCACCTATCCGGAAGTCAGAAGTGATCTTTGACATCTCCAACATCAGACTGGTTCCCAGGTTCTTGACATTCTCCAGATCGTCTTTCATGGAGTACGACAGGTCCATCAAGTAGTACATATCTATGGGATAATCCTCTGCTCTTTTGAACGTCAAGTCAAACGACTGGGGCTCACCTACAGGAAGTTGCCATAATTTAGAACCTTTGGAGTATCACTGGGGTGAATGTAAATCAAAACCATATGTAGATAAGACTAAGACTGGCTGGCTAAGAATTAGCTGTGTTTCTCACCAGATCGAAGGGTGAGGCTGAGTTTTTGGGGCTGGATCTGAGTGATGTCCTCTGGCTTCAGTTTCTCTGCTCTGTTTCTGCGATTTGTCACTGCTTTGTTCAAGACGATCTTCTTTCCCCCATGTGGGTTCTCGATCATTGCCTCATCGCAGCCCCTTTTCAACAGAGACTGCAGCTCGTCGCAGCGGGTCGTCACTGTTTCACCCTGTTTGAGAAAGTTCTAAGAGAAGCAGCAAAGGGAAAATAAAGGTGCACAAGAACATTGTGTTACATTTTACTTAGGAATGGACCTTCCGAGGAGAAATGTTATTTTAATTTCTTGAATTTTTTGGCAGGATTATTTGTGAAATATTCAAATTTTCTGATGAGCCAAAATGAGGAGCTAATGGAATATATTCAAAGACACTGGTTAATTTAACTTCACTTCTACAGTATTTACAGCAAGAACAGCTTCAAGATGCATTCAAGAAACCTTGTAAATGTAATATCTTCTGTAAACACACATGGAGTCCACACCCATAATGCTTGCCACTGCTGCCTCCTTGTGATAATAGATGCACCACAAATGAGGTAATCACTGGAGCAGAATGCATTTTCTCTTTAATCAATGCAATCGTTTTTCAAAAATGTTTCAGTTTAGTATCTTTTTTAATTTAACTACAAATAGTCACATTAACTGATGACATCATCAGTGTGAATGCAGCTTCTGTTTACGTACTGGGTCTTTACACCAGCCACATTTGGCTCCAGCCTGGATGCATTCCCCACAGTATTTGGCATTGGCATTGATGCACTCGTTCCCCTCTGCATGGAATAAAGAGAGAGGGGGAAGAGTTAGTGTCAGAGAGAGCAGAGTGAGCCATGGAGGATCAAAACTCCCTGCAAAGTAAACAGCCTGTAAAACCCTGCATGTTCACAAATCACCTCAAGTGGAACACTATGTTGCTCAATGGTAATTGGAGACAGATATAATATTCCATTTTCCATGAACCGTTATGGTGCATGATGCTGAGACAGAGATCCACTCATTCTGCTGAGGAGTGGGCATCATTAATATAAGTAAGTATATAAATAAGTAGCTAGCTTCTCTCTCCAGGGAAGGAGATGTCATTATGCATTTGATGGGAAATGACATAATCTGACAGGCTAGTGATGCAACACAGATACTCAGGGAAATGGTGTGTAACAAAAAAAGAGATACCTTACCTTTCTGAGCATTGCTGAAACAGATGACTCCTAACAGCACGGATGTCAAAAGCAGCTTCAGGTCCATCTAAAAAACAAACAAACAAAAGGATTTTTTTTTTTACGAGCAGTCTGCCATTTCTGAATGTCACTAAGTGTGTCTGTATCTGAAACAATAACAGTTGGGATTCTTGAAAGGTCCAAAGGTTTTAAATCACAATTTCCTTGACAAAAGCTTTCAGAGGTGTGAGATGAGATATTGTATCTGTAAATAGGTTGGTTATTATTGGCGGTAATAAATAATCCAGTGACAGGGACTTGGCCATTCTCAGTCAGCTAATTCAATTTAGACCATTTTCTCACACACACACACAAAGTCACAACAATTTGCCCTCAGCTCAGAGTGCAAGCTCCTTTTTCCCACAACCCCTTTTACTGTAAATAGCACTGACTCCCTAGAGTCAACCCCCTCTTATGTCGTGTATATTGATCCCTTGTCTGTATGCAGGCTCTCTGGTCAGCCATATTGATGTATCTTGTCCCACTCCTAATGCAAGGCTCATGATTTACTAATGATACGGGGACTGAAGTACCTCACTCTGTACTAAACGACTGATTTGGGAACCATGTATTGCCATACTAAGAGCTCTGAGACTCTACTTAGACTTGCAAATGGCTAACACAGATGATGCTCACATGTTTTGCAGGTATAATGTTGATGCTGTTGTCCAGGCATTTGCTCAGCCATGAGGCTTTTTCTAGGCCATGGTGGCAAAGCAGCAACACAACTTCACAACCTCTGGGAACCATGACTGTCTGTACCATATATTATGGTAACCTAGTAGGCAGATTTCAAGATATTTGAAAAAAAATGCTGATTCTGGTCAGAGATGCGGTAGATAAACTATATTAGTTGGCCACAGGCCGAGCAATGGACCACAATGTCAGTGCGGCTAAATATGCCTGGGAAGACTTATCATGATGTTTCAGCTTTAACTCCATCAAATAATCATGAGAGCAGCTAAAGTCATATTTACACAATGTTCTCTAAACCAGGGACTCTCCTTCTACTGTCTTTAAGGTCCAGTATACAACATTTATGATAATTTATTGGCAGAAATGAATGATCGTATCCGCAACTATGTTTAGGTAAGTATTCATGTAGAAATCATGATTGTTATCCTCAAAGATTATAAGTTGATTTATTGATTTTAAAAACACTGCTTCAGTTTTGACTGATATAGCCAGTTTTATTTCAAAAGACCTGCACCCTTACAGCATAGTAACAAACAAAGGCTTCAGTTTTTAATGATTATAAGTGATCCAAAGTATGACATACGCTTACATAACTTTTTCAGGTTATTGTCAGGCTATTTGTGCAAGTTTAGCCTAATAAATTTATTTTTTTATCTTGGATTTCCTTGTATTTACATTGCCTTTTTCAAAATGTAAAAAGCTACGCAATTTTGCAAAACACTTTACTCTGATTTCATGGTGACAAACAATAGAGCAGATTGGAAATCTAATCTAATCATGACTCAAGGGCCTGAAATTGACCTGCGAGAGTCTGACATATTCACAACTCTAGTAATCTTCTAAGTATATCATTGATTTAATAATAATTAATTTGGTTTCTTTAGCCTTAGTATACCCACGGTTCGTGTAGTGGTTAGCACGCTCGCCTTTGCAGCAAGAAGACCTGGGTTCCCTGGGTTCGAGCCCCGGTTGGAACAAGGGCCTTTCTGCAAGGAGTTTGCATGTTCTCCCTGTTTGTGCTTGGGTTTTTTCTGGGTTCTCCGGCTTCCTCCCACATTCCAAAAACATGCAGATTTGGGGATTAGTTGAATTGGTCACTGTAAATTGACCGTAGGTATGAGAGTGTGAGTGAATGGTTGTTTGTCTCTATATGTGGCCCTGTGATGGACTGGTGAACTGTCCAGGATGTACCCCGCCTATCACCCTATATAAGCTGAGATAGGTACAGCACCCCCCGCGACCCACTGTGGAGGATACAGCAGTAGATAATGGATAGATGGAAGGATGGATAGCCTTAGAATACAGTGACCTGGATTAGCAAACCAGTCAGACTCCTTTTCTGCAGTTTGACGTTTACCACACAAATGAAGAAGAACATAATTTATGGTATGCAAGGGCCACCATAGTTCCCTGAGAAAGGAAGGGCTGAGTGGAGGAATCCTCCATCTGTCACAATCTGCAGTTTCACCATTAGATGACACAAATTCTTCTAAACCTTTAAACCTAAAAGATAGCATGAGTTACTTTGGGAATTTTCCTCTCCTTTGACTGGCCGTTGTAATAAGAAGCAGCTCAGTATATCGGTCTGTTAAATATCTATGAAATAAAAATGAAAAGGTGCACTGACTGTTCAGGAGGAGCTCAGCATGTGCCAAATCAGATTATCATATGGAATGCTAAAACCAATATCCCATCTGAACACAAGTCACATACAAAAATTTCAACAGTGGATATTAAAGAGTGGTTCACATTAGAACCAGATGGTGGTTAAGTGACAATATATTTTTTCTGTGCTTTTACTTTTTTTTTTTTTTTTTTAAATCAGTGGCTGTGGTTATTCATATAGGCTACATTAAAAGACTGTGCTCCCTTACACTGTGGTAAAGGAGGCTCTAATATTCCGTGAGCATGGTGTTGAGTGATGCATTCCTGACCATGTGTCTCTGTGTGGGTGGGTAGCAGTGTCCGTTTATATAGACACACAGAGGTAGACGGCCTGTCTGCAGCCCCCCAGATTAGATCGGACAGCTTGAATCTGGGTCATGTGATTATAAGTTGTGCTTCTATGTGAGATAAAACTGAAGCCCGAAAAAAAAACGTTTGCACGATGAACAATTATTCAAGATGCATATTCACATATTTGATCAATGTAAACAGGTGTAAGCATTACAAGTATAATATATTTGGGCTAAGTGAGAACAGAGCCTGAAATGAAAGTATTCAGGTTCACATTCCGTTTATAAGAAAAAACAGATAGATGTTTTCATTTGTGCTGAGGATTCAATTTCAGGTCCATTATGTTGTTCCAAGAAATCATTTAAATGCAAACTATGTCTATAAAATTCCAGTGATGTGTCAGGTTGAACAAAACAGCTTGTTGTCTTTATGCCGTGAGGCTTAACTAGAGCAACAGGGAATGAGAACAGAAACGACAGTAAAATAGAGAACAGAGGACAGCTCAGAAGCCCAGAAAGTGTTTGAACCAAGATGTCAAACTGTCTGAAAGAGCACCTCTAAAGGTCAGACTTTAAAAAGTCATAAATACAATATGGTTTTGGTTGACATGGCCAATAAAACACATGTATTTCTTTATGTACTACTTTGGAATAAAGAAGACAGAACAACATAGAAAAACTGAGCTGATAAGGAATGTGGTAAAAAAAAGTCTGGGAACTTTTTCTTTGTTGAGCTTTTGCCGTAAATATGCAGGAGTCATCGTTTTTACCAAAGATTTATTTAACTATCTATCTAATATCTCCCCCTCTCTCTCCGTGTGTGTGTGTGTGTATATATATTCTCTGCCAGAGACCAAGTAATTTTGCCCTAACAACCTTGATCTCTAGTTGCAAAATAATGCAAATGATTATTGTCATTAAAAAACAAATCTAATCAGAGTATATAATTAAACATATATCAGCTTTTCTCTTCACTCCACACACTCAGTTATCATCTGCAAATGTATTCAGATGGCTGCAGTTGTGGGGCTTTGTCAGCATTAGAAGCAGGAAGCAGAGTAAAGAGTTGAATAAACATCTGCTTTTGAATGTGGCTAAGACCATAAAGGCGGTTGTGAACTTCAATAGAACAGTATCAGATACTATATCTATGCTTGACAGAGGGGTGGAGGTTATGAAGATATTCTTTGATGTCTTGTCCATCTTGACAACAGACTGGACTGGAAGTGCAGCACAGATTTTAATGAGTCCTTTAGTGCATGGTCACTGTGCCAGGGTTGTGGTTCAAAAGGTCATATGTTGGTGCATGGGACTGTTTTAACCCAATCAGAGAAGCATCTTCCATTCACCTAAAAAGCCAGAAACACTTGCACATTTAATGGATTATAATGGGGGGGATTAGGCGGTTAGAAAGAAACAGATGTGATTGTGTGTGAGGTGAAATGGTGGCTCCCCCACATTATTTCTACTGTTATTTCTATATCCCTAATTTTGTCTATTCATTTACTGTATATTTTAGTCTTCAATCGCACTGAATGTTATTTACCTTCCAACCTTTTTTGGGGATTTACATAAAGGGGTTGTTGCAACAACAAATCTCATTTGGGATTATTATGTCTTTATAATAATTAAACAATTTATTAATTTCCAGGAAAAAATGAACACATCACACCCTCTCCCTTTCCACATGCATCAGTGTACAAAAAAAGCACACAGACACACATGTTACATGTGTACATGCATCTTTCTTCTTTTTTTTTTTCTAACTCCAAACCTGACTTTGGACCCCGTTTTAAGTTCAGCGCTGATTTTTTTTTTATTATCCAATCCGTCTTACGTCCCTAGTGGACCCTCCCACAAGCAGATCGGTCTCTTCAGCAGAGAATCGTTCACTCCTCCAGTTTCCAGTACTCTCTCTTTAAATAGCATTGCACCAGGCTGAAGCACACCTGGCTTTTAAAGGGAATGACAACCAAAACTCTGTTTGGCTTAAATTAGCAAATGACCAACACACCTACAAATAATTCAGGCACTAAATAAAATAAGTAGCCTTTGCACTGTGCACCTCACAGATTACTGTATGTGCTACCAAAAAATAAGTCCTTAATGCACATGTGCACACACACTTAAGATTGAGCTATAAACCATTTAAATATGGCCCATAATTTCTGAACTGGTACCTAAATCATGCTTTCTATCAGATTATAATCAACCTTAATTTGAAGGTGAGTGATATGTCTATACAAGAAGATACTGTGAAGATCAGTGATGCTTTGAAACAAAATCTGCTTTTGACATTGTTGCTCTGCTTTGAACAGATAACAATGTGGATGCTTTCCTCTGCACATGCTGCATCATAAATCATAGTTTATCCTGTGTTCAGGAAGGCTAACAATCCACAATTTAATGTACTAATAACCATTGAAATGTGACAAAAGGCTTAAATGTTGAGGAATAGGGCTCATACTAATTCTTGTCTCCACATTAAATATACTGACTATTGCAGTAACACTGAGCATAATCGTTATCAGTTTTTCCATAGATTCTTGGTTGGAAAGAATCAGAACTTGCAACACTCCCTTCAACCCTTCAGAGCGACTGCACTCCCTTGTGGGAGCAGTTCTCGAAACTGTGATGCTCATAAACCCACATACCATTTTGACCAGGCAAGATAATGCCAAGAGAGCATTATCTTGTATTCCTGCGTGACACTGCTATAAATAATATAGAGGGAGAGGTCTAAACAATAATTTGATAAGAATGTGTCTATTTACAGTAACTCTTCAGTGTTCTTTGTGAGTCCCGACCCCAGTTTGCATTAATTCCCTCAATGCCTTGTCACACACACCTAAGGTGGGCTGTCCAAAACTCTGTCAGTTGGCAAGAGAAGGTTATCCACGGTTGCCGCTGTGGTGCGTGACTAAAACGGGCCAAGCTTCTCAGGCATTCCTGAGGTGACTGAACACTGCCTGACCAGGATAGTAACCTGCAAAACTGTTACAGCACATTGGGAAAATGTGAGTCATGACCTCCATGACACCCATGATGTACATAGATACTTTTTAAAGCCTTTATTTTTTTAGGCTTTACATTTTAAGCATTTATTGGCTCGGGCAGTCTGCTCTGAAAGGGAGAGAGGCCAAGAGGGATGGGTAAGACCTAACCCTAACCCACGCAGCAAAGGAGTGCAGATATAATCAAACCCAGGGCACCGGCTATACCAACTGAGCTATCCGGCACCCCCAAGGATGTTACAATTATCTGATTTCCACGGTATGATTTATATGGTAAATCACAAAAAGGCAACCCTTAAAGTTGTGGCACTGGAAAGTAAAGTTGGAGCCCTGCACCATGAACAATTTCAGGAAAACGTCTGGCCTTATGACAGCAGAAATGACAGTCCCACAAATAGTCGTGGGTGCACACACACACTGTAAAATCATGTCTACTACTATGACTCTGTGGCGTATCCTAGACTGCTGCATGAAAAACTATGGATTAACTTAATTAACAAGCAATTCGCGTCATGTGTATGGTACATGTTGGGTCTGCATGCGCTGTGCATGGAACTATACCAGGGCCTTTAGTCCTGTGTGGATTTGTACATGTATGCTGTAAATAAAAACGCTAGTATAGCATTTCAGTTTTACATAATTATTGCATTTCCTTGTTCTGTTGCACAAATTTATGTAAGAATTTATGTACAAATAGCTGCCACTGTTAGACACAGTAAAGCATATATTGCTGCAGTGGAAAAGTGGTTGATCACAGTGCTCTTTGTTGAAGAAAGCCTGGGCTTCCCTCCTTTAAGAATGGATGTTTCTTCAGCCGCAAAAAGAGAGGGAATGGAAAAGAAGGAAAAACAGGAAAGGGCGGTGCAGAGCTCTGAGGGGAAGGAGCTGCCTTGTGTCAAATGAAAAGGATCTTACAGAATGTTTATGCTTCTGCTTAATTTGCCCTTTACTCCTTTCTCTCCTCTCCACTTATACTGTATTTGTCTGGTTGCTTTAATATCACAGAACATTTATGGGTTAATTTCTGAAAACTAATGGATAAGTGTAGCTAAAGTCTTTTCCTGAGTTCAATTAATATTTCATTAAAAAGAGGCACTCGTGAAGCATTGAGTCTCATTCTAGTGATGTCTTTGGTACACCTCAGGCATCCTAAACTTTTATCCTCCCTTTTTTCTTTCACCAATTTCCTTTCTCTCTCCCTCCCTCTTCATACGACCCACACAAATGCTCAGTTCACTCCCTCAGCAGTGAGCTGAGCCAAACCAGCCAAGCCCCTTGACATCACATACCCTTCAAACAGAGTCGAGAGCATGTCTGGGCTCTGAGACGTACAAGCCACCCGACAGAACAGAACAGAAGGAGAATACCAAACAGTGTCTGCCTGTGTCTCGTTCCACTCCCATCCCAACCCCCTACCGTCATCCAGGGGACCCTCTCATATGAGACAAAAGCAATGAATCAGGCTGCCCTCTGAGACCATGACAGATGGTCTGATCTTTAAAGTGTTCCCCCTCACCATACCCTCCTTTCCTGAGGAGCTACTGTGAGATAAATAATGATAATGAGGGACATAGTTATGTCAATAAAATGAACAGAGAATCCAATATGGTTTCCAATGAGATCTTTACACAGGGGGGAAAGTAAAATATACTAAATGAGGGAAAAAAGACCTGAAATGCGATCACAGTTTCCACATTACTTGGGCATTCCAGTTGTTCCTCCACTCCTCTACAGGAGAGGCTGCATCAGACAGAAAAAACAGTGTAAGTTACAGAGTTGAACATTGAAAGATAGAGTGGAACATTGTGAGCTTGCAAAAGCAGTGCCAATGATTTTTCCACTAAGTCTGATCCAGCCTGCACATTCTTTATTTTAGCCACAAAGAAGATCTACAAGACTATGTTAGAAATCAGCTTCCTTTTTAAGGAACTTTCTCAGACAAGTTTTAAGGATGTAAAGCAAGAGAATGTTAAAAATATATATATCTACAAAATAGTTACCAAAATTCCCACCACTGTATTATTCCCAGGGAAACTAGAGATGCACCAAAAATTCGGCCACCGAAACATTTCGGCCGAACATATCCATAAAAGGCATTTTCAGTTTTCGGCGGAAATACTTTTAACACCGAAACAGGATTTTATGATGACACGTGCAAAAACTGTCTATTCCCGCTAAGAGTCTTTCCAAGATCAGTTTGGAACACCACGGTCAAACAGAACCGATTAAATGCTGGAAAGTCTCTTTGCACAAAAGCGAAACTTGGCTACATACAGCGCAGATTATGAACTCCCCGCGACATTAACTTCACACCAGTGTGTTCTTAATGGAGAACATTCTCTCTCTCTTCTCGCCCCCTTTGAGCAGCTAACTAAAGAGATCAGTTGATTGGATGCATCTGTGACTAGGGCTGAACGATATGGACAAAATTTAATATCTCGATATTCATGCCAGATATCTCGATATCGATACGATACGATATGACTGCAGGTTCGGTGAAAACCAAGCATTTTTCAGAAAAAAAAAAACATTATACAAAAGACTGTGGAAACTTTCCACATGGAAAGTGCAGTTTTATTGATGAGAACTCACTGCCAGTCATCAACATTAACATAAAGTTACCTAAGAATAAAAAAAAAAAAAATGTCATCATCATCACATTTTTTACTGCAGCTCCACTTTAATGTTCGATTATCAGTAATCGCGCAAACCTGTTGGTCCTCCTTCAAGTCCCAGTCTGCTAACAGTTAGCAGCTAACGCACCTCTCATCTCCTGCGCTATATTATCACCTGTATGCTCCCCGGGGAAGAAGGACGTCTGCAGACAGCGGGTCTTGAGTTCGGAGTTTGTTGTAATAAAATGGATCGTTAAACTGATGTAAGGTTCGGTTGTCCGACGTGACCACAGGTCCGTGGTTGCATGTTTTGGCACAAAAAATCGCCACTGGCCTCATTATCTTCCGCACTCATGTCACTTTTCTTTCCTTTTTTTTTATTTTCCCACTGTATGTCGTGTGTGTGAGTGTGCGTGTCAGTCTCCTCTCCCTCCCGCACTCCTATGTTTGTCATTGGTTTGCTTCAGCTGTCGATCCACAGCAAGCATGAAATAAGGTCTGTGGTTGGCTGGCCGTAGTGGTGCATTCAAGGGCAAAAAAAAAGATGTTTATTGTGACTGCCGGAGCTATCTATAGTTTATATCATCGCTTTTTCGATATTAATATCTTGAATGTTCATATCTCGATATCGATACGATAACGATATATGGTTCAGCCCTATCTGTGACAGACGCTATTCCCTTAATTGCAGCACTAAAGCGTCTTCTACACAAAGAGGGTGAGACATAGTGAAAACAATGAAAAAGTGCGTGCTTAAGAGTTTGTCAACATGTTTTACTAAGATCTACTCAGATCCCATGCACTTCATCACGACTGTACTCGATCCTCATCATAAATTACTTGGATATGGGGATAAAGCAGCGCATGGAGAAATGATCCAGGCTGTGTTGGATATGGAGAGCCCGCTAGGAGACGGAGATGCACCCGTTCTCTGATATGTTTGATGAGATCCTCCTAAATTATTTCATAGATTCTCAATTGATTTATTCTTTGAAGCATGAATTTTAATCTAGATAGGTAAGTACACACAGTCCCAGCCATAACAACAAAATTAGATTAAAAAAAACAATGGTACAGAAGTGGCATTTCTTTTGGTTTTCGGATTTGGGGCAAGTTTTAGTCGGTTTCTGCCAACAACTTTCATTTCAGTGCATACCTAAAGAAAACCTTAACCTTCTCTTAGGGTTGGTTGAACTGGAATGAAAATGATATCCTGCTAAGTGTGTCTTTGATCGCCTGCTGAAGCATTTTCAATTTTTCTGACTGCTCAGATGTGTCTGTTGTCTGCATGAGTGATAGGGAGGGGAAAAAAAGAGCTGGGAGTAGCTGAATCAAAGCTCTGTTGTAAAATTTGAACAATTAGATAAACAATTAGGTAGACAAAATTGCATGAGTAAATAAAGCGGTAGTAGCAACAAATACATCTAAAATGCTAAGATTTCAGCTTGGAGCTGTGAAAGCACAGCTGCTCAGTACTAACACTCTACAGTCCGCTCACCCCAACAGAGGAGACTCTCTTCTTCTATGAAAAGACAGAAACAAGCATGGTTTCAAAGCACGGTAAAACGGTTTAATTCTACCATGTAGAATGTCTTGTAATGTGAAATTCACATGAAATAAATCATTCACTGTGTCAAACTCCCCACTTTAAATGCTGGTGTGTGCAGGCCTTAAAGCTGCAGCAGTAAAATCCCACGTGTTAAATTCTGTAAGCAAGTGTTTTATTGCCCGCTTTTAAATTTGACTTTGTGAAAAGAAAATGTGGCATTTATCCTTTCCAAAGTCACATTGTCCTAATGCTTTAAATAATGACATACTCCATTATTGTTTCAGAAGTATTGTTGGACTGTAATTGATCAAAATCGCAGCTAAAACAGCAGCAAATTGGTCTCTTTTACATGCTAAACTCCTTTCAGATCATGCAGAATGATAGTCACAGGTCTTTGTTGACCTAGTATTTTACAGCAGATCCAGAAATAGTTCAAATCTAAATCCAAAGTGAGACCCACTTATACACTTTGTAATGGTTTAATTGAGTAATGGGGCAGTAGCTACAGCCTAACTTCCTTGCTGCTGGTCTTGAAAACTCTGCTCTGCTTTTCACACAAAACACTTAGCCACACATGTTGGCCTGAAGCCCACCAACATTCCCCATGTGTGACAGAAGCTAAAGATACACTTCTCAGGGAGAAACTGCCTTGGAAAGACAGTATACATGTTTTCAATTAATAAATCAATAACACATTAGCAGCAACACCTAACATAGATTCATATCAAATAGGGTTGCATCTTTCTCTGTAGAAACAATGAAGGCAAAACCACAATGTTTGAGGGGTTGGCCAAGTCTGTATCATTATTCACACCATGGCTCTATCTCTGTGTTCAAAATAGCTGTGCAGTACTAACAAGTTATTTCTGACTCTTCTCCCCCACCTGGCCCCTGCCATCACCCATGAATCTGAACTTCATAACAAGAAAGACAAAATCGTAACCGCATAGAGACACACAACTAGACTTCACATCTCATTCAAGCAACTTTAAGTGAGATACATACTAAAATAAAAGTTCATGACAGTAAAATGTCTTCCATAATTAAACTGCCCTAATGCTGTTTTACCGTTCGTGCATTTATACCATTTTATATCATAATAATTAGAAACAGTAGACTGAGTAAAACCTGAGTGATACAAGCTTTACAAAAGCATCTGTTAAAACAGACATTTTTAGGGAGCCATCTGTTTTACCATTTATGGTGATACTCCAAAAGCAGTTCTGGGGAAGGACAGAGTATCTGATTCTCACCACCAACCACCGTGCTAAAATGATGGCTAGTTTTGAGGATCTTCTGGGGTTTGCCTGGCTGTGACAGTGTGAGCCTAGGGCTAAGCCTGTGGAGCTGGGATCTGCTGTAGAGTAAATCCTCTCCAAATGCCCCGTCTTTGCTGACTCTGCCCTTCCTTTGCTGAAACACAGGAAGCCCAACTGGATCATGCAGGAAGCCTGCATCGTTGTGCCTGGAAACCAGCCACATCTCCCAGATAACATATTTGGCATTCAACCAAGAGAGAACAGAAACAACGGGAGAAAAAGGCAATGGACAGAGCAACGGGACCAAACTGCCTTATTACAGAGAGTTGAAATTTTGTGAGCTGCCAGAACAGCAGCACCATATTGTCTTTGTGAATTAAGTGTGTGTGATTTTTAAACATAAACCAGGCCATCAAAGTAATCTAAGCAGCTGTCACCAATATTAATGCTCTGGGACAAACATACAAAACCCAGAGCAGCCCCCGCATTGCAGAGACAGTGAAGAGGGTAATCAAAATAAATGACAGCAGCTGAAGTCTCCAACAAATATTTAGAGCTGGGAGCAGATTCTTGAACAGTGTGTTAAGATGGAGACATAATAAAGACAAGTTCTCCAAACCTACCAACTCAAGGTGATCATTTATTTGACTTTGTCTGAATTTAGAGAGTCTACCGCCCTTCTAGAGTCTCTTTGAGGCTGTATGAAGCAGTGCTGTGAAATAATCGCTTACATTATCGCGCTACCGTCCTCACAATGATGATGCTAACAGGAATACTAAAGTGAATACAAGTCATGTTGATGATTAGATGAGCGACTGTATCAGATTTGTAGTTATTCCAGTCAAAATTACAAATGTCACCCAGACAGTGGCAGTAAAGGGAGAGGCAGAACAAGGCAGTCACACAACTGCTCATAAGAACTGCATCACATACTGCACTGTCCAACAGAAGCTGAAGGTCATAAAGACTACATGGGAACTACAACATTAAATCGCAGGCAATTCTGTTCTCACACTACAGATTTGTGAAGGCTTGGCGGTAACTGGATTTAAACTCTACAGCAGACTCAGCTGAGTGTGGACACCTTCACAATACTACTCTCTGCAGCTGAGGCCCTAATGCTTAAAGACTGGCACATTAATGACACTCAGATGTCTTTCATTAGGCCCCAGACTTGACACTTGAACTGGAGGGCCTCCATTTCCGCTGCCATGGGAGAGTGAAAAAACTATGCAGAGCTAAACACAGAGCACTCGGTGGTTACATGCATTTCCTCCTGGGAATGCTGGAGGAATATCTGTCAGGTTTAATTCTCAAGGCTTTCTCCAGGGCCACTGACTGAACATCATGTTCTACGATTGCATGCAAGTCCTGCACTTCTCTGCACTGCTAAATACGAATAATAGACTCAGAGTAACAGCCTTGTATTTTGAAAGAACCCTTGCAATAGGGTTGGGAATTTCACACATTTTTAGAGTCGGTTGTCGAGGTCCACGTGTCGAATTTTTTGTCGACTTTTTTTACAGCAGCAGTAATAGCAGCAATGCGGGAGTGTGAATTATTCTACACTGTACTACTTCATTTTAGGCTCAAAAACATGGCTGTAATGTCCATTATAGACCATCAGAACAGCGGTAATAAATATGAGGGGCAAAAAAAAGCAAAAAAAGCTTGTTAGGTGTCTACCAGAGTGAAGTACAGTGATCCTGACTGAGTGAGATGCCGTCTTCATTTGTGTAGCGCTTGTGTCATGTCCCCCGCCCCCGTCCTAAACTTAAGCGCAACCTGGTTCGCACTGTACGCACACACACGCTTGGACGCGCACAGCCACTCGAGAGAACGAGCAGGTGACGCGCGCATCATCATGTGAGAGCGCAGAGAGCCTGGACAGCAGGATCACCTTTTCGTGCACAGCTTCTTTAACCTCCATGGTCGTGAACTTTACGTGTTTGTGACACTTCGACTTTTTTTACTCGTAATTTTTTTGCCGAGGTGCACACGTGTCGATTGTCGAGTGATTTGTCGACAAAAAAGTCCCATCCCTACCTTGCAATACAACGTTCAAGCTTGATGTCCCTGAGCTGTACAGCTAGTACTGAATATAAATGAATAAAATAGAAATCAAGCTGGTGACCTGCCCTATTAGTCTGACTAAATTCATTATATAAAGACTTTTTTGTAAAGCTTCTCAAGCAAGAGCTGGTGTGAAGTCTTAAGCTCCTGCCTGTTGAAGTAACACTGGTGTCCCTCGATGCCAGAGATCATTCAAATTGGCTGTTTACCCCCAGCCAATCAAAGGACAATACAAAAGATACAATATATCTGAGCCAAGAGGTCACACAACAGAGAGCTCATGCATATCAACCATCTTCTCAAGGCCCTGGTATACTTCCGCACACACCTGGTATACTTCCGCACACAACGCGCACCGTGTGCATGGTACGAAATGCGCCATAAACGTGCAGGCTGCAAGCCCAGATCTTGGAACAGCTCGCAAAGAGCATGTTGGGTGCGTGTTGACAGCACATGCGCGAGCTGAACCTCCGCTCCACTGGTAGGTGGAGTATAAGCCCCGCTCATCAAGCAGCAACAACATTTCGACAACAGAAGTAGTCCCCAAGGATAGTCATCCGAATGCAAAGAACATATATGCTGGTTGTTAGACAATGCCATGTGTATGAGTGTGTTTTTTTCTCCCAACACAACTGATGCAGTATTGGTCAATGTACTTTGCTGTTGGGTCAACTGTCTGTCAACTGTCAATGTGTGTTGGAACAAACTCTTTTTCCTTAAGTGCTGAGCAAGGTTCATGTGAACTGTAATTGATTCCTCATTGCACATTACTCTGAAAGTTATTACATTACTGATAACTCAGCAGCAAAACCGATTAATTAGATTACTCGGTACTTCACCTTTATCACTCAACTGTCAGCTTTTAATTAGTCCCTTTAAACACTGCCATACTTACAACTAACTATGGAGGGTTCTCACAAATACAAATCTTTTATATTAAAACAGAAATAAAAGCATGCTTGTTGAACTGTAGTGTTTTTATTTCTGCTGTACAGTTTGAAAAGCTGTTTTCAAGACTACTACTACTCAAGCTATCTGAATGGGGTTAATACTCCAAATCATGCGAGTCAAAATGTCATAGTAATGGAGCTTTAAAAGAATTAGCAAATTTCAAATTGTAATGCCAATTTTACTATTTGTTGTAGATTAGATTGTTCATCTAATTGATTAGATGATTAAATTGCTCTGTTTACAGGGATGTTAACCATTAAATATATCAAATATTATGTCTTTTCTCTCGTATCTTACAATGATAACACTTTACATGGTTAACTTTTCTGCAATATCCTCTCCAGGCATTGTTACATTCCCTACATTCATATAGGAATTTCAGCCAATGTTGAATAAGCCCCCATATGAAGAGACAGTGTTACAAGGAGTTTCTGTCTCTGAACTGGCAGCTTGCAGGTGACTCACTTAACAACTCCTGAGACGTCAGAGTGTAACAGACCATATTCATAAAGACATGGAACAGTGTTTGCATTGTATTGGGTCTATGTTTTCACGCACATAGACCACTGAAGTCAGGCACAAGGAAAGTGACTGATGCTCAAGAAATGACCAAAGTATGACCACACATTCCAATTGCAAGATATCATACTTAGTTATACAGTATAGTAGTTATTAGTTATGTATAGTGATACAATAATACATAAAACTAGGGATGCACAATTTATTGTCTTGGGTCGATTACTGATACAATATAGATTTTTCTCTGCACCCAAGTAAACCACAGAGAGATTTACTCTTTTCTGTGGTGAAATTGGTATAATATTTTGCATATTCACAGCCGATGTAATTATTTTCATTGTGTTAAAACAAATAAAGATCAATAAATAATGGTTGGAGAGGGTGCAAGCATAAAAGGCAGCAGTCTATACAGCCTTCTGTTTTAGTCTATAGTTTAGTCAATCTTTGTCTGTTTGCTGATACCCGATAACACATTTTAAATCTGCCAATATAGTAACTAATAAAACAAATATAAAACTACACATGTTGGTTTTTTGATACCAAGGCCAATATTTCCAGTCAAGAGTAAACCATTTATTTTGCTACTGTTGAGTTATTTTAAGTGTAACACACATATTTTCACGCCAATGAACATTTGAGAGCACAAACTGAGTGGTGCTGTGGAAAAAAAGGCAAATACACATTTCTTTTCTGACTCAGTTAAACCTCCACACTGTTGCAATAATAAATACACTGTAATAGAACTTGCAGGCCGCAAGAGTCTGCTACTGTTTACTACCAACATAACATGTTCAGCCTCATTTTCTCAGCAGACCCTGGTAAGCAGAGGTCATTGTAAGCCATGCTGTTCCTCCACCCTGGTGTTTGCTAAGCTGTTTTTAGAAGCAGGAGACCCTCTGAACAAAAAAGGGGGGAAACGCCAAGGACTAAATGAGAGCAAAATGTGGAGAGATTTTGGCTAAAAACAGCTGCAGAGGTTACAAACCTAAAACCATGAGTGTGGCCCACCCCATAATCTAGCTACAAAAATAGACAAACATGTGCCAAAAATCATATAGAAGAGAACGGAAAGGAAGATATTGTGTTACACATGCAGAGAAAATGTTGAGTGTTAAAGTTACCAGCACAATCCAAGTAAACTCATCACCATATGGTTTGAGAACTGCTCTGGAGGCAGGAAATACTGCAGAGGTTTGCGCTTGTTGGACAAACGTGAATTACTGCCCAACAAATCATACACAGTGTGTGTGTGTGTGTGTGTGTGTGTGTCTGTGTGTGTGTGTGTGTGTGTGTGTGTGTGTGTGTGTGTGTGTGTGTGTGTGTGTGTGTGTGTGTGTGTGTGTGTGTGTGTGTGTGTGTGTGTGTGTGTGTGTGTGCGCATTTTGTTTCTACTTTCCACTTTAAGGACCTATAGTCCTCATGGGTACCAAGGCCAGAATTTAATTTCTGAGCATTTCTGATGGTGGTTATGTAAAATGTTAAGGTTACATAACTGTTAGATAGAAAAAAGTTAGACACATAATGCTTTGTTTAGGTTGCACCACAATTTGGAGGAAGTCAATGCAGTGTCCTCTGAAGAATAGCTGCGCAAACCTGTGTCTGTGTGTGATGGAGGTAACAGGTGATTGCTTGCACCACGTTTCACCTCTCTGACATCACCTCTCCCCACACACACACTCTGACAAAAAGCATGTGTCACTGAGGGCAGTCACACACTAATGCATCACTCGCATCCCTTAGGAACACAGCAACACACGCATAGTGCACATTCATCATTTACAGCTCAAGGGGACGAGTTACTACATAAGAAACAAACACAGGGAGGGACACCGGAAGCCTAACATGTGCAGGAGAAAGGGGTGGGCGTGCGTGTGTCGCCGCCTGTCCAGTAAGTGGCCTCGTAAATCAGGTGGGAGCCGGCGCCTGCAGCAGCAGCTGCTCCCTGGAGGCCTGGGGTCACATCCATTCAGCTGGTGGTTCCTGGCTCCACTACCGTCTTTCAACATCCCATCACCCTCACCCCCTCCCCATGTCCTACATTTACCCTCATCCTCAAGTAACCATTCCTCCCTCTTCTTTTCTTATTACCCACTCCCACTGGTCAAAAAATTGAATAATTTAATCCTAGGATTAAACGGGTTTAAATTTGTTTAAATTGACATTCACTTCCTGGCCAAATGACTCTGCAATGCACTGAGGTTTTTATCAGCTACGCCTCTGATCAGGATTGGTGGAAGTGCGAGACCTCAGCCCAGGTCAACATGCTAAATTCTTCTTCGCCTACGTCATTCTCTGCTTCAAAAATTCCTGTGATCTTTCCAACACAACATCAGCAGACAAATTAATCGCTTCCGGTCATTAGCATAACCATTAGCCATGAATGTTTGTGGAGAACACTGTCATTGTTCATTCATGGCTAATGGCTAAGCTAATGGACGGAATGTCATCATTGTTTACAACTTGAAACAATGTTGTTTTATTTCATCAATCAGATCAAGTGACACATACATTGACTCAAGCTAAAATATAGAATAGGAACTCCGAATAGGAACAGAATTCAAATATTTGCAGAGATAATTTGTCAAATATTCCAAAAACTCCAGCGCATTAGAGCTAGTGACGGTAATGCAGGGTTTACAGCAGGTTGAGCTAAGAGGAGGAGCTAATGAAATGCATTCAAAGACGCATGTACATTTTCTTCACTTCTGCAGGATCTACAGCGTGTTGTGCTTAGATGGATCAAGGAACCTCTTAAATTTCACCACTTCTACAAACACGTGTGAAGTCATCTGACCAAATGTTTTCTGTTGCTGCCACTTTGAGAAAATAGATGCACAACAAATTAGGTCAGAGGATGAGAAATATATATTTGAATCATTGTCATCGCTGATTAAAAAAGTTTTGTATCTTATTCTTAAAAACAATGAAGAGCAGAACAACCATTGGCAACAGGAATGGCGTTAATTGTCTTTTTTTTATGGATTCACAAATCCTGGGTATACACATTCATTTTTGTAAAACGGGATTTATTGTCCTTCCAACCACCTTGTTTGCCTTTGTCATCTCCTTTCAACATCCCCTTGTTCCCTCTGTCCTTGCCTTCCTTCCTGGCTTCATTTCCCCTTGATTAAATTGATGCCTGTGCTCTCTGGCTACACAGCTCCATCAGCTGTATTTATTAGGCCTTCATCCTTCTGCTCCCCTTCAGATAAAATGTACGGTGGATGGATGGATGGGTGTGTGTGTGTGGGGGGGGGGGGTTACAGTGCAAGATCCAATCAATTTACATCATGCACTATACCTGCTACAGGAAGCCGCAGTCCCCTCTGTCACAGAATCTACTGAATGTATTCTGTGATCTTCAACATATCTGTACCTCTGCAGCACAGATTTGCTTTATCAGGACCTTGCTGACTCCTACTTTCAGCTACTTTCAAACGTCTAACATATCCAGCCTTTCATGTCAAGTTTCAAGGGGAGTTTAAAATAGATCATGTGAGGATCCCCTGGCTGAGGCCCTGTCATATGACAATCCACATTAAAAGAGAAGAGCTGCCGCAGCAGCAGCAGCAGCAGCCTGTTGCATGTGTGTGTAGACAGGCTGCACATCATCACAACATTCATGCACAGTGTAGATGAGCTGAACAATGGTGCTACACAACGAACCCCACGCCCAACCCACCCCTTACTGCAGTGTAATTACTGGAGTGACTTGAAACACTACATGTGGAATCACTGGTCTTTCCTATGGTGCCATAGATGGCACAAGGAAAAGTTAAGTTGCAACTAACTCCACATACGATAACATATCAGTTTTCAGTCAAAAAAAATAAACCTGAAAACGTTTATGATTAAGAAGATGAAGTCACACTTATTAGTACAGACATCATATTAGAAATAACAGCAATACAATACTATTATAACATCTGATACTATTTTTTGTTATGGTTTTGATTAAAAAAAAAAAAACACCAACAATAAAAGAGTAATAGCTTTTAGCAGTCTTGTTTGCTTGTGTTTACCTTGGCGCTGTAGTGTTGTTTATCCGTGGCAACATTCAGAAGAAGCTAACACTGTTCGTGCTGTGATGAGCCGCTACTCAGCTGCAGAAGCAGCAGCAGCTTCTCTCTGCCCCGCTGGCACCAGCGGCCACTTGTCTCCTCCGTTAGAAAAAAAAAAGATAAAGTCACGGTAGCTTTTCCCCGCTACTCATTCCCCTTCACCGCACACCACAGAGTGAAAAAAAGTACACACTTTACAGCGAAGACAAATTCGGGAATAACGCGACAGCTGGAGAAACGATATCCGGGGAAACTGTAACGAGGGCCCCGTCTGTTCCACTGTGTGAGTCGGGAAGAGACGGAGAATCAGGACCCGCTTCACTGCTCCGCTACTCCTGACTGAACTGCACGTGTGTCAAGTTGTTGCACGGTGTATCACAGCCTTTTCCGCTTACAGCTTTCAAAATAAAATACAAAAACTGGCACGTAAGTCCAGTAAGCGAAAACTTTAAATAAACAAAGAAAGTGTGGATTAATGAATCTCCATATCCCACTTACATACTGGTAATCGTAAGGTTGGGCAATCATTCAATCAATGAAGTTCTCGTCAGTATCGATTCAAACAAAGGATCCATATCCATCTTCTACCGCTTTATCCTCCACACTCGAACACAATTCACAGTTAATTATCGGGATATGTATCGATAATTTAGTAAACTGCACATAGTAGTCACATCAGAGGCTGGATGTTAGAAGGGGCTACAGATATAATACATACATAAATAAATATTTTTTTTTTAGCAGATTTTATTTTGAAGGCAAATGTTATGTTTTATCCTGTGTTTATTTTGCTGACTTATCCAGGTATTTCTGCCCCTCTTGTCACCACTAGAGGGCACCCATACTCAAATCACTGCCCGAGCAAGTTTACTTTTTATCATGAGGTAAATGCAAGATCATCATGTTTAGAAAGACAGACTTCTGTGATAAGCTCATACTTTTAGGTTTGCATTTTTTTCCTCACCAGAAATCTACATTTAGTACAAACAGTCTGTATAAATGTATATGTTTTAAGAGATAACGAGTTAACTAGAAGTTAAATTGTTGTAATGGTTGAACTGAGTGTGGCAGTGAGATCTATAGTCTAGAAAGAAAGAAAGATATGTTATTTAAATAATTTACTTTATTATTATTAATTACTATATAACAATGGAAGGTCAAACAGTGAGATGAATAATCACGCAAACTAATTGAACCTGTTTAGGCCTCATAGCACAAGATATCACATAGGAACAGGGCCAAAACAGATTCTGGCTCAGTTTTAGTAAAAATAATCATCACAGCTAGTTATTTATTTATGTTCATCTTGGCGGAAAGTGATGTCTGCCTCAGCATTTGCTAACATAGTGGAAAAAATGTGAGTGAAAACAAACTATCACCGCCGGAAGATCACCAGATCCTGTTTAGTCTCCAGGGAGTTTTTAGAGGGAAATGTCCCTTTGCTCCATATCTGCACATGGATGAAAAGTTTGAACAGCTCTGATGGAAAGTTAACTTTTATTGTATTCTCTGTTCTCTCTACAGCTCATGTCTGTGTTTAAGTCTTTAGATAAGATGAATTGAAGGGTTTACACAAGGCTCAAGTGTACCAAATGCATGCGCGTGACTCCAGGGGGCTACAAGATCAACAAGCTCCACATGACGGCTTTAAATCTTCATGTATAGACACACAAATGTACTGTGTGCATTATGTGCAAAGTATGTAGCATTCACAATGATACTGGGACAAGTGGAGGTCCCTGGAGGATGACTTAATTCCAGAGAATCCATAATACTTCACAGGAACAGGAAATGACAGGGACGGTGATAAAGATTGTGTAACAGAAAAAAGAAAATGCTGGAAGAAACATGTTGCTCAGACACAAGGTATGTGCTGCAGATGTAACAACTCAACAGAAACGTCCTCTTATTGAATGTTTGAATGTTGAATGTTTCTGATTCAAGTTTCTTTTTTCTTTTCTGTTTTTTATTTTATTTTAAATTAATTAAAAAAAAAAAAGCAAAAACAAGATAACATGAAAAACAAACATAAAAACAGTAAAATGCATGTAAATGTTATACTTTTTATGGTGTGTATATGAATATTACTAGCTTATTATTGATAGTTTTAAAAAATGTATGTAATTGTGTCATTGTGATATAACAATGCAAACGTATTAAAACGCTTTTATATACATTTATAATGTATAACAAATAATGTTAATAATGACATGGAAAATGATTTGTGTACTTTAGAGCGCTTTCCTGAATTCTGGAGCCACCTTGTGGCCAGTTTTAGTCACTGCATGGAAACAGGGCTAAAACTCGAAAACATATACTGTATACTAAGTAATGTATACTTAATGTACATTTCTTGATCTTTTTCTGCTCATAATGTCTACAATTTCTTCTGAGAAGCAACAATTATTTTTTTAGAGCAGAGAACACACTTTGGCTTTGTTACAGCAGGGAATTTTGTGTTTCAAAAATAAATAAAATATATATTCACTATTTTTTTTAAATTACAGTATCAATAATGTATACTTGTTTTCCCTATTGTGCAAAATGTCTTCAGTGTTTTACTGCATTTATGTCCATACTTTTGACTTCAATATTAAACACATCTTGCCATTCATATGTCGTGTAAGAAAAGATAAACACTAATCCAACCACCTCTGCCTGAAATTCATGTACTAATGTAAACAATCATGACTGTGAGTATGTTGGAAAAATGGTTTCAACATAATTTCAAATGTCTGTTGACGAGATAATTTGTACTTGGATATTCGTCCACTGAGCCACCTGGTGGTAAAACTAGAACATTACAGGTATGGTTTATAGTTTGAGTCACACAGCAGATCTTCTGCCTAAATATCTACTATCTAATATCTCGTTTATAATGAGATTTGTCATATAAGTTGCCATTATGAATGGTTGTGATATTGATCATGTGTGCATGTGTGCTGTATACATCAGCTATTGTATATACGGTATACTATACTGCACGGCAACAGGGCCACAAATCAATCTGTTAATAACTGATCATGGATTGTTAACGAGAATGTTCTATATTAATGATTTATTAACATTTATCACTGCAGATACAACATTGTATTAGACATTTAAACTGAAAACAAGACAAAGAAAACCCAGTTTCAATGTGAGTCAACTGGTTTTAGGTAAAGTTCACCCAATGTCCATACATTATTGTGATGTATGTTGGTGAAAAATGTCAATGTTGTTGTTTTATGAACACAGTAAACCGAGTCATACTTTTTAACAGTGTGCACGTTTCATCAGCTGTACTGCATCAACTCTGTGACTGGGGTGAAAAAAAAAAAAAAAAAAAAAAAATCAGGTTTGTAATTATCTGCTGGCGCTAACTGGGTTAGAGAAGGAGCTGCGGTCAGTCATAAACAAGCGTCAACCCTGTAATTACCTCTGTAGTATTAGTGAATAACTTATTAACCACTAACAAGACACGAGTAACAACTTTGCAATAAAAACAACTTTGTCAAAGGTGACCTGCTCCAAATAATTATTGCAAATTGAAAATGCATTACATAGACTGAGCAGTGAATTAAAACTGTGCTTCACTGAATGTGTGTATTTATGATGATTGCAGCAGTAGCTGCACAAACAAATGATTGATGATGTTTTGTCTCTTGCTTAAATGATTTACTATTTAAAGCGGTATCTTTGCGGTGCAAGATTATTGATTGGAGTAGTTTAAAGAGAGATAAAGAAGGTTATAGCAGGGCTGCCGGGTCACAGAGAGCTAATTGTGTGTGAAGGATAATCAGACGAATTATGGTATATGATAAATGAAACCAAGCAGGGCCTCTATTTATAGAAGAGGAACTAATTTTAAACATAACGCTCATATTATATCTCTGCAATTATATTGAGCTATAAATAAATAAATTCTAATTTCCTGCCAGTGTCCTGCCAAAATAACCTAGCAACAGTTTAGGATGTGGTTTTCCTTGAAGAAAAAAAAAAAGAATACCAAGCTTAACTTCAACTAATGATAGACCAGGATTAAAAGCAGCTGAGTGCAGCTCACATCAGCTTCTCATTAGTGGTCAGTACCCGCCCTTCGCTCCATACAGTTATTTTCACCACTGTTCACCACTCCAATAGGTGGAGCGTCCTCACATCAGAGACTTCAGAGCAGTCGATTCCATTAGTTTGAAGATCTGAGGACAATTAACCACAATTTATTGCTCTGTAATTGATAAACGATCAAACAAATCAAACTCCTTCACAACAAGAAGCTGTTTATTTTGTATCTTTGGAGAGTGATGGCTGCCTGCAAGATAAAAAAAAAAAAAAAAGGGACAACAGATTCTTGTTGTCGGTTGTAATTACTGTGTCCTCACTTTACTCTGATGCAAAAAGCAGACTTTTGTTCAAAGGACTTCCTGCAAGGCTGTGATGTGGATATGATCTGGAAATAGAAAAAATAAAACCCAGCAAAAAAAAACAATTGTTGGAGTTTCTGATTCTCGATCACAACAAATATCCTCTTTCCTTTTTAAGGCCTTGCTGTTTATTCATTTTTTTTCCTACAACAGCAAATTACAGAAGCAGTATTGAAAATAAAATTATTTTTTCCAAAATTTGAATGACAGTACAAAACGAAGCGTTATTAATGTGCCATGTAAATGGAGGGGACAGGGACATTACTATTATGCCTTTTTCAATAATGAAAACATCTCAATATCTTTACATTTCAGAATTATATCACATAATCTGAAACTCTATTTATATATATATATAAAAAAAGAAAGATATGAACACAATTTTTTTTTTTTTAACTTTCTTCTGTTGTATTTTTTTTGAAAATGAATGCTATAAACACATAAACCTCTTAAATATATTTATCAGTGCAACATTGTTTCTGCGTAGTCCACTCTAGGGTGTCCTTTTTCTCTAGTTTAGCACACATCACTGCAGCTACAGTCTTCTATGGCCAAGGGTTGGTGAAGACGGACAGACGGACGGACGGACGGTGGAGAGGCTGAATCTGAAATGGAACAAGCTGAGGACGTGTTCACCACGGCAACACATATACACATCATGGCGGTTAGAGATGTCACCCTTTTCCCCCGGGATCAAGTTTTTTGATTGTTTGATTGTGGTGTGGCAAGAAAGTTCCAGGTCCCATGGGCCCTTGTGTCCTGAAAGCGTCAGTCTCACACAATGAGTTCGTTCCCTTTGCAGTGTAAAATCCATATTTATCCACACTGAGGTGACATTTTTTTTTTTTTTTTTTACTTTTTTTAAGTGTGAAAAGAGATAGAAAAACAGACACATCAAGTCCCCTCTGTTGATTTTTTTCTGCAGAGGTGTGAGTGATCACCAACGGTGAACTAAGCAGTTGGCGAGCGAACAAAACGACCATCCTTTGGTAAAACCACGTGACCCCACCGCGCCATCCTCTCCAGTAACCCGACCTTATGACATCAGCTCTGACATCACAATGTTATGGCTGCTACACATAAAAACAAACTTCTCATGGTCCTCGTGTGGGACCTTAATAAGCTACAGTAGAGCATGTGAACAACACAAACTGGGGTTCATCGTGAGCCCCGCATGTCTGCCTTTAGGTTAATGATAGCACCATTCTTCAGTTTCTATGTCGAAGCCCATCTTTGAAGGGGCTCCTAACACGAGGGAGTCAAAAAAAAACAACAACAACAAAGTGCATTCAAGCTGCATCGTCTGTCCTTCAGTGAGCAAAACACAGTGATGTCTGCCTACAACACAGCTAAAGCAAAGGAATAATGATTGTTGGAGGGTTTTTTGTTTTGTTTTTGGTATGCTGGAAAACAATTGAATTTACCAGCTATATATATATATATACACACACACATATATATATATGTATATATATATATATATATATATACAACTTTGTGACTTTTTTGTGAAGTGGCTGTTTCAACGCCAGATGGCTTGAATGCACATTGAAGCAGCTGCAACATCACCGTCACACAAATCTCTTTCCTTTGAGCAACTTAATCTGAAGAAAAAACAAACAAAAAATAAGAAATTAAAAGAAAGTCTGCACCGCCAAACTGTCCAAAGATCATATTTACACACACACGCAGACAAAACCCGTGAAAAAAAAGGGGATACTGCAGCCTTTTTTTTCCTTTTTTACTTTCTTTAAAAAGGGCAATAAAATATATTAAAACTTATTTACAGTGTGTGGTTTTTGGACAGAAAACAACAACAACAACAACATCAACAAAAAGAAAAGGAAATAAAAAAAAGCGCTATGATAGATTGTTATCCTGTTTTGCAGATATTTATAAGATAATGTGTCCCTGTTTCCTGTCGTCATAACTTAAGCCATATACAGCTAAAAAAAGAAAAGAAAAGAACAGTTCAACAAAGAAGACCAACAAAAAAAGTACTAAAGGCACTGTTAGAACCATACATTGCCATGAATGGAACCCTCACTTTAGATTGATAAGGTTCAAATAGGAAAGAGTACACGTTTCAGGACTCACCCTGTATGTCACACCATGGGGCAAATCTACAGTTTTGCCGGATATGATTCATTTTATGATTTTTGTCTCTTTCAAAAGTTGAAAATATACAACAGCCTTCATGAACTGACGAAAAAAAACAACATTTCTTTCCCCCAGAAAATGATAAACACTTTCAACATCATTATTAAATTGGTCTCAACACCAGCATCCGATTGTAAAAATGAATGAAAATCAAAATAGAAAATTAAAATATCTAAATCATCTGTACATATTTTTTTTCCTGTAGTTTATTTGTACACAGTGTCCCCTACTGGTAGGTTCTTTTTTTTTTTAATTTTTACTGCAGCTCCTGAGAAAAGTGTGGATCAGTCCGAAGTCTCCCCACTGGATCCTGAACCTGTCCCTCATCCAGCGAGTTGAGGGCGTTGGCAGTCCTTTGAGCTTACCTCCTCGCAGATACACGAGAGGTTGTGCCTACAGCCAGTCTTGTGCACGCTCAGCGAGCTCTGCACGTCACACAGTCACACTGATGCACTCAGTCCACGTCTCAAGCCTCCGAGTATGAGCCCTGTACGTTGAGTTTGTCCTTTTTTATCTTGACACCATCCACTAGTTCAAAGTTATAGTTCTCCAGGGCTGATAAGTTCCTGTCTGACATGCCGCCATGTGAGCAGGCACAGTACAACACCACGCCACATATGGCGCCCAGGAAAACCCCCAGGGCGGACATCGCGATAATGGTGATGAGGATGGGGTCGAGTGTCTTTAGCATGTTGCCTGCTCCACTGATCTGGTTCGTCTCCACAAACACTGGGTATTCAGTGATGTCTTCAACTGTAAGGGGGGGGGGGGGGGGGGAGACAGAAGCAGAAAAATGAGAAACTACTCAGGGTTTGGAAGTGTGACCTTGTCTCATACACACAAATTAACTGCATTCTCAAATACTTTGTGTAAATCAACATATTAATGTTCTAACCTGACAATAACATTTCCTGGTGATCAATGTTGTTAGGTTTAGGCACACAAAGCACCAAGATTTCCTCATAGTGTCAACATACAGCTCACGTGGTCATGAGTAAATTTAACTTGCATAACTGACACTTTAAAAAAATGAACGTACTGTACGTGTCGTGTCGCATCGCATCGCATCGTATCGCATCGTATCGTATCGCATCGTATCGCATCGTATCGCATCGTATCGCATCGTATCGCATCGTATTGTATCGCATCGCATCGCATTGTATCGTATCGTATCGTATCCCATCTTACTGTACCGTATCGTAACGTCTTTCAGTGCATCGTAGCGTATCGTATCTTACAGTATCTCATCGTACCATACTGTCTCGTATCGTAACGTACCGTACCGTACCGTATTGTATAGTACCGTACCGTATCGTACCGTATCGTACCGTATTGTATCGTACCGTATTGTATCGTACCGTATTGTATTGTACCGTATCGTACCGTATCGTACCGCATTGTACCGTATCGTACCGTATTGTATCGTACCGTATCGTACCGTACCGTATCGTACCGTATCGTACCGTGTCGTACCGTATTGTATCGTACCGTATTGTATCGTACCGTATCGTACCGCACCATATCATATTTCATTGTATCGTATCGTGTCTTATCTTATCTTATCGTACCGTATTGTATCGTACCGTATTGTTTCGTACCATATCGTATCGGATCATACCGTATCATATCATACCTTAGTGTATCGTATCGTATCATATTTCATTGTATCGTATCGTATCGTGTTGAAACATTATAACAAACCACATATGGGAACCTACAGTAATGATCATGACCTGATCCTGTATTGTATCGTACCGCATTGTATCGTACCATATCGTACCGTATTGTATCGTACCGTATTGTATCGTACCGTACCGTATCGTATCATACCGTATCTCATCATACCGTATCGTACCGTATTGTATCGTACCGTATTGTATCGTACCGTACCGTATCGTATCATACCGTATCTCATCATACCGTATCGTACCGCATCGTACCGTATCGCATCGCATCGCATCGCATCGCATTGCATCGCATTGCATCGCATTGCATTGCATCGTATCGTATCGTATCGTATCTTATCTTATCTTATCTTATCTTATCGTACCGTATGTTATCGTACTGTATTGTTTCGGATCATACCGTATCATATCATATTTCATTGTATCATATCGTATCGTGTCCAAACATCATAACACACCACATATGAAAACCTACAGTAATGATCATGACCTGATCTCAAACCCTGGTTGGTGGACACACCCTTTTTTACACGCCACCACCATCCCATCAGCCTCAACTACTTTATGGATTATGTCACTAACAAATGAAACCTATAGGAGAGCGTTCATACAGTGTAGTTGTGTGGTAACATGACATATATAGCTTAATGGAACATAAAGTGCGAAGTTACGTACAGATTTCATTGCGATCCTCTGGTAACATAGGCTCAGTGGGTACGTCAGGATCTGTCCAGAGAGAAAGTATAAAATCAGTACTATCCCAAACAGTAACAGACGATGGAAAAAATGTAGCATCACATTTCATATCAAGAAATGAATGGAGGAATTGTTCCTGTGAAGAATAAAAGCCTCACCTTTACAGTCTGTCATGCTGAGCCCGTTGAGGACCTTGATGTCGTCCACAGCGATGTCTCCCCAGCTCTTTCTCTCTACCAGACCTTCAATTACCACCTTGAAACAAAACAAAGAGAGACTTGTTTGTTACCTTTTTCTAACATGACACAAAGAAAAGAACACAGTTGTAGAGGTAAATGTGTGAACATGTTATTTGATGAGACATATATCTCAGTGAATGGCCGCCAGTGGCGAAGACATTTTTTTTGTGCCACTTAACAAAAGGCTCACCTCATAAAATCTACACCTGCTTAACTGCTTAAGAGTAATGATCAGAGCTTTAAACCTGCAATTAGGCGAGTTCTTACACCAAAGTGCATGAAGAAAACCAGCGATTTTACATCAGGGCACACAAGAGTTGTAAATCTACTGTTCAAAATACCTAAGCCACATAAACTTATCAAATAAGGCAACATTGGAAAAGCAGTTCCAGTATTCCTACAAGCTTAAAAATGCAATTCTTTAATGGAATTTGGTGCAGGAGAGTGAGCAATTTAGGCTGTTAAAGTGGCCAACATATTCTTAACATTTTGTAGTACATTTTATGAAGTGAGCCTTTTGTATAAGTGGCTAAAGGTTATGTTTCTGTGCGTCTCAGGCTGGTTCTCAGTCTCATGTGTTTCTCATACAACCACACCTCAAAAACAATGAGCCAGTTTCAATTCTACAATTCACGGACATTGTAATTTACCTGATATGGTTTGTTGGTGCGTGGCACAATGACGCGACCTTCCCTCCAGCGGTTGCCTTGGTGACCACTGACAGTCCACAGCAGGATGTCAGCCGGTCCGTCAACTGTCTGTTTACGCTGCTTGATGTGCAGTGTGCCAATGTGTGAGCCGAACATGTGGTACCAAAAGGACACGCATAGGTCTGAGTCCGGGGAGCTGACCACGGGGCTGATGAGCCGGGCCACCTCTGTCTCCTGAAGACCTGTTGCCAAGGTGTAGATGAAATTCCCTGATCCACCTGTTGGAGCAAAGGAACTCATGTAACTGGGAGATAAAAAGCCAAGAGACTGCAAGTCTGAGGTAACAGGTTGAGGAATCACCTGCAGGGCTCTCACCTGTGTGATCCATGTTGGGTCCAGTGTTGAGGGTCGGGGTGCCACTGGACTGGATCTGCCAACGGGAGCCAGTGTCCTCTGAAGTCCAGCTGCAGAAGGACGGATCGCTGGCCCAGCCGAAGTCACAGGCAAACCACAGAAAAGCTGCAAACATATTGAAGGAAGAGGAGATCAGAAATAACTTGCCAAGAGCTCAGTGCTTTATATGAACCATGAGCCGACAGCTTGAAATTATTTGATTGCAGGCAACACTGACTAACTACGGGCAGTAGAGGGCAGCAAAGCTCTGTAGGAAAACCCCCACAGCTGGGGAGAAACACGTCAAGATACGAAGATATGAAACAGAGACAAAGCTTAGACCACATAGACTAAACCTCATATGTTGGCTGTAGTGAATAATCGCATTAGTTTAATTTAATAGGCAACATAAAGAAAAGTATATAAAGAAGAGACAAGCACCTAGCAAGAGATGGAGGTTGGACATAGTAAAGAAAGCAAAAATCACAGCACCTTGAAGAGAGTTCACAATTTCAGTTCAGGATTTTAATGAGAGCAGGGAGTTGAGGTTTGAAGACAGTTATGCTAACAGTGCCAGGGCCCCATTCCAACAATGCTATTCCCCATGGACACACGCCGTGCTGAAGACGTCTCCGCGGAGGCAAGAAAATGTGTGGGAGCTTTCAAGCTTTTCAAATGGGATAAAGAAAGACTTCCAAAAAACACAAGGGATTGAGATGTTTGGAATTGCTAGCCATGACATTAAACTTCAGCAAGAGATGACTTTAGAGATACAGCAATGAGGATCTCCAAACAACACAATACATAAGCCAATATTCCCTCTAATAATGGGAAGGATTTAACTAGTTACTGCAGGCAAAGGCTCTATTTACCCATTAACCACAAAGGATGGAATGTGGAGCCGATTTTCAGGCACAGAGCCACTCTTTTTTTCATTAAAAAAAAAAAAAATCCTTTTCCCAATTAAGATGGCAGTGGCCTCTTTTTCTGTTTCATTCCTGAGAAATTACCAGCCAGCTCTGGATAATATGGGGTGCCACATGACTCACATGGTCATTGAAAGAAAAGAAAGAGCAATGGCAACTAGTGTACACCATGTGAGATTAGGGTGAGCAGCATGGACACACAAACACACACATATATTAAAGAACCAGTGAGTCAGAAATAGTGACAACTATTGGTGAGATTGTCCCTCACTTTCCCAAGCACCCCGGGAAACGACAGTGGCCTTCACATACAAGAAAGTTCCTACTGTGCTTTAGGCTGTTCCAGAAACAAACACAAACATCTACAAAGCAAGGCCCAAGGCCAAAAGTACATTTACAACATCTATATTGTCCTACTGGGCTTGTACTAAGGCTATGAAAACCAAACATTTTTTTTATCTTCTTATATAAACATACTTAGGGGAAGTATATTTCATTTCTACCACTAAACCCACCTACATGTTACACGTCGGACCTTTAAAACAACTGCAATTAACATGCATAGTTTGAGGCTCTTGAATTAAAAAGTCAGACAGATAAGTGTTTAACCACAGACACTTGGTTATGGTCATAAATGCAATATATGCGCGCACACACACACACACACACACACACACACACACACACACACACACACACACACACACACACACACACACACACACACACACACACACACACACACACACACACACACACACACACACACACACACACACCTGCACTCCAGCTCTCATCTATTATTGTAGCAGACTGCAGACAAGCCACAGAGCAGGCTGATGGAGTGATGGGAGGCTGGGTGGAGCCTATGGCCCATTAGCCAAGGTCAGACTGGGGCTCAGCCCCTCCGCTGGCTGCTGCCTCAACAACCTGCTATAGGAGACACTGCAATATGTGTGTGTGTGTGTGTGTGTGCGTGAGCCTGAAGCACACCTAATTTCCTGTGGTCATTTGCATAGTGCTTTCCTGTTTTGTAGTCTTAAGAATGTGTCTGTGTGTGTGTGTGTGTCTGTGTGTGTGCGTGTGTGTCAGTGATTAGTGATTATGCTGAGCAGGCAGCAGCAGAGCCCCAGTGCTAATCATCAGCTAGCCCCGTGTCACACAACCTCCCCTCACCCTGTCAGCAGGAGCTTTTCGGGGCTATATCATCAGCTTTAATAACAGACACACATCATAGGAGAGAGGCCGGCTAGAACTGGTAATCATTAACTAAGGAATTCTTTTTCTCTTTTAAGTGTATGGAAATCAATTCACAATACATCTACATATACAAAAAAAAAAAACCTTAAGGCTGTTTAATATTAACTCCATATTCTCAAAGTTGTGGTGTGCGATACTGGAAGATGTGGAATCTTTGATGGGGAAGAAACCACAGACACAATTAGTGTGTCCTTAGTGTTTGAAGGTGTGTTACAAGACACCAGTAAGGTGTTGTATGGTATGAGTTGTCATTTTCTTTGACCAAAAAAAAAATATACCAATGACCAAGTGAATATTGCGTGAAAGTGAGAGTTATGGGGTCCAATATAAATGTGAAGGGTATAATTTCTATTTCCACGGAGGGTTCCCCCTCAGTTCACTTGCATTTCGAATGTTAAAAAGGTTACCAACACAACTGATCCATTCCATCCCAGTTTTGGCAAGGAAAACATTTTTTATGCAGCTTGTCTTCTTCTTTTTATGAAGAAGGAAGATCACAAAATTGTTATCCTCTGTCTATTGTGTCGCGTTACTCTTCTTTGTGGAATTTATTGCCGAGCTACACTGTGTCGTGCTGGGATGTCTTCATGCTATTTACGTAGCTATCACCATCTGGCCCACACACCATGTTGTGGAAACGCAAGCCAGATCGGCACTGCACCGCTTAGAGGAAATGAGGCTTATTGTAGGTCGCGTGCAATCGAGCCAACCATAATGACAAGTTTAAGGCATGATTTTTTCAGCTTTAATCAATAAACTCCTTTTTGCTCACCTGGAATCGTATCCACTTCAGCTGTAGTGGTCTCTGGCGTCGTGGTTCCACCTGTCATAACAAAATTAATTCAGTTAGCCTCACCTGGTGTTAAGAAGATTTGATTTTATTCAACTGCACCCATGCATTAAATATATGCATGCTAACTATCTTTAGGTAATCAACATAGACCTTCTCTTTGCCTTTGCTGCCTTTCCTACAAGGGGTTCTCCTTTATTATATCTAGAACAAAGTACTTAGGTAACACTCTCAGAATACATGACTGAGATGGTGCCGTGCTCATCACTGGAGACTGCTGGTTAATGGGGTGTGCAGGCAGCAGTACATGTTCAAAGACTCTGGGTTAGTGGGAAAATAGGCCAAGAGGAGTAAATGGAAAATCAGGCACAGGGGGGACAAGGCAGGTGAGAAATGAGAGCGAAGAGAGGGCCAGAGGCTGCTGTTGGTAGGTGTGGAAGCAGGTGTGTAGATGTGCACATTTGGTGATCTCTGGTGCAAGTGTGATAATGCTCTGCTGTGCGTTGGGAGAGATGCGCTTCAAAGAGGACAGCCTGAAGGAGGAGTGGTCAACTACAGGTGCAGCTAATTACAACCGTGCACATGCCAAAGTGTGTGTTTTTTAACGCATGCGCGTGTGCTTGTGAATGTGCATAGTGGATGGCAGATCAGCCACGGTACTGAATTCAACTGTGTTAGTAAGCAGTAACGCTCGATAGTGGCATTCGACCGAGGTTAAGCAGATCAAGTGTGAGCCATAACAGAGGGAACAGTAGGGGATGGGAAGGAGTGGGAGGGTGGTCGCAGTCTCTTTAGGGCGATGTTAGCACCTGTCACGTCGTAGTCATCACCTGTGCCACTGTGGCAGCTTGCCTGGTCGTCGTCACACTCGTCCGATGGAGTCGTGCTCGGGACCAGTGTGGTGGGTGGGAGCGTCGGGGCTGTACAGATGAAGAAGTGAGACAGCATAGATCAGATTTAAAGCCAAACACCAGAAAACCATAAACATATAAACAAACGTCTGTAACATCCAAATCATTGTGAATAAATGAGTTCACTCGTATCAGCTCAACAGGATCTCGCTGTGTCTCAGTAAAGAGAAGTCCTTGTGTTACTTGGCAATTCCTTTCATGAGCTCAAGCTCAAGCTCCCATAAAAAAACTTCTGCTCAGAAAAGCCAGTCATTCAGGGTTTGATGCACACCTGCCCTTGCACTGCTGCTGTATACACAAACACTCAGTAAGGTTTGATAGCAGTGCCCATTTTCAAGTGAAGGAAGCCGCATGAAAATTATCTTAAACTGCAGCTTTAATCTAAAACTGAACTATTAGCATCCCTCATATTATTATAAGTTGTGGAGGTGTGTGTGTATAAATAGAGCAGTGGCTAAGGCATGGTACTGCGGGCTTGAGCAGCTCAAACAGAGATGCAGAAACTGGGCTTGAGACTGACTAAAGGCAGGGCCACTGGTTGCCACAGTGGCCGGCCTATCATTAAGCCTGTGTTACACTTGGATGTGGGCAAGATTCATGCCACACTCTGCTGCCGCACAGCCGTCCTGTGGTGTGCGTGTATTTATGTGTGTGTTTACGCTGACTGACTGAGTAATGAGCGGGCTTCCCCAGTGCAGTGCAGAGGGCGGGAAGTGGAAGAGGTGGGGACAGATAGGGGCTAAATGCCTGAAAAATGTATTTGTACAGTATCTGTGTGTGTGTGTGTGTGTGTGTGCGTGTGTGAGTGTGTGCATGGGCCAAGAGTCTCGCTCTCTCCCTTTGCTCAATGAAATATGAGGCAGATCAGCTCCTGTCAAATTCAGGGTGGGGAAGGTCAGGGATAGGGTCAGCGTTGCGGAAATGAGTATTTAGCCCTCCTATCTACTACTGTGGTGTGTCCCCCCCTTCCCCCAACACATACACACAGACACACACTTGCACGAGCACCTGCCTGTGTCTGTGTGCATAACTGCTATGTATACATGCCCGTAACCACATGTTTGGCAAGGTGACTCCGTCTTGCTCGCCGTTTGTATACAGTACAGTCTGTGTGAGTATGTGAATGTTTGGTATTAACACTGGAAACAAGCATTATCATCTGATTAAAGCTCCTAGTGGGAATCCATGGGGCTTATGATGTAATGGGCCTCCCTGAAATCCAATATGCAAATCCACTTACGGCTAGTGCGCCACGCATTTCTCAGTAGTTTATGGCTACGTCAGACTGATAAAGAGCCAGGGTTCAACATAGGGGTCATTTTAAAGATAGTTAAGACTGTCGGTCCTTTGAAGAAGAAAGACATGCATGAGTTGGAAAGAGTGTGATACAAGCCAGGCTGCATTAATCCTACAGGGCAAGGTGGGCTTTCATTTGATCCCATCTAGAAGTGGCTTGCAATGGGGGCAGCTTTGATATAACAAGGCAACTGTCCTGTGTAGAGATAAAGAGCAGGAGCTGGACAGCTGTGGTTTCAACACAGCGAGCCCTCAGTCACACACATCTTTATATAACCTGAGCTGTGGCAAAGACATGAAGCTCCTTTCAGCCACATCATTAGGTGGCTAACCTGTGTGCAGTGTTGCAGTACTTGAGTCCAGGACTCGGATCAAGTCTTGACCTCCGGGACTCGAGCACTGACGACTGACTCAAGCTGCATTTGAAGTTGAGAGTTTTTTGTTTGTTTTCAGTAAACTCTCACTCAACCCTGAACACCGGAGACTTAACTTGGATTTCACTTAATCAGACTTGAAAACTAGGGACGTGGGTCTTGACTCAAGACTCAAACACTGAGCACTCGAAAAAAATTTTTCACTCATTGAGGTAATTTTGACAAAAACTGGGAGCAGCATAAATTCACCTTTTAGAAAAATCTGTATGACAGGTAAAACATTTCACCACACATGATAAAATACTGCTGTTATTCATTTTCTTTGCTTGTTTTGCACCAAAGTTGAGGTGACAACTGCAATAGATTTACACAAATATCCTAACATGCATTTTACCTTGAATCTCACAGCCCAGGAGTTCAAGGCGCAAGCCCATGCCAGCAGGAGTCGCCCTCTCTGGGTATATTCTGATGAATCGTGTCAGCAGGGTTTCCACTGTCCTCACCTCTGGAGTGTCATAGTTGCTATTCCCTTCGAATATCTGGAAGTGAAAAGGAGAGGAGGTGGAAAAGTGAACGAGTTTGAAAAGACATTCAATGCAGAATAGTTGATAAAGTCTCTGCTGGGTGTTGAGTTAATGCAGCTTTCCAAATGCAGATATCTGGAGGCACAACCTATTCCTGCCTTCTGAAAACTAGAGGTGAGGTAGATGGGGAGCATATGCTGGGTAGTGGAAAGAGGAGAAAGAACAGCGGCTGACCAGACTGCTCTCAGCTTGCTGACATCTAAAGCCCATGCAGAGGGCCAGTGACAGCATTCCGCATGCTGCTGTCAAAGGCAACTTTCAGCCTCCTCCACGCTGCCTCAGATCCTCTTGTGAGCGAAGGAATAAATGAGGGAAAAGAGGAGAGAGTGGGGTGTGAGAAAAGCAGCCAAAGGAGGAGATAAAGGATTGATGGAAGTGGATTAATGGGTGTGATCACGTGAAGGAGCCTGGTGTGCCTTAGATGCTGGATGCCTCTTAGGCGAGGGGAGAGGCAGCTAACTAGGACAGGGGGATATGGATCCTCTTGACTCCCTTCATAAATCAACAATCAGCCCATCTGGATCAGATTTATGCCCTGTCAGGGACGCTTGTAATTGGGGACAGGCTGCTGTAGCTCTTCTTGGGGGTGTATTCCTGCATGTGTACGTTCTCGAATATACAGTATCTGTGTGGATGCCTATGTGCCTGCAATGAGCAAAGTGTTGGCATGCGTCTTCAGGAGCATGCACTGACACTGGCAGATAAATCTTGGGTCACTTCTCCACGTTGTGCGCCTCCCTCCCCCCTCTGCTGAAAGGGTTGAACAGCGTGAATACAAAGCAGGGAGAGGGAACAGGGAAAGGGACAGGAGATGCTTATCCTAATGTGATTCAAAGCACTGCTGAAATTGAGTCAAAATGACTGCTGTATGAGTCACAACTGCCAGACGCAACGCTCTGCTGAGAACTGACTACATGAATCAAAATCAGAGCTCTGAGGTACATACTAAAGCCATTTTACACAAGTTAGATGGTAAAGGATAATGTTCTATCAAGCAATCAGGCCCAAACCATTCCGATTACAGGAATGATTGCGGATTCTTTGGGTATTGCCTCGAAAGACCTGATTGAATATTCCGTTTACAAAGGTATCATCAGCAACGGAAAAACAAGTCACCTTTGGCTTGTTCCCACTGGTGTCCATCACCATCCTCCAGTCAGAGCCATTGTTGCTGAAGCCGAGGCGAAACTTCTTCATGAAGACTTTGTTCTCGCGGTACTTCCCTCCCTGGATGATCAACCCCTTTACAAGCTTCTCCTCGCCAAGATCCACCTGCAGCCATTCGCTGGTGAAAGGCTGGGGCTGAGGCAGCAGCGTCCACCCTGTCCTGCTCGTCAGCAGGCGGGCATTCTCTGGTACCCAGTTCCGGTCTGTGTGCGAGGACGCGGTGATCTGGTTGTCAGTGATCAAGCCTGATACCATGCCCAGCATGCCTGAGCACGGATACTCTGAAAGGCAAGAGGGGAAAAAAGGTGTTACGGTTTTTTTTTATTTCATGAGCACCTGCTTGATACATAGGCAACACAAGTCTTGATCTTCTACGTTATTTACTCATCACAAAAGTCTGTTGAATTTGGTTCATAGGGGGCAACGTGAACAGTAACAGTAAGGCGGACAATTTCTCAAACTCTTTGTGTTATTACTGTGATCACTCCTTCTATACAATTCCTCTTTCTCCCTCTGTCTGTAGAACTCATGCATACTAATTTCTTTGCCTGAAGCAGTTGTCTCCAGGCAGCCAATTAAAACCCTTCTCTTGGTTGGTGCTTCCACCTCCTGCATTCTGAGTTCTTCTCTTTCTTTTCATCTCCCATGTCCACCCCCTCCTCCCTCTGTAGACTCACAGATACAAACACACAAAAGCTCACTCTCTTTGTGTTTTATCTGCAGCTGCAGTTGTCAACCTTCTGCTCCGCAGCTGTCAACATCTGTGGGACCGTCTTTTAACGCCTTGTTGTTTCCTGGCCACATATTTAAACTTTCTTCTCCGTTTCTTCTACTTCTCTGATCTTATATCTTAACTCTCTATAGGTTTAAGCCTCTTCAGATCTATCTCCCATTTATTTCCTGAGAGAGAAGTGTTGGGTTTTCCATTTTCCCCACCTTTTTCATATAAAGAGCTGAACCCAATAACAACCTGTTGCTTGAATACATTTGCATGCATGTTTTCTGATTTGCACTTAAGAAAAGGTGTGTGTGTCTTATGAGATTTGATCATGAGATGTTAAACTGTAACTTTTTGTTAATAAGAAATAAGTAAGTAAATGTACATATGTAAAATAGGTAGGTAAAGATTTCTCATTAACAGAGAACATGTTTGAGCACTTGAGCAATATTTTGTCTTCAACCCACTTCCTCTGTTGGAATTTGGTCAAAATACTCTTACACTGAATTTGGATATTGCAATTTCAAGAAGTTATCATCTGTGTGACTTCCATACTGCTTTACAGGTTGGAAGGTACAAATATCTCAAGTTTTCACTTGTTATAAAAGGTGTGTAACATTTACTTATTGCAGTGTCTCTGTTGGATTTTAAGTCCAAGCCATTTTCAGAAGTAATTTATTTGACAATAAGGCTCTCAATAAAGTTAATTGAATGACTAGAAAGACGAGTTCAAAGTACATATTGCACACATTGTACACATTTGTGTCCCATAGGTTAAATGTGGGCGGCACAGTGTCGATGCTTATAATGCTCTCATGAAACACTAAAGTGTACTGACAGTGGTTGTCTGGTTGCAATTTGTTTCTGCCATTCTATGCATACTTTTGTGAAGCCGAGTTGAATACATTAGAGTTTACTAATGTATCTCTCCATGTTATAATTACCGCCAGACATCTGACACTTATAACAGCTTGCATTAGACCTAAATCCTTCTTCTCTCTCTCTCTCTCTCTCTCTTTCCAATATTGAATCCCAAGACAGTGAGTCAGGGACCTGTGGTAAGCAATAACATATTTACTATCTGGCTCCCACAGAGGGATAAATCTGGGCATTATTACATCCTCTGTGTCTGTACGAGACAAAGTGTGCACTGTACTGCTACAGGACTCAATAGTACAACTGCATCTGGGATAAGATTTGGAGAACAAGGCTTCATTGACACTTTTCTCTCTCTCCTTGGTTATCTGACGCAGCTCCAATGCTGACCCGTGGGACCTTCTTGTCCCGCATTCTAGAAAACCTTAGCTCAAGGAACAACATTGTCAGCAAGGAAGGCTCTCCAAAGTTTTTCCCTCTCTTTTTCTTTCTCTTTCTTCTCGTCTTTGGCCAAGTTCTGTGCAGGGATGATCACAGGAACTATAGCCTCTGGCAGACTAAAGCCAAGGCTCTGCGCTCTGTCTTTGAAGTAGAAATATTTGAGAGAAAGGTACATGTGTGCGACAGAGAGCGTGTGTGCATGTGCCAGCTTTGGGACCGGTCTGAGTTCAGGCACTCGGCTGAACTCCCTGGGTCATCTGGAGCTGTTAATCGACTTCAGCTGCAATCACGGGAGCTTCCGAGATGGCATGCACACAACGGCACACCCAGAGGAACAAATACATGTGTGTGTTTTTGTTTTTGTGGACTGTACGTGTGGAGATGTTGATCCATGGCGATGTGGCTGGCCCACATTAGGGTTTGGGTGGAGCATCAGTGGTTCATCACAGATATTTATACACTGTGGCATATTTACAAACAGCAGGGTGTGGTTTTTTTTTTTTTTAATAAAGTGTAGCTGTTTGTATCAGCAGGGACAAGGGATCATGATGAGTCAGGGAAAAACATCTTGCAACACTCTGTGGTTCAAATTCTTCTGTCTGCTGACTGAATCATGGTTCCTAACATCTAAAAAGGTAAACACCTGTTTAGACTGAAAGGTATCTATGCTTCTATCAATTTTTTCATGAAAGCTGGAATAGACAACTTTTTTTTTAGGTTAAATGTGTTATTAATATGTAAAAACTGACTGGACAGTGTAATGAAGATAAAAAAATGACACCATGCCCATTTATATTACACCCCTGTATGCCTTGGTTTCCCTATGTTATTCATTTGGCTACTGGAATGGGTTCTTTGCAGAATTGTTTTTTAGGCAACACGCAATGCAATGTGTTTCTCTGTGTGCGTCATCACACCGAGATGAAAATATTTGTGTCTTTTAAAACTTGGGGAAAACACTGACACTGCTGACACTCAGTTGATTTTACTCTTATTTTTATTTTTTATTATTATTATTATTATTCAGTAAAGCTGCACCAACGTCAGTCATTTCAGCAGCTCCCTGGTTTTTATTGCTTAGTAACGGCAGATGTGACTACGCCATAAACACCTTGGTTAAAAACACCTTCTTCTAAGCTGTATGTGCCCTGACACTAGCTTTATAAGGAAATGTACTTGGGTCCTTCTTGCTACTGCTGAATTTTTACCACACAGTTGTATATTGCCTCTTAAGGTTCCAGTATCACAGAATTATACAACCTAAGATAGATTAAGACTATGCCAATGAGTTTGTCTCTCCTGCAGTGTGCTGCTACCATGCAGTGGAGCTGGCAGTGTGTTCAGAGCACCCAGGGGCGCTGACGTCATCTTTGAGGCCCTGTGGTGACTTCGATCCTGTGATGTGTGATGTGACCGCAGTCTGGTCGTGTGCCCGAAACACACGCCCCAGCTGTAACCCCCGCTTGTACCCGCACTGCCCCGTGTTACTACACAAATAAATACACATAAAGTGTGCAAAACTCAAACAAACTAATCCGGAGAATAACAAAAATGGCTGCTTTCTGTATTTTTTTTTTTCGTCTTTGCAAATGTTGCTCCTTATTCGGGTACGAAAGCAGACACAGCCAAGCACAGATTAATATTCAATACACATGCTCATAAACCCACTGAGAGGCAGACAGATGTGGGGAAACCATATGAAAGTAAGCCACACACATACATACACATACACATACCACATTCATTAAAATGACTGCAAAAAAAAAAAAGCAAAGATGAGAAGAGCTTTGTGAAAACTAAAGTGTTGTAAGCGAAAGACAGACTGTGGTTAAAGATGAGGCTGAGACCAGATCAGCAGGAGGGATGGGACCACAGCGAGCCCACCCAGCTCCACAGATTTCTGCCTGCCAGCTGTTGGTTCCATTTATATTGAATGAGGTACATCTAAACATGGGGTAGCATAAATAGGTAATCCTCCGTCATGTGCCACTGCTCTATTATACAACAGTTTGGCACATAGAGGAGGACATGTTTACAGAAATAGAACTTTATCATGTTACACCTGAGTGTGAGTTGACCAGATACTAATATATATAAACAGAGTCAGCATCATCATCTGATTATTGCATTTTAGTCTGAATTGCAGAGATTGCCTTCCACAAATGGAGATGAGATGTGTGTGTGTGTGTGTGTGTGTGTGTATGCAGGAGTGCAGATCAGCAGGAGTCTCAGCAATACCAACCTGATATCTTACATCCATACACCTCGAAGCGCAGCGCAATGCCTGTTTCCCAGGTAACCGGACGGATCCTAAGGAAGCGTGTCAGCGTGGGTTTGGGCAGCATCGTCTTGGCAACGTCTGTCGGATTGGTGTTGCCTTGAAAAACCTGTGACGGAGGCACAGGAGAAAGAAATTTATTGACCGAGCGTGTCGAATGGCGATGTGGGGTGGAAAATTTGTGTGCGACCTTGGCATTGAATCAAGATTCAAAATGAGATTCATAAGTAGAGCTGAGTGATCAGCCTTTGCCTTTATTCTGCCAACCAAGTGACATGAAAGCTATGATACATGATTCATTTATTTCATTTATTCAATTTTCGTTTATCACATAAAAGTCTGTTTTACTGACTGATGAATAGTTACCCTGTCACTCCTTGACATTACAAGCACTTCCTCTGGCACCACATGCAGCAACACAAACACACTGCAGTGTGTGATTGTGAAACCTGAGGCAGTAAAATGTAACATTGACAAGACCAGATTGGCTCAAGCTGCCCTGTCTCTGTCCCCTGGTTCCAGATCTGTTGGGTGTTTTACTGCAGTGTCTTGTTTAAAAGGTCAGAGATGTCACTGTTTTTCCCCTGAGGTCAGTTGACAGTTTACTAGCAATGTACGAAGAGGCTGACCACCCTGTTAAACTACTCCCCGCAGTACCTCACAGTTCATTCTGGGTAATTGAATCACACCAGTGACCATACGACCTCCTGACCGTTCCTCATGGAGCAGCTATGAGGCAGAAAGGAATCCAGCTGAGAGGAGCAGGATGGACGCATGAGCTCCGTTCAGACCTGGTATTAAGATCAATCCTATGTGATTTGATAGCATGTGGATAGCGCTAAGTATGACTGTTCACCCCTGGCATTAAAACGCATCGTGGATGCGTCTCCTGTGACCATATGTGATCAGTTATGGTTTCCCTGCTCTTTATTCAAATATATACTGACTTCACATCTGTCTGCAAGACCAAAATTATATTTTAATGAGTCTGACTGCGCAGATGTGTGTGTGTGTGTGTGTGTGTGTTTGAGAGAGAGAGAGAAAAAGACACAGCAGGGGTTGAATTGAAACTCAGCTGTAACATGGCATAAAAAAAGTGTTAATATTGTGGCAGTCGCTGCAATTAACATATGCGTGAATTAGTGTAAAAAACAGAGTGCTGCAGATCAAAATACATCAGCTGTTGAGGCAGCCGCTAATGCGTCCTTAAACACCCCCAAATGTGGTTTCTGTGATCATAGAGGTCGTATTCACGATGAATGGGGGGGTGTTCAGACCTGTACTTAGCACATCATGTTAATACCAGTTCTGAAGGAGTTTAAAGTAAAAAAGAAGCTAGAAATTCAGCTAATTGGGGATTCACTGAAACATCAACTAATAGGACAGAGCCTTGAGTCCATACAACTTTCCATTCCTCCCCCTGTAACCTTGTCCCTGAGTAAAAGCATGTTACACCAAGTCTCGTCTCCACTCACTTACTGTAAAGTGGCTTTTTCAGTGCTGCACTGACGCCAAACTGCTGGCTCAGCATGTAGCAAATGGTGCCCCTGTGCACAAAAGCACTTTCTGGAAAGACACAGGCCGGACTTTAGTGTGGCACCTTTCAGCCAGTACTTTAAGGGACTGTGTACGCTGGAGAGATCATAAAGGAATCAGGCCCGGGGTGTGTGTACACACAACACACACATGTTTTTGAAGCAACCTTTCACTCACGGTATTTACATGTCACACAACCTGAGGACACTCAGACACACATATGCCTCTCTGACCCTGCTGACACCCACTGTGGAGGACATGTTTACCTCCAGATGGACTAAACCTGCTGTTTGACAGGCCGATCAGCAATCGATGGTTATAGCCTGTCACGCTCCAGTCAAGCATGCAGCCCCTCCTGTCCTTTCTCTTCTCTCCCCTCCTGGACCCACCTCTACCAGCTGCTCAAACATGACAGCCTCTCCTGTGTCTTTCTATCGCCTCTAACCCTTCTTTGTCAAGTCTTTTGTCAATGTTGAATCTTTCACATGTTGACAGCGGCCTTGACGTACAACAGTGGCTACATTCTGTACACAGTCCTCCCCACGCCTACTGCAGCAGTGTAATAACATTACGCTGCAGTCTGTGCTGTAAATACTATTCACTTACACAGATGGCATGTATATTACCAAGCTGAGCAAAGTGTATAATTACATATTGGGAGACAGCGACAAGTACACACTGTATAGCTGGGTATTCCCCCTTTTTTCTGAAGCAGCTTGGAGCAAACCATAATTCAATTCAGCTGGCTGCTTTACTGAGTTGGGATATTTCAAGAGCAGTTCTTGTATAGGTGTGGTTTCATGTCACATGGTCAGATAGAGTAAAAATACTTGCCGTCTCTTGAAAAGCTGTCAGAATCTCATCTTTCAAAATAATATGTACTTTTTACTGCAAAGATTTGTTGTCATTACACCATTATTAGGTGAAATAATATATACTATGGTCTCTCACCTTTTGTTTGGAACCTTCCTTCAAAGTGATCCAGTCCTCTCCGTTAGAGCTCACGTCCACCTTGTAGGACTTGACGAAGTAAACCTTGCTGGTCTCCTGGGAAATGGCGCCCTGCATCCCGATGGCTGACACGAACCGCAAGAACCCAAGGTCCACCTGCGAAGGGAGAGACAAATCTGAGTACAAGCTGCTCGAATATGACTTTGCATCTAATCTGTCTGCGAAAACAATTCCATGCCAAGATTTCCTCTGGCGTTTAGGAGGATGCTGATGAACTGCAGCAGATGCAGCTGAAATGTTGTTTTTTTTTCAGCTGAAGTGCAGGAATATTTTTTTTTGTGGAAATGGCACAATTAATGCACACATTAAATAATACACTACCAAGCTGGAAAGTAAAAAATACAATCCCCAAATTAGAATCACCTCTGCTAGATTCTAATAGACTATTAGTCTAATCAGCTGCTACCTGCAACTTGATAAAGAGCTATGAAATGATATACACATTAATGAAAAGGACACAGGGTGACAATCTCATTTCCTGAGATGGGAGACAAGCGCTTATTGGATTAAAGTGCATGTTGAACAAAACAGTTTTCTGCAATCACATTATCAAAACTCGGCCAGGAGGAAAGAGAGATACATGCTGAATATCAAATATTGTGCATTTTAAACATGCAGGGCTTTATAAAGTAATCATGAAGTGCAGTGCATTAATGGAAAGCTTTTACATTTTCACAAGGAGGCAGCTGGAGGGTCAGGGAGGCACGCGCGAGAGACAAACATACATACTGTGTGTGTGTGTTGCATTCAGTGTTGATACTGATACTGCTAATTGGTTTGTTAAAGCTGTGCCTGACAACCATCGCACTCATACACATCATGTGCATCACACACACACATATACTTCTACATCTTACATTATATATCTTATTGCAAGAGGAATCACATTAAAATGTAATATGCACACATGAAACAACAGATAATTGAGGGAACATTTACTAGGGGGAACCAAAAAAAAGGACTAGTCGTGTGTTCCTCGTAATGCAAAATATCATAAAACACAAAAGTAAATGAGAACAAAAAGAAAATATAAAGGAAGACTCAAGAAAACAACGTAAAATAACAACAAAAAATGTGGGAGGGGAAAGCGATCTATAAGATGAGGGATGCTGATATAATAATAGTGATTAAGAAAACAGAAACACAGCAGTGTGCTGACTAGACTAGACAAGAAATGACTGGAAATGCTGACTCAGCATTCCCCACTAACTGAAGCCACACAAAATGATTGGAGTGACATGTATCTGTGGTAAGGAAAGCTTTCAAACCAGATTTCTGATCCCGTTAACGCTACTGCAGGAGCATTAGAAGACAGACACACCAACCGAAAGCAGAAACAAATCAACTTTGCTCTCTGACCTTTAATGCGGCTACTTAATCCCACTGTGTTATCCCTTCATCTTTAACTGATAAAAAAAAAAACATAGGTGTGATGTGAAACTGAAAGGCTGTCAAAGACGAGTATGAAGCAGCATGCTTAATTTTAACAAGCACTAAAACCTGTCTCTGACAGCCTGAGCTGACATTAATGAGGAGAAATGGGGTTGCATGCAGACGCTGCTAAAACACGGGAGTGATGTGTGAAGCCGTGGCGATGGCGGTTGGTGGTTTTTCCAAGATCTAGACGCGAGACGAGGCCTTTGATGTCGATCTGAGACGGGCTCACGCAGACTTTGGTGGATGGCGACCGGAGTCTTGAGTGGATTACCGAATCAACTCAAAGGGAAACCAATGATATGTGCGTGTGCGTAAAGACAGTGACAACAGTCATGTGAGCATGTGCAGACACAAGCAGTAGCATGAGAAAATCAAAGCCACCAATTTTTTTTTTTTTAATACAGCTCCGGTGTGTTAAAACTATACCAACTTTGTCTGCCAACCTTATACACAGTCATTTTCCAAACTTAATGACTCGGAGCAAAGAGTCAGCAAAAAACATCTGCATGCCACAGAGCGCCGGCCATTCCTGCTGCTCAAATTCACTTCGAGAAGTAAAAAAAGTGATAAACATATGTGAGCAATAAATGAGGTTCCCTCCATGCTTTTGTCTCCTGGCTTCACAAAAGATATGGATGGATGAAGACTCACAAAGAATGTCTTTTATAAAGACAGAATACTTTTGTTCCTGTCTACAGGCTCAATGGGCTTATACAGTAAGTCCCAGATTTCTTTTAGGTTCACAAATAGAGACAAAATCAAATCCTGTCAGCTTCAGACAGTTATTTAATAACGGAGATGCTGAGTTCCTCTCTGTTGGGTAAATAGTTATGGTGCATGGCAGTGGTGGATGGGGAAAGTACAAGCAGTTGGCAGCAAAACCTGTGCTTGCTTATATTCTCCCAGACAAGTGTTTAACATCTGCATTCAAAAAGCCACTGCTACTTGTTTCCAGTCTGGGCTGATGGCAAATGCGCTTACTGAAAAGGCGCACCTTAAAAAAAAGAGGTCTAGTAGAGAGTCTTGGCCCTGGAATGTTTTTCTGAAAGGAGCTCATTAGATTTAATGGAGAGGAGGAGCCTCTGGGAATAAAATGAGTGGTGGAGATAATTGGGAACACTCATGGGTGCTCAGACACAAACACTCTCAGGACATGAGCCTGCTAAAATATGCAGAGGGTTGGACTGATATATAAATTTAATCAACATCCTGGGCCAAAACGACATTTTTTTTATTTCAAGAGTTGAAACTTTGTCATTGCACTCAGCCCAATTTGAAAAAAAGTTCTGTAAAACTTTACATTACAGTGCAGTATCAATGTGATAATTGGAGGTAGACCAATTAATAATAATGACAGTTTTGTTTATAATTAAAATTATCATTGGTCAATTATTTATTCCATTATATTTTGATCAGCAATAAAAATAAAATAAACTCATTATCTCTCATCAGTTGCTCTGATTTCTAAAGGTGGTACTGGCATAAAAGACATCAGTCTAGTGGTAATAATATGGTAATAGTAAGGCAATACATTTATAATAAATAAGTAATATTACAGCATATTTGTATAGTAATTACAAGCAATAGCTAAATTACATCAATGGAAAATGTTTGTGTGACATTTCAACTTAATAATATGCCACTTGCCATTTGTGTATTTGTGGAGAATACTTTGGAAATGAATGTACAATTATATTAAAACAAGATATATTACCATTATATCACTTCCCAATTACAAAATGCTTACTATGTAAGTAAACAAGTGTTACTTTACTTTTAAAGTCTCACAAACCAAAGAGTTTTATTGTTGTTGTTTTCTACATGTGTGTACACTCAAATTAAAAACAGCTTGAGTCCAACAGTGGCTTCAGGGTCGCCTTTGGTGGTAAGAATGGACAAAGAGAAGATAAGAATCTACAAAGAATGATCACAAGAGGGAACAACGGGAGGTTGCGATGGGAGAAGCAAGCTGCTGACAGTGATGCCTCAGAAGATGTGAAGAGTAGAACCTCAGTGTCTCTTGTGAAGACGTGTATGGGCTGGATCAATTTCACAGACATAGGCTGCTAACAGGGAATGGGTAATGGGCAAAGCATGATTTATTAATGGCAGCTCGTTAGAGGCAGAGGAACGAGGCCGAAGCTGCACTAACAGACTGGGGTTGCACGGGTCAGGGAGAGAATACTTGCTGCCAGGATGCTTGGATGTAAAGCACAGTACAATCCTACACCACAGAGACCACAGTGAAAACAAACAAGCCCAGATAATGATTACTAGTGGGACTCCTTTTTATCCCAGAGCCATGAACAACACAAAATGATCTCTATACACAAACTAATAACCAATAATTAGAAATTCCACACTGTGCACAGTCGTGACTTTAGTAAATATATATCTCAGATGATGAGCTGCCAAGCCCTGGAAGTCTGAATCATGCTTAATGGCTGATGTAATCACTGCAATGAGAGGTGGGATTTATGGGTCCTAATCTCGAATCCGTGTTTGCATTTTTGAGACTTTGCTGATCCAACAGAATCAAGCTCACGTCTGTTCCACAATCAGCTTACTGTTATTCTCCCATGAGTGCGCCAGGGCTCAAGCCCACCATATAGACAAATTACACCATACATTCTGGGCATGCTGGCACAAAGTACCTCATATTTGGCGGAACACAAACAAACACACACATACTCTTGGAGCTATAAAAATGTCAGGCAGGGTAAGGAATCACCCAGACCTGTGTGAATCTTTCCATGCAGCGATCGCTTGCTGATATGTGGGCTAAACTTCCCCTGTGTTCTGTGTTTCCTGCTCCAGCACGGTTCAAAGTATGTTTGTGTGTGTGTGTTGCCACACAACAGCCAATGCTGGAGTCCTTCCACACGGTAATGAAACCAGAAAGGCAGAAAAAGAATTAGCCGTGCTCGGGCTTGTCACGTCAGGTGCGCCTGCAATTAGATCATTGTGGGAAAACCCACATCAGGCACTACGACAAGGCATTTACTGCTTAAGTGTGTAAATGTGGAGATAACCAATGAAGAATGTAATCATGTGTGTCAGTGTGGATTTTCCCATATATTCGTCTTCGCCGGTGGAATTTCTGGGCGTGATGATTGTGTCCAGTGTATTGTCTCTGTCCGGTATGACTTAGATGTGCACGGAGGCCACATGATATATATTTCAGAGTAAAGCCTAGTCATTGTTGCGTGGGTGCAAATGGTGAATAAGGGAAGGCGGATGGTGTGGGGGTGGTGCAGCAAGGCTCAAAAATGCTTTTGCTGCTTGATTGCCTTATAACTGAGTTGCCAAGTTGCATGCGACAAACTGTTCTCTGAAACAAGTTTACTAAATGGGGGGGGGGGGGCTGTGTCTGTGTGCATTTTTTATTACCCCTTAAGGTAAAAAACAAAACGGACCAACAGGACCATTATTCCTTCTGAAAACCAAATCAGTTAGGTTAAGGTTAGAAATTAACTGGTTATATTTAAGGTTAGGGGTGCACTGTACTATAGTGTAACTATAAGGCCTCTATGGAAATGCATTGATTCATTTTCCTTTTCCAACATACAACAGCAAGAGAAATGCTGGGGCTTAGAGATGAGAGAGCGCTATAGTCTGTGTTCAAAAGTCATAGAGGAGCAGGAAGAAAGAAAGACGTCAGAATTGTCCCAAGCCACTAGATCAACACAAACACCTTTTTCTTGCATGTATAATTCTGAATAAAATGTACTTTGTATGACATTTGGTGTGAATATACACTGTGTATGGCGCTGTTCAAAAATGCTCTACTGCTTAGGGTCATAGGAGGAAATGGAGGCAATCCCAGCCGAGACTGAGCTCTCTACCAGGTTTCAAGCCAGGAACGATCTTGCTATGTGGCACCAGTGCTAACCACGTCCCCTCCAGGTTGTCCTCCATCCAAAATTCACTACACCAATTTCACCTATCGGTAGTGGTTGGATTTCAGAGTATTTCCATTACCTGAGAGTGTAATTAATTCCTGTTTCATGAAAATTGTATTACTCTGACGCTGCAGGACCTATGAGCTCCACTCATGAACGTCCATTTATCACAATACTCAGCTGACAGTATTCCACATTATTTATAGCCCTGCACGGGCACCTCTTTGGTGGCCTTTAAATTATGCATGTCTTTCTGTGCACCAATCATCTGTCTCCCTGACAAAGAGGCATGTAAAGGTAAGAGAACAGATTAAACAAAATCAAAAAGTAAGAGGGTGTGCAGTTTGTTGTTTGTTCTGCTGCCTGATTAATGATTTCTTGTGTAACTGTTGAGGGGAGGTGTTTTTGTGTTTTTTTTAAAGTTTCCTACTGTATGAGTCATCTTTAAGACTGTAAGCCTTGCTGTACAAACACACACACATGACTACCAGTCATGAATGGAAGAGAGACCTGATGGTGTGTCATGTCTGGGAGCTGCTGGGTGATCCTATCCTGGGATGCACAGCTGACGATGACTCTTCAGTGATGATGTCTCAATGCGAGGCTTTCAGAACCTACAACTTAAAATGACACTGATTATGACCAAACTAAGTTTTTGTCTTGAGGTACTTATGCTGCACTGTTTCATTTCATTACATCATGCCATCCCTCATGTTTGGATTTCTTCTCCCACTTTTGGGCTTCACCGCTCAGCTGTGGGTCTCGATCCTCTCATTGATTTTCTAATTGAGAGTGAGGCCTGGGAGCAGGCCTCCATTGTTTCCACTTGTGCGGAGCAATGATGATCTCACTGGCAGACGTACGCCTGGCTCTGCTTCTCAATTCTTGCACTTAATCAACTGAGAAGCTGCTGTTAATTACCAGTCTATATTCTAATTTCTCATCACTCGTCACAGCGGGAAGTCCTGGACTGAGGAGAAAAGTGAAGTGGGAGACGATGACAGTGAAAAGGGGGCATTTCTGCAACTCATTGACCTAGGGTAATTGGAAGCACATTTGGTTGAAAAGGAAAACAGGATATGGTAGAATGTGCTGGTTTATAGACTGATCTTAGCCTCGCCATTATAGGGACAGCAGGAAAGAAACATGCTACGGTTGCCAGAGCGGTGTTTTCGTCAAGGAAATGTACAATTAGTGGTTGTTTGGTCGGTCGGGCAGTGGAAGTCAACGTGTTGTCTTTGCTAAGTAGTTGAGGTTTCCCAGCGCTGTTTACCTAACACAGTCACATGAGGAAACATTGGTAAAAGTGGGCCATGCTTCCCCTAAACCCCACTTTTTTTTCTTAATAAAAAAACAAAAAATGTAATCTTTTAGTTGAGCTGTATTTCTCTTCGCTCATCTGCACTGCCCTGCCAAGTGGAATGGAATTGGTCTTGTAACCAGAGGCTCAAATATGTCAGGGGCTGATACCCATGAACAAAAATAACAAATTCTAATTATTATTTTTATTATTATTATTATTATTCATTACATTTCTAGAGCGCTTTTCTCCTCTTAACAGTTTAAAAAACAAATATAAAGGCATTCTAAGGGATCATTCTTCAATATATATATATGTGTTCTTGTCTAGTAGATTCCTATACACCATACGGTTACCTTACTCTTAATAGACCTTCTGTGATTAAATAATCGCTCTAGATCTGTGGCATGTAAAGAACATTGAGAATAATGGCAGGGAACACTGCAACTAAATCAGAGAAATGGCGTGCACGCATGAACTGAGAGATAAAAAACCCTAAGCTAGTCCTGCTGTATGGGATAACATACAGTATATTGCCATTATGAGATGCTCAATAAAGAGGCTTTCAGGTATTGACAGTCAGGTCCTCCCTAAGACACTTTCTATTATTCATGGATTGTATATGCGCAATCAATTGAGGCTGCCTGATGGAGATCCACTCTTGCTTTTATTGCATCACTGGTGCTGTGGTGCCTCATCATGGCCATTGGATCTTTCCACTGACATCTTTGCCATTCCACACTGTGTCAGCTTCTTAGCGATTTGCCGCTTGTCCCAGTCCCAAAGGAAATGTAAGTTGCATGCCAATCTGAAGATATATATAAACCTTCCTTTTAGACACAAATGTTTTGTGCAGATGGACACTTCTTTTTTTTACTTCCTTGGAGCTGGTTTGACTTCATAAAGCAAGGATCAGTCAATAGTCTAGGGGGTGTACCTTCATTTCTTTTTGCTGCAACCATCCTGCACTTCAGCTGCTTTAAAGAAAGCCATGGCACATGCAGCCACATAATATGATCAAATCTCTCCCAATCTCGCTGTTGACCTGTAGCCCTTAATTTTCAAGAGATATGAGAAATATGAGTGCAGAAGAAAGGAGAGAAATGCAGCACATCTAAAAGGAATGGGGGCTATAGTGTCTTTCTTTCTTTACTCCCTGCTCAAATGCCTCAAAGGACATCTGTCCATCTCTGTGTTCACCAAAGGAACGATTAATGACCTGGCTAACCCAGCACTCAATTCTGAAATACACCACACCAATCTAATTACCCAGACATGAGCGCACACAGACTCCAGTGCCTCGCTCTCTTCTTCTACATGCATCAGAATGAGGCAGCATTACAATGAATGGCAAATCTGGATTATCTTCAGCAAAAAAAATAAAAAAGCAGAGTGAACGAAAATGCACAACAATCAAAAAGCCGCCTGTCATGAATAATAAACCTCTTGGTATCAAGCTGCAGTCTGGGTGTGATAATGAAATAAATAATGAATTGATTATGCCTCTAATGACACACTGAGATGGTATGTATGTGACATGACAGGGTCTGAGCCTGTTGCAGCACCATGGACCACCATGGCGAGACAGGAATGAAGACTTGAATACTCTGTTAATACCACTTGTGATAATTGGGCTTTGCAGAGTGCATCGTACAAGATGAGCATGACACTCATTTGGAAACAGAAATTCAGACAAACTCTGCTCATTTGCTGCTTTTAAAATACAAAACAAAATGTAAAAAAACAAGACAAGGCGCAGTCAGTGCTGTGATCTCATTAGTATTGGCAACTCAGCTTGGCCATTAGAGCACATCCCCTGTAAAATCCTGGTTCCACTACCAAATCAAATTCTCAATAATACGATCAATATTGTGGTGGTGGTGGTGGGGGTCTTGAGTGGCAACAAATCATTGTGATCACTTGTAATTGCCACTGACAAAAAGGCCAACAGGCAAAAACTATGAACAATGGACTTTGCCTTTGGAGAGACAAATATTTTAACGCAATAAAGAGTATTGGACAACTGCTGGAGATGTGATAAGGGAAGCCATGAATCCTGAGCCACTCAGGCACATGCTGGGTTCTGCAGGATGATGTGGTCTCCCACTCGCCAACAAAGCCAACAGCGTACACACACACACATCAATACATGTGAACCAGCACACACACTGATTAAATTAGTCTAAAGGAGCAACGAGGGGGCCCCATGACAATATTTTCATTGCAATAATAAAGCAAAAGCTTGCTTATGGCCCTCCCCGAGCAAATATTTGGCTTTGGGTCAGCTCTATTATTCATCCCTTGAGGAATATGCAGGGGCCAAAACTTTTTCAGCGATGAAGCAGAAAGTGTAGAAAAACAGTAGACAAAGAAAAACAGTCTGGGCATATACAAGGCCTGGAGGTTCTCTGTTAATAAATCAAACGGTACAAATTTGTCCATGTAGATCCTTAGTTGGTTGTGTCAAATGTGAGGGGGAGGAGGGGGGTTGTACTGTGAGTGGACTTGGAATATGTGACTTATCCCCAACTGAGGTTGGAGAAACTAAATCTTTAATCGTTTTCCAAGTTTCCCTGGTGGGTGATGATTGCTTAGTGGAGATAAGCCTCAGACAGAAAAATATGACACAGCCTATCCATGTCTGTGTGTGTGTGTTACTCATGTTGTGGGGACCTCAATCTGTATAATTGGGGTGGCTTGTCCTCCTTATGGGGACAAAAAGCAAGTCCCCATAATGTAAATGATTACATTTTAAGACGAGGACATGTTTGTATGGTTCGGATGAAGTTAGGGTTAGGCCAGTAGTAGTTATGGTGAAGGTTTAAGTAAGTCTCCAGAAAATGAATGTACGTCAATGTCCTCCTGAAGTCATGGAAACCAAACCAGACTGTGTGTGGGTAGGCAGGATGCCGAGACTAAATCCCAGAATGCCCTGGGGGGGGGGGGGGGGGGGGCTTATCAAAGCGAGGGAAAGTTATCAGGTATGACACAAAGACAGTGGAAAGGGAGAGAGAGAGTGTGAGAGAGACACACAGATAGGTAGACAGAGAGTGGACACAAGCAATTTTTGTGAGGTGTGGACTCGACCACCCAGAGGTCCATCAGGACGACTGACATTCATCATCGAAACTGTAGGATTGTTGGTTCTTGTCAGAGTGTTATTGAGATACAGGACCTCCAGAGACTGAAGGACAAACACAGAGACTCCCACTGTGTGTACACCTTTGCTTTATGACTCAGGCCAGTGCCTCTGTTGACTGTTGAAATAGACTTTTCAACAGTAGGAGCTGAAACTACCTTTAAAAACCAATGATTAACCAATCAAAGTAACTAAGGCAGTACCTGTATCCACTCCTTATTGGTGTCTTCAGCCGGAGTCCATGCGTTTTCATAGTAGTTGAGTCGGGAGCGCTCTGGGGACCAGCTGGGGTTGTACTGGGATGAAGCAATGATTTGGTCTGATGTTATCTCTCCAGATTCCATTCCCAATGGGTCACTGCAGTCAAAGTCTGAGGTGGGGGAGGGAATGGGGAGGAGAGGGGAGCAGATAGAAGGTGGGAGAAAAGGATGGAAATCGAGTGAGTAAAAAAAAGATTTTTTTGCTGAGTTTGAAAGCACCAGACTGTACCCAGCATGTGCTTTCAGTGTCCTTCTGATTCACGCGCTCATCTCTAGGGAGCAGGACATCACACGACAGGCACTCAGCTCTGTCGGCTGGAAAAGAACAGCGCATCAGTGATGCCTCACTAAATCCTTTCTCTCTCTATCACTTTCTACTCTTTAATGGAAGAAAGATTGAAGTGTTCTACATTAAGATGTAAAAGTGCCTTCATAAAACATTCAAGTGTGGGCTAACTTTACACCAGTATGAGGCGTTAAAGTGACTTTCACCCCACTGATTTCTTCCACTGACTGGACCCATTTTCCTCACATCTCTGTGTGGAACTAATCTTTTTTTGCACAGAACTCCCCCAACTTGGTCTCTTGGGGGTGTTTAGATGCATTAAGTAGCTTTATTTCGGGGCTATATTTCACACCCAACGACCTAGCCAGCCGTGGAAGGCTGTGGCTTCCCTTGTTTGTGTTGACATGGGACAGCCGTTGCAGGGCACCCATGGGCTGCAACTGAGGTGGGTCAGCTAAGGGTCAGTCTGTCCATCCACTGGGGGTCAGACTTGCTGACACCACTGTGGACAGAGCTGCAGCAACGGACGGGACAAGTGACCCTTTCATCTGGCCTAGATTTGTGTAACGTCACCACCACAACAACGATGGTATGTGAAGACTACACAGTCATGGATAATTCTATTTCTATTTTATTGTTTATTTACATCTTTTACCAGCTGATGGCAACTTTGACTATAGGGCACCTCATTTCAAACTAGGGATTCAGCAATGAATTGATTATTATTGATTGATGACTATCTGTGTTTTCATCATACTCCATCCTTGTTGCATTTTACTAACGCAATGGTACTGTTGCTTCCTTCTGTCTTGACATAAAACAAATAATTTCCTGTGTGCAGCATGGGAATGTTGTCGGACAGCACGAGACCTAAACATAGGAAGAGTTGTGTGGAGAATGGAATGTAACGGATCTGTTCCAAAGTTATGCACTACAGTTTTGAATATCAATCTTTTCTTTTTGCATTGTCCTTAATATGTTGAGTTTGTGGACAAAAACAGGCATTTAAAGATGCCATTTTGAGGTTTGGGAAACACTGGTTTTCAATGTTTCAAATGTTTCACAATTTTTGTAATTGATAAATAAATTAAAGGTGCATTATGTAATAAATCTAAAGTAACTGCTCTTAAAATCCTCCTAATATGTCACAGAGACTCAGGAATAATGTTCATATAACAAACTGAACTCACCAACAACAACAGTACAGCCAAAATGTTTGCATTAAAAAATGTTTTTTGCAGACTGCAAATCATATTTATGTTTTGAAATCATGTTTTGGCATGTGGCGCCACCTACCGCCATCTACCAATCATTGCAGTCAGTAGAGTCTCAGCTGCCGAGCAACCACGGGTTGCCAGTTACATTAAAAAACGAAACCTAAACGACCTCGGTATTTTGAATTTGAATGTAGTAACCGTTTTTGGCCACATTCTTACATATGGCACATTTAAATCACATTTAACTACAATGAAAATAGTAGTAGGAGCCCTGTTTCAAACTCTTAACTCATATGTATGTTGTACGTATGCAATAATAAAAATAAAGATTTATGACAGCAGATTAAGTATTTAACTTTAAAATAATGTGAACTAATGTGCTTTTGTGTATATGGACACATGCACTGGAGGGCACAGCATGAGGATCGGCGTGGAACTGCTATAAGGCTGCTGCCTATAACACAGATGGCCTCTCCATCTGCCACACAGCTAAAACACCTCTGTCACTGGGTCAGAGTGTGTGTGTATGTGTGTGTGTGTGTGTGTGTGCGTGTGTGTGTGTGCGAGCTTTGCAGTGTCAATGTGCACTTGCATACGTACGTGCTCACACATGAGCGTTTGTGTGAGGCTGAGAAAACTGTCTCACACCTATCTGCTCACTTCGTTGGCTTCCTGCTCTCGTCGCCTAACGCTTGTACACAGGCCAAAATCGTTGACTGTAGATCGCTGGGACATGCTCAGCAAGAACACAATCAGGCACTTGTTTACAGCAAACAATGGTATCTGATGGTGAGGTTTACTGGCCAACGTGGGGCTGAAAGCTTAGAAGACGGGGGGTGAAAGTGATCCTGGTTGGAAGGATGACTTCAGGGAGCGAAACATCAGGATAAGATATGGATATCAGGAGATATCTCTCAACAGACCATTCATCTGTCCATGCAAAAGTGACAAAATCCACTGTGCATTATGCATAAGGTGCCTATAAATGATTTAAGTGGTACAAGTGTGGTAAAGCACAGATGAAGTTTCGGCTTACTTCTCAGTTGGTGATGTAAGACAAAGCAAATTGAGCTAATGAAAGTATGATGGGGTCAGATATTTCACGATGCTGAATTTGAAAAGTTAATTTGTGAAATCTGATCTTAGATGTGTGATTAAAGCAACTCCCAGCAGAGTAAACGGTCAAGATTCGACAGCCGGCGCGTTGTTTTTGACCGTTCATTGTGTGTGTGTGTGCGCTCAGTGCCTGTCTTCCCTTTAGGCAAAACAAAATTCTCTTTGGAGATGATTAGTAGATTTGCTGAATGTCATCCATCTCCATTGCTATTCAAAGACTGACTCTGTGTGTGTGTGTGTGTGTGTGTGCTTGTGTCTGGGGTGGTCTGTTCTGTGGACAGATTTATGACTCCTACCACTGCTCTTCTTCCTTAATGAAATGTTTAGTTGGAGCGTTTTGCAAAATGGGGTGGGAGGTCAAACTCTGTGACGACGATGCAGCATGTAAGTAAAAAACCTTAGGGCTTGTGTGTGTGTGTGTGTGTGTGCGCACTGTGGGGAGGCTGTCTTTCGGAGCCTGTCTGGTCCCACAGTGTTTAAACGGTGGACTCGTAAACCACAGGAGGCCGTTTACAAGAATTCTCAAAGGCAACACATCTCTCAGATGAAGAGCAAAGAGGTGTTTATTTAATAATTAATAACCCCTGTGCTTTGTTAAATAAGTGGAAATGTGTCACAACAGGAGCATGGAACCTCAGTAGCAGGAAACACCCTCTAATGTTTAGTCAACTAGCTTTAATTTAGTATCCTCGCAACCCATATTTTCTTCTAATGGTCCAGTCTCTCTGGACCCTGATTTAATTTCACTTCACTTATTCAGATCTTTTCATGTCTGCATTCTTTGGCTCGCTCTGTTGGTGCCTCCCTGACAATCCCATCGCTCTGACTTTTAGTGGTTTTGTGTGTCCGCTCACCCTCGGGAACAGTCCTTTCAATGACGGTGAAGTTTGCAGAGAAGCCCTCCTTAGCGATGGCATTGTCTGTGTTGATTGTCAGCGCCAGGATGCCGGTGTAGGAGATGATCCTACCAGGAGTGTTCTGCCCACAGTACCTCCCGACATATGGGCCGACTGGAAAGAGAAAGGAGAGAAACGCACATAACATTGTTACTCGGTCAGACTTGGGTTAGGTTAATATTTGTTTGTTTGTGGGGTCACAGATGGGCTTTTACAAGCAGCTCCGCCATGTGGAGGTGTGAAAATCAGTGTGTCTAGTGAGGTATGGCACCGGCTGCATTTTTTTACGTGACCCCCAATGCGTAAGAAGACACTCTTAGCATTCTTTGCCTGTTTGCTCACCAAACACAGAAAGAGAAAGGGCGGAAGAGGGACCCGTGATGTGGACAGGTCGTGATCTCCGTTTATTTGACGGCTGTAAATACTTCAGACTTCCCGTCTTTCCCAACCAAAACGTGTTTGTTTTTTCATTCCTGTGCAGTCTGGGGGCAGATGCAGCCAAAGCTGAGTGACTTTATATTGGGCAGAAAGAATAGGCAGTAGGGAGCAATAAAAGCATGAGCAGGACATGTTCCACTGAACAGATTGGGAAGAAAGGCAAAGCAGGGGGGGATGGAACACAGCAAGTGAAAGGAGGAGGACTCGGGGAGCCCAAGAGTCAGTGAGACATTGGGAAAGACTGATGTGGTAACGAGGGAGAGCAGGAGAGCATAATGACCTTGGCCCTATGCTTCTGATGTGTGCTGCGATCCATGCACATTTATCAGTGTGCGCTCCTGTTAGTGTGCAAGGACCTGTGGCTTATCTGTGATTAGTGATGCTGTGATCAGCGGCGAGTGACAGTCCTGCCTCCTTGTGGCCTCCTGTCATCCAAAACATGCTTCTTCTATCCCAGCTCCTGCATGAAAGGCCATAGGGTGTCACAGGCAGAGACTTGATGGCTGAAGATTAATCTTTGTAACCCAGGTGTGTGTGTGTGTGAGAGAGTCTATGTTTCCTATCTCCTGGATTATCTGTATGCCTCCACAGTTCTATGAAATTTTAAAGAAGCCTGCTATGAACTCTGCGTCTATGGTCCTCAGGGAAATGGGATGTGGGAGTAGAGTGTTTTACTTCGCAGCGCTTGACCAGCAGGGTGTGTTTTAAGAGGTAGTGCCATGGAGGGAGGTGTGAGTCCCCCCGTCAGGGAGGCCTGCATTCGCCCGGACATTGGTCAGCTCTGCACATCCTGACTTCTATCATGACTCCAGCCTTCTGTGATAATGCACTATCGATCCAACAGGCACCACAGGAATTGCCAGGCAAAAGGCCATCGCATTATTTCCACCCCTGGCTAAGTTTTACATGAGGCTGTGTGTCATAACACTTCATGGGTGTGATGCCATGTCAGTGTGAAGAAGCAGTGCCCTGAACAGACTTGGCTATTTTTTTTTTTTTGTAATTTTGAGTCATACTGTATCAGAAATCAAAAGTAGGAACCAAAAAGTATTTCCCTGAGGTACCTTTTTTTCTCGATAAAGACGTATTAAAAGGTGGTAATAATGTCAGAAAGTTGGTGTTAACCAAACTTTAATCAACACTTATGTTGAAAATTAAACATGTCCCACTTTGATGGAAGCTCATTCAAATGAGCTGACAATGTGGAGCCAAAAGTTCATAATATTATTATATATAAGTAAAACCACTTGAACAGGCACATATTGACACATAAACCCATCAGTTTTCACACCAGTGCAAATAATACTGGTACACACCAGGTTGAATGCTCCCAGATAAATAATTATTTAAATTCTCTGTGCTGGAATAGCCAGGAGAAAAACCAAAACTTCAAGAAGAGATTTTGCTTGCTGAGTTCAAAGCCTCATCTTGGGCAATGAAAGCGTTGCTTTGAACGCTGTTCACCCTTACCCTTTTTGTTTTGTTGCTCTCGCTCTCTTGCTCACCTGCTGGTGTTTTCATGTGCCTGAAAACATCATTGCTCAGTTCTTTGACACTGAGATTCTGGCTATAATCAGCACCAAACTGGACCAAATCCAATTCAACAAGCACTTGTTTTTATTCTCTCTCTAGAAGGAAACACGAGGAAATGTCTAGAGGAAATTCCTTTTTGAGTAATTTCCTGCATGATTGGATTGTGCACTCAATGCATTGGGACGGAGCGAGGTAATGACTTAAATATCACAGCATATATTAAACTATGAATTCCTAAGACTACTGACATCAACAAATCCTCCAGCACAATACAGCCTGTGACAGAAAAAGGAAGGGTGGGAGGCTGTTGTAATCAGACAGAGTCCGGCAATGAGTGATGACGAAGCATTATGCGCTCATGACGACAGACTCCTGGAGCCCTGCCAAGCTGGGTTGAGGCAGTTATCCCACCCACCCGGATAATGCCATCATACAGTGTAAAGCTGTTCATTCCCTCAGGAAAATGAGTGGGAAGCGAAGCTGAACACCCCCCTTCCTTCCCCTTCTCTCTGTCCCACTACAAGACGGCAGATTTCTAAGCAGTGGGATTAGTGAAGTGAAGTTTAATATGCTGCACCATGTGAGGTTGTGGCAGCAAAAGTGAATTCAGCTAACGAGGCGCAGACTTTTGTGTCACTAATGTAGTGGTATAATCGAAGGCTGTCTGAGAAAATAAAGCACAAGTTGTGTTGCACTTGTGTAGAGCAGGAGAAAAAGTACTTAAAATGTGTTTAAAAAGCCTTTTGAAGAAGATCTTCAAGGTTGAAGGTGTTTTATTGTTATCTAACCATGTCTAAACAAAGGCTTTTAAAGCACACTTTTTGTTTCTACTCTTCACAAGAGTGCCTGCAGTAGAAGTGTAGATTTTGGTTTTCCCTCTTTTAAAATATTCTGCCTGCTCACCTCCAGGAAAACCGTCCCATATCTCCAGTCTGTCATATCGGCAGAACACGCCAGTAGGTGGTGTCAGGTCTGGCTCCAACTCAAAGCTCTCGAACTCCAAAATGATCTCAGACATCTTAGGGGCAAAGATCATGAAAGTGCAGTCCAAGTTGTTGGGGTACTTCTCTGGGAAACCGGGAGATTTTATGACACCGCTGTTGGAGGTGAAGTTCCTGGAGCATTCAGGACCTGTAGGAAAGAGGACAGGAAACAAGGAGGTGAGAGAGAAGATAAGATGATAAGGAAGGAACAAAGGAGGATCTTTTTCGGTGACTTCGTGTGGGAGGCATTGAGACGCTATATCTCCCAGCTGGTCTATTGAGAGGTAGACAGTTTATGTCCTTTAGATTAAAGAGAACAGGATAACTATTCACTGAACTTTATATCCTTGTCTCAACATCACTCAGTACGTTTACATACACAGTTGTAGCTTGACTATGCCATTCAATTGGAGAACTGCCCTTGTCCCAGTATACAAGCACAAGTGGGGAATTGATTTATTGAATGAAATCCAATACCACATTCAGCTTGTTGGTATTAGATGGTTTCCGTTTTAGGTTGTTAATCCTACCTTGAAAATCTTTTACAATTTGAGTCTGACGAACATTTTTGCACGTTGTTTTCTTTTCTTCTAATGACATGTAATCTGTGGCTTTATCCTTCTCCCTTTCACTTTGCACGAATATAAAGTCTCTCTCTCTCTCACACACACGCACAAACATACTTACTCTGTGTGCGTATTAATCTATAACTGCTGGAACATCTGGACTTTGGCTGTAAACATTAGTGAAAGGACTCAATCACTAGCATCGAGGAACAATGAATAAACAGTTTCAGTTACTCTGGAAAAACTCTTTCTCTCTCGCATACACACACAAACACACAAAATATACAAGAGGTGCTTAGGCAAAATGCTGGTGCTAATGATGGAAGGCGAGGGCAATACATCAACACACACACTTAAACACACAGTTTTACACGAGGGAAAGTCAAAATATTTATTCACAGCTCCCCAGAGAGCTGTCTGTCAGCCGACGACGAGCATTAGCACATTTCCCATGTTAGCCACTTGTCACAGCACCGTGAGCACGAGATTATGATTTGAGAGTGAGTGACACATGATTAAAAAAAATGATGATGATGATGCTAGCAGCTGCATGGAAAGACACATTAGGACTTGTAAATAATGCCAGCTCGAGTATACTGTGTCAGAGTGTTAGCAAGTCTGGCTTTGCACAAACTTACACATACTGAATATGCAGTGGTGCACTGAGGGGAAAAAAGAGGAGGACAATTATTTGGGGCCATTAGTGGCAGAATTGTTAGAAAAGTGTAATTTTTATGGTGCTCTGACAGGCGGCATTATGGGAGCAGATGGTGCCGATCAAGACTACAATTGCAGAGTTATGGTTAGATACAGCCTCTGTGCTGCAGCCATTGTGGCTTAAATGAATGTGCATTTTCCACTGTCATTCAAGTATCTCACTGGGCCCCTAATTCAAGACCATCAGGCCCACTTCAGCCTGTCCAGCAGTGGAGTAAAGGAAAGGAGCAAGAGCCATTTAGTTTTCTTTTTTCTAAAATTGAAAGCCACGGCAAGTGGCATTTTGACTCTAGAGAGAGAGAGTTGACATTTAGTGCAACCGCTAAAGTGTGGCTTTTCGAGCACAGTGGGTACCATTAATTTCACAGCTTCCCCTCATATTTACCCCTGGAAAACAGAACGATTTTGCTGAGTGGGAGCATTCCCTGGGATGAGAGGGTGGACGGATGCTGCCATTCGGCACTTCACCATGCCATATTATACAGAAATGTCAGCCAGTTTTTGGGGTGGTTGGGGGGCAGAAAACTACAAATGCAAGATACTTCTTTTAAAATAGGTGCCCGTGGTTCCTGAGTGCTCTGGACAGCTACAGTATTGGTGCAATTTAGTTTGGTGTGTTGAATTTCCCGTGGAAATTGGCTCAAAACTCTGATTCCTCATCGCTTTCGACAGCCTCCACCTTGACGCTTATCTCAGCTCAGCAGTTGGCCAGAACAGAGTCCACCTTAGGAAACGGTTCACTGTGAAACTCCAAACGATGAACAGGCATGCGGAGAAGCATGGGTTTTGAGTTGTTGCACTTTATCCAAACTATTTCATCAGTATCGAGATTTTAGTTAACTGTTTTTTTTTTTACACTTTATTGTAATATTGTATATATATTTGATTATGATACTTTATTCCTTCTTGTACAGTTGTTTAAATATATTTAATATGTGCATTTAATCTTCTATCTATATATTTGTTACACATTTTAATTTTAAGACAAAATCCCATTTGTTTGTGTACAATGTGAAAATATGAACATGTACTGTATTCAAGGATGTTTGGACATATATCACTACCAGCTTCAGTGACCTCTCAGTGCCAATATGTTATTTTTTGAACCACTAACACAAAATGAACACTGGTTGCTACCATTTCTTTTTTTTCTAAATATTAGTCACATGTCATGTTACAGCTGCGTGAGTAGTGCACTGATTCCACCAGTTCTGATCATCTACTTTTTCCTCTCTCTTCCTATCACATGCACTGATACAGAGATACAGACGCAGAAATTATACAATTTGTAAAGTCAGCCTTGGTTGAAAAGATAATTTACAGCAAGGTCTGAGCCAAGGGCAGACTCCACTATTGTCAAATGTTGTGACTCTGTGTCAACAACATGCCCTTTAAGAAAAGGACAGAGTGAAGACCTCACAACAAAACACAGTGTCAGGAGAAAAAAGAGCGCTCTGCTCATTCCCACTGGTAAGATAATCACCCAACAGATCTCTTTTATCTGGGGTCTCGACACGGGAGGGCTTTCGTCCCCAGCTTCTCTCGCTACAACCAGTATGCTTTGTGCTAATGTCTGGGTGAGGGAGTCATTCAGTGATAGCAGTCATGCTTTTTTCTGGTGACAGTATCTTGTTTCCTCACATCTTTGTAGACAAGGAGCTCCAGGAGGAAAATATGTCCCTGCTGTTAGACAAAGGCAAATTCCTTGCCCCCTTCACTCATTCCCTGACACTGTCCTGTTGGACTCATCACCTTGGCAGTGGGAACAGGAAGAAAGGCAGGTTTTTCGAAAAACAGGAAACAGAAAGGGTTTTGTAAATATGACGGGTCTACTCTGACTCATTCACAAACACAAGCTTGACCACAGCGTGCCCACGGACACATCCGCTACTTTTAAACAAACAGCTGAATTTACGAGGGGAAGTCAGGAGAGAGAAAAGGAGCTAACCTTGAACGCACCACATTTATTGTCAACCTCCATCCAGGCGCTGCAACGTTTACTGCCGACAGTAATGGATTCTTTTTTACTCCCCTTTATGTCAAGCCCTACTCCTCTGGGGGGGCGGGAGTAAACAAATGTCAGCCCTGCTCACTCTCTGACTGATTAGAGTTTGCTTAACAGGACATGCTGGAGCCGGTAAAATTATATTTAATGGAGATCTGATTTCAGTCTTTGCAAGTGTTGGAGATTTATTATAAATCCTCGATAAATCCGGTATGATATATATTCGAGCATTAAGGGAAAAGGCTGCCATTCAACTGTTAGTCTTCCTGGGTGTTCATCATTAGACTAAAAATGTGCAAGGGAGCAGGCATTAAAGTATATAGTATAGCCTCTCACTATTTTCATTTTTAAATCTCTCTCTTGCCTTTTCACATGCTCTCCCATTATTGTCATCTATCGCGCTCTCCTCAGTCTGGGTTTAAGGGTTGCCACCCCCTTCCACCCCTAACAACCCTCACCCCAAAACATTTATATGTATAATTTGGCCTTAGAATAAATATTTCAAAAAATTAAAACGTGTTGTTATTGTCGACATAACCAAGGAGTAGGTGTCAATAAGCTTTAGCTCCAGCCTACGCACTTTTCTGTTTACTACAGAGAATTCAGATTTTCTTTCATCTCAGTATATACAGTAGCTTTTTCCTGTTGAAAAAATAACCACAATAAATAACCCGAACTGAACAGTGAACAGTGAACTCCTGTGCCACAGCTCTTCTCTTTCAAGCTGTACCTATACACCACACAGACTTTGACATTAATCGCCAGAGGGAAATTAACTCTTTCAACACTAAATCAAACATTAACCATGAAGCCTGTGAACTGTCAGCCATTCAAACAGATGAGACTGACAGGTTTACATTACACACACACACACACACACCCTGAGGCACTGCACTGCCAACATGGAATTTAGTGTGTTGACTGTGGAGAGGACGTCACTTCCCCCTCAATCCAGTGCGGGAAGACACAGTGCTCTTGGGAGTCGGGGGCAGGGGGAAAGCACAGGGGGAGGCTGGGGTGGAGGTTTGCACTCTCCCTCCAGCTCTCTTTAAAGAGATTTGTTGTCTTGGGTTTCAATGAGGGCTACGTGTGTGATGACAGTGCTTCTCCATGCCAGATGTGACCTATGCCGTCAGGGCGTGCTGTCCATGAAAGCAAAATGTACCCTGTGTTAGGCCCCACCCAACATACACCTTGAAAGTGTTTTCACAGGTGTGTGCTCAGAGTAAAATGTGCCCACATTACGGTGACACAATAAACAGGGTTTCGGTGTGAACGACGGTGTTTTTCAGTGTAAAGGAGAAGAAGGGCGGCCTCCCACCAGCAGTCTGTCATTCTGCTGAGTTACGGCCGAGGAGATGAAGATGAGCTCCTCTGTGCTGTGTAAATGGCACTATCTCTGCCTCTGCGCCCACTTCAATGGGCCCTCAGCCATGCAGCCTTGATGTGGCACAGAGCAAACTGCTGCACTGCTAAAGGAAAACATATGTCGTGTGTGCATGCTTATACTTAAAACCGTTGGATGTTTCCAGAATCACTCGAGGGTTTCAAATTAAATCAGATGATAAGCAGAACAACCACATTTTCATGGTCTCGGTTTCCCAAACTTTTCAGGCTGTTTGTCTTTGCTGCTTCTCATTATCATGTTTTATTTTTTTTTTTTTTTTTTTTTTATATATTTCATTAACATCTGTAACTGCAAACAAAGATAAACAATACTATACATATTGCTGAATCTCTCATAAATCCCTTTCCTGTATCTCTGTCCCTCACACTGCTTCCTGTCTCTTGCCAGACTTCAGCCAGTGGAGCGAGGCTGCCAATTTGCAGGCTATAAAATAAATAGCCCATGCTAATTAAGATGGTTGGATGGGACTGAGGAGCGGAGGGGGTTAGAGAGTGATGTGGAAGTGGCCGCAGAGAGCCTCAAAACAACCTGTTCTCTTCCAATTAGACACTTTGCAGGGTTGCTGCTCATGAAAGCCAAGGCTGCCAATGCAGCATGTTGCAGAGTGTGCGTATTTACATAGTTTACAGCTTAAATGGGTAAAGCGGCATATGTAAACACTGGCATATGATCCCGGATTTGAGTCTGTTTTTGCATAAGTTTGCTTTTTGTGTAGATATTTATCTCGCATGTGACCTTTGCTTGTGCTAATCCTGGGATGAAAGGAATTACTAGTTCCTAAGTTTGACCTCCAGAGATTTCCACGCCTTTAATCACACTGATTATCAATTTAATTTTTAAATAATAATTTTTATTATTATTATTGTTATTATTATTTTTGCATTGCCCTTCATTGGCATTCACAAACGTGAGCCTCCCGTTCCTCTATCTGTTATCAGACCATCTGTGTATCATTAACGTTACACGTGTTAGCCAACACAATGTTTTCCCAACTAATGCCCTGCTTGTTGATAAGCTGTGCTAATAAACTAGCTTCGTTTCTCTCTTTCTGCCCCCCCCCCATCCCCCCCATCCCCCCATCTCCCTTTCTGTCTTCAACAAACAGAGTTGTTAATTAATCTCAGAGTGTTGTTCTTGGCATGGCAGCAGAGTAAAGCCAAAGCATTATGAAGGTCTGGATCAACTAAAAAAACAGAAAAAATGGAACACTTCCTGGATTTAGCCTTTGGTTCCATCAAAAATAATGATAAAATAATAATCATAAAATAATCCCAAATTCTGATTGAGCTTTAACTTGTCCTGACTGTCTCTTCTATCCACACTTACATTCTCCTCATTTAGTTCCCTACAAGTGTGTTCCGGATCTTTTACCATATCGCTACTGGGCACTAACATGCCTCATTTACGATCATCTCAGGCTAATTGACGAAATGAGAAATACGGATCTGGAATGAGGAAGAATGCAGTAAATTTAACTGGCCTATGAAGGGGAATGAGGCAGCGCTGATGAGTTTGTGTATGTCAGGGTGGAGCGCCGCTTTGATCTCCTAAATGGACCCACACTACACCAGCTGCCCCACCGTGATGGTGACACGCACAAGCTTAAACACACACGTTCACACACACAAAGGCTCAAACACACACACACACACACTCTAGGCCAGATTAAAAGAAGAGGAGGGACCTCACAGGGCCATCCATCTTGTCTCTGAGGTCACAGGGGCCATTTCATAGAGAGCTGCTGGGGTTAATTAATGAAACCGGAGTCCGTGGCACCTGTCTAAGAGCCACTCTCCAGATATGGGTTGTCCTCCTCCTGCTTCGTTTAGTCCAAACAAAGGAAGGCGGCCAAACAATAAGGGCGCACACCCTCATGTTGTGCTGTGCTCTGATAAGATAGACTTCTCCTGAGGAAATTGTTGCTTTATCATACACGATTCCTCAGGTTAAATGAGCCACAATCTTATTTTAGGATGAACACTGAAGGGAGGAACCTCAAATTGACCGGATAATAGAAACATGAAAAGTCCCTACAGACGCTAAAGCTTGGATCAGCAATGGCTACAATATAATCCTTTGGAACACCTGTGATATATGCTATCTTATGTCTATTTAAAATGCTTGTTTCCGACAACAAAATGCTCAAATTGTTTTTATAAGACTGTTTTGTGGGTGCTAATCAATAATGATTACACATTTATTGTCATAGAGGACAGTATAAAAAAATCCCAGAATTTTTAAATAGAACATTCCATCTCAACAATGATGGCAGAGTAAGACTCAGATCCCACCCATGTCTACAAGGAGCCCTGCTTTTTAACATCCAAACCTGTCAATCTTGTTGTTGCACTGCTACACATGTTGAGATTCATGACAGTTGACACTGATTTGCAACCAAATGGACAAACTTCTCGTTCAAGCTTGCATAGAAGCATACAAGGTGTGGAAAGGCAATTTCAAACATTATTCTGGGCCAACGTTGTTGATCAAATTAAGAGTTCTCTATCAGATTTGAATGCTGATTCCACATACATGGGTTTCGTGTCCCAGGCAAAACTGTCCAAGAAGGAAAACTAAATAAGCACCACAACCAGTTAGTCATTAGTTATAATGGCGAGTTCATGCTCTGTCCTGTGCTAGTCCTGTCTTGCCATCTGATGACAAACCAAGCACTCGATTCAGCATTTGTTGAATCAAAGCAGACGATGCCCTTGTTTATTGTGCTATAATTCACATGGGATGCAAACTGCTACCATCACGGAACATATGGGAGTATGATTCATGGGCTCTGAATGGAGCATATTGCCTGCCATATTGTGAGCGTATAATCTGATGCACTGGTGCTTTGACTAAATCGCAAACAAACCATGAAATTAGACAGAGATTGCCCCATTATGAGAATTTATATTGTATCCTGCTATGTTGGTATAATGATGGATTTGGCTTAAGAGAAATCACAATTTGTGACGACACAGTCACTAATGACAGTAAGAGGTCAAATAAATGATTTGGATTTTAATAAAACATTAATGGTATAGTAGGCAGGATTTTGTTGGGTGGTTATTGATCATTTAGTCCATAACACTATTGAAAAGTGTAATGATTAAGTGACCTGAGTGAGAAATACATTGAAAAATAAACGTAAACAAAAGGAAATATGTCAGATTATAACCTGAAACAGACACACATCATACCTTCAGCTATCTATCACATCTAAAACTAGTGTATCTGTTCATTTTTTATCATCATATCCCACAATTTCAATCCCAAAGTGTGTGTCTGCACAGTTGACAGTTTTTTTTTCTCGCAATCCTGCCTACTGCAGCTTTAATGTTCTTCCAATTATGACGTCTGCATTGAATTTCATACAACTGAAAAACAGAACGGTTATGAATCTTCAAGTACAAAGAGCACAAGCTTCCTCTGTTCCATGGAGCTATTGTTGTCATGTGCTGTACAGCTGGGCTGAAGTGAAGCTGCAGCTGTGTCAGGCCACCCACCTGTCTTAAAGATCTCATATCGGATGGAGAAACCTGCTCCGTGGGTCTCGTAGTCGGACACAAACTTGATGAAGAGCTGGTTTCCCGAAGAAACGACCGGGGAGGGGGCAATCTTCCCGCAGTACTTCCCCACCAGCTGACCGCTCTCATCCACACCATCTCGCACCTCCACGTAATCATACCTGAGGAGGAAGAGGTGCAGCGTCAGTCACACTGTGGTGTTACACCCGTTTTGTTCACTTAGGTTTGTTCAAATCAAATTGAAGGCTTATTGGATCTAATTACATGAGTGGCAAATTAGGATACCGCTGCATACAAGTACAAACATATTCACACTCTCTCAAGCAAATACATTCATACACTGAGGAGAACAAAAACACAGAGCCACACAACATATTGTGCAGGTAATGTAGTGGAAATAAAACACCATGTACTAATGAGGTCTCGGGTTAAAACTCGGAGAACAGGTGGGCAGGCATTGCTTTCATTACATTGACCTGGCTCATGTACACACACACACACACACACACACAAACACACACACAAACTGCTCCCGGCAGTGCTGAGATCAGGTTTATGTAACGCCTTTAACTAGTGAACTTAACCCGAACAGTCATACGTCCTGTTTAACCTTGTGAGAACACTGACACAACGGTCACAACATGTGTGTGACTGCTTTGTACAACACTATGGGATGTTGATGGAATCCGAATGTGATTATTCTTTTGGCCTTTGGCTTTGGAGGAGTGGTATGTCGAATCAGACAGAGCAAGTGGTAAAGCGTTTAAGCACACATACACGCTCAAACAAACGCATTCAAATGGAATTTCAGACCCACGGCTGTTAAAAGGAGCAGCCGCTTAATTGAGCCGTTGCCGAGTTTTGGAGCAGGACAGGGAAACAGCTTTTGAAATAGGACTGGGAACTGGAGCCATGACGCAGACACACACACATAGTAGTATGGAATCTAGTATGGCAAACTCAAAATCATAAAAAAAAAGTGAGGGTGGTCGTCGTTGTCACTGTATATGTTTTCAGGCAGTTTTTAAAAGTTAACATTACATGCTAGAGTTAGTTTTACTCCAGTGCCTCTGTGTGAGTGTGTGTGTGTGTGTGTGTGTGCTCTTGCACAAAGATTGAGATGACTTTTCCGTGCTGTGTTTTGACTGTGAGTGACGAGGCGAGCTCCCTTCTAAAAGCAGATTTAGGTTCAGGTTTCCACAGTTCCTAATTGCCTGGAACGTCTGTTCACGCCAGCTTTTCAGCTATGCGGGCTACTTATTGAACATTTTCCTGCTCAGAATCTAACGCTGTCCTGGTCCTCCATCTTCATCAGACACCAACTGCAAAAAAAACACGACTATTCACACACTTAAATTGAGTGCGCAAATGAATTTGAAGGTACTTAAAGTAAAACAGGCAACAGGTGAGCGAGTACATTCAATTACACACATACACACATGCTCCCTCTGTTACACAGAAAGTATGTGCCCTCTGGGCAAAGGGGCCTATTTTCTCAGTTTTACCGTGATTGCCAAATTACTGTCAAAACATCAGGCCTCCTTAGCAATTTAGAACCCACTTCATGGGATTTTGCACAAAAAGGCGATTTACACTTTGAATGATAGCTCAGGGTGGGCTGCCCAGGTGGGGCCTCACATGTATCCACACGTGCAGTCTTAACCTTTCTCTAGGAAAACGGTTTGAGTCACCTGCTGTTTATAAAAAACAAAAAATTTTGCCACAGCCAGTTTAGGCCTTGTGGTGGAACAGTAGCGTGTCTGACTCAGATCAGAAGGTTGTGTGTACAAATCACGTCAGGGGCAAATGTCTTTCAACTGGAAGGTCAGTGGTTTGATTCCCAGCTGCACTAATCTACATGCTGATGTATGGTCAAACTATAAACCAGCTATCATGAGGACTAGAAAAGTGCAATGTAAATACACACTGTTTTACACTTAATGATAGCAAACCACATGTAAGATGCAGTGGATAAGATTACTTCACAGTGATGTAGAGCTTTCAACATGCATCGGGTGTCTGTGTCTCAGGTTAAAGGTTTAGGATTGAATTTTGGAAGGAAAAAAACAAACTGAACCACTATCTGAGAGCCTTGATATGAAGGTTTTTTTTTCCTCCACTCCACGCAGAGGCTCATGCTGCATTACAGAATTAATCACAAACTGGCGAGAAAATATTCAGTTGCCTCCACTTGAGTTGAATCACTTTTAAGTCCATCTCGTTTCTGTCGCTCTCTCTGAAAATCCCCTGCTTGGATTGTTTTGTCGTTGGCTTATTTCTCTTCGCTCTGACTTCAGACGCTTCGGCGTTCACAAGCACCACTTTGTTTCAGCTACTTTATCAGCTGTAGCTTGGTAAATAGTAATAAAAAAAAAAAAAACTAGTTTCACACGTTGTTTATAGCGTTATCCGCCCCTGATTTGCCACTAAGCAGCAAGGGGATTACTCATTATTTAGTTAAAAGGCATCATGTTTGTGCTGTAGTGATGTCATTGTCTAGTATTGTTGCGGGGTAAATATTTATGTCATTTTTGCAGTGAAGTAATTTTATTTCAGTTTGAAATTAGTTTATTTTGTGTTACTGGAATAAAAAACAGAGGCTGAAGTTTAATTAATTTAATTATACAATTAGATTTTTTTTTTTTTTTACAAATTACAAATGTTGAAAACATTTCATGTCTTCAATTTCTCATTCCTGCAGCATGAGTCATTCATATTTTTGAAGGTAACTGATTTAGTAAGGCTCAATCTTATTTTGAATCTGTACATAATGAACAGAAGGTTCACTTAAAGGGATACTTCACCGATTTGAATGTGGCTTTGTATTGCTAGAATAGCACATTTTCTAAAAAATACTACTGCTTTTCTAGCAATACAAAGCCACATTCAAATCGGTGAAGTATCCCTTTAAGAAAAAAACATCACTGATCAAACAACTGAAAATAATGTCAGAAAAGTCACAATTAGACATGTTGTCCAAATCATTCAGCCCCATATAGAAGCATAAAAGTAATGTGAAAAGACGTAGCAAGAGTTTTCAGATTGCAACCCCTCTCCTCTCCTCTCCTCTCCTCTCCTCTCCTCTCCTCTCGGCACACAGCTCACAGCTCACAACAGAGAGCATCAATCTTTCTGTGAGTCTGCTTTGCTCTATCAGCAGACTTATAATTCACCTCAGAGTCTCTGTCTCTGCAGCTCTCTGACTCCTCCCCTGCAACTGCCAAAAGCTGAGCGCTGCCAGACGCCTAAAAAATTGATGTTGAGATGCATCACAGAGACGAAGAGGGAGAGCAGAGCAAGCTGCAGCACAGCTGAAGAAGCCGAACGAGACAAGTGTTTGTGTGAACATATGCATGATACAAGTGTGCGTACATGCACGGCATTACGGATATTGCGTAAAAGCATAGCATAAAATCATGCAAGCATGTGTGTGAATAGACGCCAATCAGCTAATGCTTCCATTGTGTTTTTCCTCACAGACTCGTTGTTCACCATCCAAAGAGAGAAATCATCTCGTTGCTGCCTCCATGTCAACTCATCACACCCCCAGAAAAGCTGTTTATTGCCCATTATCAGCATGCGTGGCCCCCGTGAAGGCAGCACAGTGGGAGACAGGATGCAGATGGAAGAGGGAAAACTGCCTTGGGGTTCCTATCTGCGTTCGAAGAAAGAAGAAACATCCAAAATGTCTCCATTTGTGTCTAAATGACTAGCGCGTCAGCCAGAAGTCCACCAGTTCTGCACCAGTGGGTCCACATACTTTATCCAAGCCCTTATCATCTGGAAGACATTATGGGAAACGCTTGGCATGGCAGTTTGACGCCTATGAAGGACTCTCCTGTTGCCAGTCGTGTTAAATGTAGCTGTAATCCTTTCCTCTAAACACCTGTGGGGACTTGTCCGTAAAGGGTTTGCAGTCAGAGGAAAGTTAACAATCTCTCTATGTAACTTCATGAACATGGACTACTTTAAAAGCGCAGGGTGGTTCCACTTGTTCGGTCGTTTGTCTTTAAACTGTGTCCTGTTGCATTGTTAAGTTCCTTTTTCTCAGGGGCTCGTGTACTGATTTTTTAAAATATATGTTTTATTACAAGTGCTGTGTTTCTTATTGCTCATGACAATACAATCCAGTTAAGCCATGCACCTATTTATCCGCCTTGTCTGCTTTGGGTCTGGGTGGGCCTGACACACACACACACACACACACACACACACACACACACACACACACACACACACACACACACACACACACACACACACACACACACACACACACACACACATACAGGGAGCAGCTTACCACACTGCTAATAGTGAAAACAGTTTGTCAATCCTGTGGGGAAATTAAGGGGTAAAAAAAAGGGAGATGGGTTTGGGGGTGGTTGAGGCATGGCAGCAGTGGGGGGTGAATGTAATTCTCGACGACCTTCGCTTCACCGATTCAAATGTACTAGCTCGCCTTCTTTCTTCAGGCACAGAAAGAAAGCAATCCGCTAGTGTCAAACGAGAACATTAGCCCTCTTTGCAAAGCCAAAGAGAAGGCGACAAACCGCTGCTCCTAACAATATAACAGTTCTGTTGCCCGAAGCTTTCCCATGGAAATAATCTGTCCTCCCTCTATAAATGTCTGTTTGATATAGCTCTACAAAAGAAATACAATCTGAGGCAATGGAATAACGATATGACAGACTGTATAAGCCTCAAACAGTTGGTTAGATTTCTTAATCAGCTCATTTATAAGCTCAGGCATTCTGTGGAAACCCCCAGAACAAAAGCTCTTTCTCTGCTATTACTCTCTTTCAGCATTCAGCTGTACACAGAACAAATGCCTGCCGTGTTTCTCCCGCATTTCCTCTTCTTTCTTTTTTTTTTCTGCGGCTGTCACAGTTCAGTTTAATATTTCTATTGCTCGACAACATGTCATCTACAGCATGTCATAACATCTCTGAGTAACACAGGTGAGGCCTGAACAACATGCTCGGCATGACTTTATGAGGCCCACGGAGGCTTAAGCGGGAAAAAGACCTTGTTGTCAGCTGTCAGAAAACCACGGCCCGCTGACTTCATGTGTAAATGAGTCTCGCTTAACAAACTGTCATTGGGGCTCCGGCAAAACATCATTAACGTCTGTACAATGGGGCCCGAGACAAGACTTACTCTTTCCGAGCCTAGAGGCGACATATCACTGCAATAAAATGTACTCTGTTCTCCACTTTCTTCCTCTTGTACTGCTTCCCCTTCTTGCATGTGACATTCATTAACCCGAGCTGCAATAACAAGTTCCCTCTTCCCTCGAAGCCAGTCCGGTTGTAATGACCCAAACACCTGATTGCCCTTAAAGACAAAGACTGAACAAAATAGAGGGCAGTAAAACCAGTCCACATTTTAATGTTCTCAGCTAGAAACATTAACTCTAATAGTCATAGCCCTAGTTAAGATTTTTATTGAGTGAAAAGACCTCATCATTAAACCAGAATCTTGACCGTGAGGTATGAAAAAAAAAATTGAAAGCTTTTTTAAGCGATCATCCTCTGCAGTGATGAGTCTCTACTTATCAATCCGCAAAAAAATTTATTGCAGGAGTTGAAAGCCACAGAACGTGCCAACCCACCAAGCGGAATAAACCACGGACCAATCAGGGCTGACGGGTTCAGAAGTGGTTCCTTTTTTCGGTGAAGGGAGAACGGTGTGATTGCTTTGCTCGCCATCTCCCTGCCACATGGATGGAAGTTAAAAAAGGATGGATGAAACGGTGTGGAATACCCGCCCAGAAGCCCAGCTGTGCCCGTTGAGTGAGCCTCTTTGGGTGTCACCCCCATGCGGTAAAAGTCAGCTCCGTCATATTTTTAGATGTCATGGCTGGTTCTGATTTTGTGAAGGCATCGGCCACATGTTTGTGAAGCATATTCGCTTTCCTAAGTAGCAATTATCATTAGCATTGATGGATCTAACATGCCTCCATCCATTAGCTTTCCTAATTACACTGTTGAGAGGTCTGCTGTCGCCAACAATCAAATTAATGAATTTGGCTATTTAGGCTCAATTATTGCATCTTTCTTTCCTAGCTTGTGCAACATGTACAAAAATCCCGTATTCAGATTTATGACACAGGGAGAAATAAAGCAGGGATTCTCTGCAAGTTGTGACAAAAAAGTCACAATAATGTGATAAGTTTAAGACCCATTATGCAGACAAATGTGAAAAATCGACTGTATTTGCTTTCTGTTACTTAGCCATTTGTTTTCTTTGGTCAAACATAATGATAATCAAGTCAGAAACACATTTGCTTTTAAAACAGCTGACTGAACTCACTTTCAATCTGATGCATTCAACATGTCTGCTTCCACTTCTGCTAATTTGATAATAATATACAAATTAGCTGCTGATTTAACCTAAAATGACAATAAATGTGAAACTGCAAAGTCATGGGGCTTAGATATAGAGACACTAAGGTGCACTGCTGATGTGAAAAATTCAAGAGACTATAGCAGAATTTAAAAATACAGCTGCATATTCTTTTTTCCTACCATATATATTTTTTATCATGAATACAGGCAGAGTAATTACAATGAATATGAAAACTGCTCATAGCAAAATGGAAACACACACATTCACCAAGTGAACTTCAGAAATGAAATTGATTATAGAATACGGCATCATTCTCTTAGTGTGCGGATAATTATGAGGCTCTGAAAGTAAGACTTTGCAAATGAGGCCACAAAACCTGAGGGCACATTTCTAAGAAACACTTCATAGTAGCAATGGCCTTATTATACAGGAATTTGAACAGAGCAGTTATGCAACAGATTAGTTACTGTATACACCCTATGCTCAAAAAAACATGTTAAAACAACATCCCAGGAACACAAATAGCATGAACAAAAGAAAGCAATTGGTATAAAAGTCTGAAAAATACAGGGAAAGAAAGCGATGCAATAAAATCAAATAGAAAAGAGACACAAAGGGGAGAAGTGGAGAAGGAGAAACATTCCAGCCCATTTCTGGAGCCATTACAGCAGGGAATGGCCCCCATTTGTCCCACCTTGACATTTGAGAGTATCTTAGATTACACAGGAGAAAAGGGGCAGGCAGATGTGAGCAAAGAGAGAGAGAGTCCTCCACAGGAGTCTGGTGCACGGCTTAGATGATGCCCTGTCCTTACAACAATCAAAAGTCAAGGGTAAAAATAACAGGGCACTGGGAGAAATGGGCGATGTGGCATAACAGGGCTGGAGCCTATATATATATATACTGTCTTTCAAACACATTGTCCTGTCCCTGCTCTTGTCACTCACGTACACTCTTTGACACCTGCAGGGATACGTGCAAACCCTGCAGAGAGGGAGCAGAGAGCGGCTTCAACCAAACTTACTGTTAAATCAGAAATCAAAGAACCCATAGGCCTCAGCTCAGCTCACAATATGTGAAGTTTGAAATATCACGGCAACGCTCGTGACCTTGGAGTGGCACACTTGTTGTAATTTTGGCATGGCTCCCACATGATTCATTGCTGAGCATCAACATAGCACCATACAGTAGATCATTGAGGAGCATGAAGCCTCACAACAGATGTTAACCATTGAGCACCATTTAAAGAATGCAGAATACTTTATTTTAGTGATAGCTTTAACACATCACTGTGTTCCTTCTACCTGTAGCAAACACTTCCATATGTTTCATTTAAAAACAAAATAAAAAAATGATGAAAATAATCTATTAACCATCACTTAGACTATTGTTTCTCACTCTTTGTCCAGGGGAGCCACTGTCCTGCATGTTTCAGATGTTTCCCTGCTCAAACATACCTGATTCAAATGGTTAATAGATTATTTTCATCAAATGTTTATTTTGTTTTTAAATGAAACCTATGGAAGTGTTTGCTTCATGCAGGACAGTGGCTCCCCAGGACAAAGAGTGAGAAACCCTGACTAGACTGTGACCATTCAAAAGGTTCCAACAGCAGCATTGCATTGGAGCAATGTCTCCCAAACTCTTACGTTAAAGTTACATTTTACAAATGATTATGACCCAGTTCATACCATAAATTGTGAGAAGAGCAAATATTTTGCCTAATATTAACTTTCTGACTCTTCTTACTTCCATTTAATTAAACCAGCCATTTCAAAGAGATGTGGTTGTTATATTATCATAAGCATTTGTTAGTTTACTAGGCTGGAAAATCTCCCTCAAAAAACCTCTCTTTCAGTCTCTGAAAATGAACAAATTAGAGTAAAGCATAAGAAATTGAGGTTCGTTCAGGGCACTTACTATTACTGCACATCCTTTTCATGTGTAGGATATACATAGATGTTTTATTTCAAGTACACAGGAACCATGTGACAGGAGGAAGCATGAGGAGATAGTTATAAACAACGTCGAGACAGTGACCGACTGAACTTTGAAGGAGACCAGGATTAGCCAATTGAATGCCACAAGACTTTATCGGGGCTGATTATTAAAAAATAAATAAATAACCACAACAATATTATCATTATATATTGCCTCCACACACAGGCAGTCATCTATCTGTTTCTGATGCTGTGAGTTAGCAGTTAGCCACATTCCCCGTCACTTAATGGGCTGTGTGTGTGCGAGGAGCATGCTGCATTCACAGAAAAGAGAGGAGCAGCGGAGGAGAGCAAAAGAGGAAGGGAAGTTAAGGCGCAGAGTTGAAGAAGAGGTCATATAGAGGTGAAGATTTGGGTGCCATTCAAAACCCTCTCTCTCTCTCTCTTTCCTCTGTACAATGGCCAGGAAGTAAGACAGACTGACTGCTGAGAAAGATAGAATAAGAGCTTGAAGGCAAGTAAGTTGAGGGATTGATAAAGGCGGTGGAGGAATAAAAAAACAAAAGAAAGACATTGTGCACATAGCTGATAGAGGTATAGCTGGCAGACATGTGTCAACACTAGTGAAGGTTCAGTGGTGTGACACACACACACTCTCTGTGTGAGAGATTTTTTTTTACATGGCTCAACAATGGATAGGAAGCTCGAGGGCAGTGGTGGTAATAACTGCACTGGGAATTATTCAATTAAACAACCCATCTGCAGCCTCCCCGCTCACCCCCCACCAGCCTCTCTTCTTTCTTCTCTTTGTCGTCCCTGCAGCCTGTGATGAGGGGTTGGGGGGTTATAGAGCGTTCTGGGCTGGGTGCTCAGTGACCCGGTCATCTGGCTGGACATGCAGCGTCTTGGCTGTGAGACTGAACAGGCCCTGAGAAGGCATTGTGAAAGACTGTGGACAGTCCCCCCTTGGTGTATACAACACGGACAAACAGGCAGCAGCAGAATGTGTGACCTTAAACCACACAATCACCTTGAGAGACAAGACAGGCTATTCCTGGTTCTTCACAGGAAGAGGAAAAAGGATGGCGAATAAACTAAATAAGGATGGTCTGTCTACAATGGACATGTATTTTCAGCAACAGCCAGCTGACCGTTTGTTGCCAGATTTCCTTCAACTGTGGATCAGCCTCTGGATGCGGCATCTATTGGTTAAAACCGCATCCTTCTTTTATTTCAGACTGCTGCATTGTTCTCGCTGTGTACAAAGAAACTCCGATTTTCCGGTGATGCAGCACTTTGAAAGCCAAGCAGTTCATGCTGTGAGGGCCACATGCCAAGCGGTGAATCTCTTCCGTGGTGCTAGTGCTTGGCTGATCTAAGTCCGGATGGCCCGCCAGCACTGCCTTGAAGGGCAAGGTGACTCTATCAGTAAGAGACCCCTTTTCTGCCAACCTGGAGGATGTCTGTCCAGTGGTATGATTTCCCATTGCAATCTGGTGAAATCCTCTGAGAGATTTTAGTTTGCATCAAGGAGAGGAACCACCTTGTCACTTATCCCAAGCAGGGGGGCAAACAGGAAAGCCTGTGCAGGCACCACACAAGAACAACAGGCTCCTAACAACAAGTTCAGCACTACCCCGCTGTGATAATGCCACAAACTGTTGTTGCGAGCCTAAATTTACACTCCTTTTCTGCAATTACTGTCATTGAACAAAATAAATTAAGCCGTGAGAAAATAATGACAGCAAAGACGGCTGAAATGGAAAAAAAAGAGACCACAACTAATGTCGTGCATTCAGTGGGGGAGAGATCCAGCAACGAGAACACAAAGCAAAGGATTGTGAGAGTGCTAACTCAATCAGAGAGCAGTGGGGTATCGACCAATCAATCACTGTCCGTTTGCCACCTCGACCAAATCAGGCTGAGTTGAGTGGTGGAGAAATGCCAGCAGGCTAAGACAGCCTGCTGTGTGCAAACACAGTGACCGAAAATGACCCCGGGGATCCAGGGCTGACACAGAAGCATCCTTGCTTTACTTCCTACTACCTACCTACCTACCCTCCCACTTACACATTGAAAACAAACTTCACTTTACCCAGAGAGCCTTTAGGGAATCACATGATTGTTTGTGTGGAGAACACTGTGGTTACTGAACCCCTGTTCCACCCACCTGCTGCCCCATGTGAAACTGTGAGCACCGGGGCGTTGGGGGGAACAAACTGTGTAGGACTGCAGTCACATCAATCAAAATCATGAGCCCCATTCAAGGTTAGACCACCGAAAGGAAACGTGTCTGGACACGCCGTATTTAAGTGTCCAGAACTCTCTCATCAATTCAACTAAGGAGTCTCTACTCTTTCATTTCTCCTCTGGAAGAGTCTTTGAAAGTAATTCACCTCTGACAACTGCTCTGCAGCCCCAAAATATAAACACTACAAATTATTATTCATACATTCATTCACCCTCTGTATCACTTCATGTTGTTTTTTTTCCAAACAGACTCATAAACTGAGAAATCAGCTTTTGATGGAAAGAAAAAAAGAGAAGAGAGGGAAAACCTGTTGCTAATTATATTATATGAGGCAGAGAAAGGGGGGATTACTTATTGCCAACTGTCCTTTGGAAACAGAAACGCATAATTCAATTACAGCCTCTGTGTTTAATGCTTTTTCATTGGCGCTGGAAGCAAAATGAGTATGAATTGTCTTACAGTTACAGTAGATGTGTGTCCAGATAGAGAGCTGAGATTACCAAAATGTTGTCCTCTAATCACGACTCACTCCATACGGCTCCCTCTCTAGCAATCTGTTTTGGATAAAAAGTAAATGAGCATAAGGCTGACATCGCTAAGCTGTGTGGGTCGCCACAAGAAACTTCCATATAGGGAGGCTTGTATTGGTTTGGGGCAAGAAAGAAAAAGAAGTAAAAGAAAACCCTGAAAAACATCATCAGCTGTGTGCCAGAAACAGCTTTGTGACACTTAGTCTCTGGCAAACGAGTTGCAAACTCCCACATCAAGATGAAAAACACAACTGGAAGACATGTGAGACTGTGTGAAGTGTTTGTGCTGCTTCAGATACGTGACGTCGCTTGAAATCCAGCAGGTTATTTATACGTGTGGGCCTTGTCTCTTCTCTTTCCTCTCGTCCTATCCCTCCCCTGATCCTGCCTTTTTCCCCTGCTCCTCCACTGTGAAGTGGACCTCCCTCCTGCTGTGAGGTAAGAGTGGCTTGCCTCCCGGTTGTGGTCAGGTTGTGCATGAATCAAAGTGGTGACAGAGCAGTGGGGAGGATGGCAGATGCCACAGCCAGAAAGCTTTTCAATCAGGCTGCCCTTTCAAGCCATAGCCAAGGTGAAACACTTCACTGGCAGATGAAGAAGAAGGGGGGAAAAAAAAAGACCCTCAACCTGACGGTCACTCAAACGCACACACACACATACTGAGCACAGACCTACTTAAATCCTGCTCATTAGTGAGTAGCCCTGTATTTTTGAACAAAATGAAGAAGAAGAAAAGGGATTAATGACAGAGAAGGTCAACGGCTCTCTGATGCAGGATCTCTGACTGCTGTCCTGTCCTCTTTGCCCTCTGGTTAATTAACAAAGTGAAAACGTAACATTGATAAGCACTGCGGCTATCATCTGCTTTCACAGCTCGCTCACCTCATTAGCAGTTACGTTATCTAGGATAGGAAACAGGACAATGTGTTGCAAATAGAAATTTTAGAGATGGAGGAGGACTTCATTTCACAGTTTTCACCATGCTGACAAAACAAGATTCGGTGTAATTGCGGTGACGTTCAAACGAGACACATTCAAAGTGGATTGTTCTCTGAGATGCTATAGCTGAGCCACTTTTTTTCAAATTCTATGTAATTTCAAGTGTAATTTGATTTCCATTGTCACGAGGCGTGGGAGTCTTTTGCTGTGGGAAATACAAGGTGCATAATTTCAGCTGCTTTTGTCCGACCTGGTAGTTAAAAGAAGTGGCGTGAATTATTCTGCTGCACGGCGTCACTTTCAACTCTGCCGGCATGGATGTTTCTGTGACACACACTTTGAAAAGAGAGCTGCACATCAACAACAGAAATAAACATCCGCTTACAGCCCATAAGTATGTCCAACAATCCATGTCACTCTGAAGCCTCAGCCCCTCAGGCCCCGAGGTCACAGCACTTCCCTGCTTTAAAAGCCCGGGGCCTGTTAAAAAAAGGTTCCTCTTGCGTTCCAACCGTATTTATTTTCCTCCATGACAACGGCTGATAAATGGTCACGCAGCCCACTTCTCCTTATTTGCCCATGGTTGCCTTGCAGGGGAGCGTGAGAGAGTATAGTGAGTGGGGAGAAGGAGCTGTTTTCAGATGCAGGGAAGAATCAGTTGCTCACCAGCTGTGAAGTGCCACTGTACTGTTTTGAGGGAATGGCTGCATGGTATTCAGGTAGAAGGGTAACAAGCCAGGGGAATTAGAGAGACGGTGGCCTAGAGGATCCTTTCCCTAGAGCCACCTCTGTCCACTCTCACTTCTTAAGAACAGGTGGCCCACGTTTTTACACACTGTTACCATATGAGTGAAGTTACTGGGATTCCACATGACAAAGAAGAAGCCAACTATAGATCTAGAATAGGGTAACTATGCAGCTCCCCCCTTCCCATGCTCCTGTTAGTCATAGTGCAGGGCTGGTGAGGAATGCCAGGACATGCAGGATGTCTATTGTGGAGGGTACACAGCAGACAATGTTTGACTTCCAAGCAACTCTGTAGGGGCTCAACAGTGGGAGAGAGGAGTGGAAAGGGGCAATTGGGTAATGAAAAAAAAGGGGGCTGCGTTATTAAAAAGGAGAACAAAGTGTGTTTTTTTTTGAGACCCTGTTCTGACCTGGTATTACATTCATCCTCAGTGATCTGGCAACACCCAGATTGTACTACATACAGGTCTGAAAATTCCCATTCCATCCTCAATGTATCCAAAGATGCAATCGAAGCATGGCCATGGCGGGAAACTTTTGCTGACTTTCTGCACAATACTGCCCACAAAAGAGTGCTTGAGAAGACATTCCTCAAATATCTCTACTACTTAGTACCACCCTGCCATACATCTCAGAGCCCCCCCTCATCTACTGCAAAGACTGTCACACTGGAATTTCTGTGAGGTCCAAAAAATACCATCAAGATGAAGAGAAAAGCAAAGAAGGGCAATATACCTCTCCCTGTTTGTGAACCTTTCTCTCAAAACAAGCAGTGAAGCCCGTACTGAGTCGCTGGATACATTAGATTGCAGTGTGCTGGAAAAGTACAGGAACTGTTTTTTGGTCTGGTCAGCAAATACGATGCTATCAATGATGCATGATATTGTCAGGAGTGCATCAAATCTTTAGAAAGCTGGTTCACCTCTGCAAGTCAGCAGGAGAGGAGGTGGAGAAAACAACCTGCAGCAGGGGATGAAACCATCTTTACTTTTGAAGTGAACTCCTCAGACTTGCGCGGAGGACAGCGGCGTGTGAACAATGGAGGTGCCCTACAAATGCAATCAATTTCCCCTCAGTCCACTTTCTGAGAAACGTGTCTCTCACTTGCTTGAATTTAAATCAACTAAAACCCCATTTTTTTTCTTCAGTCAATAGAGCTGCCACAGCCAGATGAGCCTGATAGCTCTAATCACAGAGTGGGGAAACAGAGAGTGGGTTCAGGGGGAGTGAGCACAGCAAAAGCATATCTATTTACTTCACTTTTCACCTCAGCTTAGTTTTCTCATTCCACTGATTTTCGAGCAAATTGACTTCAAATATTTGCCTTGATGCAGGCTATGCCTTTTTGTCAAACTTCACTGGCTATGAGAGTGCGGTGAGGGTGGCCCCTGAAACTCCACTCTCTGTGAAAGTCCACAGTGGTGCGTGAAAGGTAAACACGTTCTGCATTCAGAATCACAGGGCTCACTTAGTGTCCTTATCTCTGTGATGAAGTGTTTTCCTCCTCCACTCTCCAGGATACAGGCCTCTGCACTTCCCCAAACAAAACCTGCCCAGGGTAGTGCACACGTGCAACAACACGACCAGACTCCACTCAGCGAAGGTTGTTTTTCTTTTCAGGAGCGCCACTTTGAGTGCTTCTTGTTTGGTTTGCTGATAACAGCCATGTTGGGGGAACATGTGGTGCATGTGTGTTCCATTTGCCCACTAATTAGATTGCAAGGCAGTGCACTGAAGCATGCATTGTGGCCCCCTCCACCCACTCTGCCAGTCCATCAGATAAGGAAGCCATTCGGGCCCTCATCAGTTTCCATTATGTAAGGGCAGATGTGGTGAGTGGAGCTGCGACAGAGAGTCTGATGTGTCCAAAACAAATCATACGATACTGTCTGCAGATGTATAAGTGACTATTCTCTTGCTCGTGATCGAGTTAGCGATGACATGCCCTGTCAGCGGTTATCACAATAACCTACACCCTCGTGTTACATGTCGTCTTAATTTGGAATTAAAAGAGGAAAAAGGGAAAATTGGTGAAGACATGCCAGGGCGGAATGTATTCCTAAAGTTCTATGAAAACCACGGCATTAAAAATGAAACAGCACACCAAGTTAAAAATAGGAAGAAAAAAAAAAGATGTAGGTCAGGATGGCCCCGTTTTCCTGGGCCATCTCAAAGTGGTCTGTGTGAATCACAGACTTACTTAAGTTTCAGAGCCGGGACCATTAGGCGAGGTCACTGTTGTCATTACATGTAGGCTGCGTCTGCACCAAATGTAATTAATATGCAAATATGTCAGAAAAAAAAAAAAAAAAACATAGGGAGAGCGGAAGAGATGACGCAAACTTCATTTGCTAACAAATTTATGAACAACTAATTAACTGGCAATCTGCAATCTGACTGTGAAATGATAGAGCAGAGCTAATATAATATAATAAATGACATATCGATGGATCACTAAACAAAGCCTGGCCTTCTTTCAGCATGGACAGAAAAAAACTGCCTTCCTTGAGCCGGTGGGTGAGTTTTTTTTTTTTTTACTCTGTGTGTGTATTTAGACACAGGAAATCCATTCCTGACTAATTTGATTAGCACAAGCATTGTTACAGCAACCCCCTCCATCCTCATGTCCCTTCCTCTTTTTCTGTTTCTTAGTCAGTTTAACGTTCCCTCTGGTGCTGATACTGGACCCAGAGCAAGTGTCAAGGAGCAGTCTGCCGTACTCCATCTGTCATAAATCTGTGACAATGAGTGAAGAAAGCCTTAAGTGGAACTGGAAATCTTGTCAAAAAAAAAAAAATGTTGCAACCATATAGAGGAGCAGTTCACGGCACACAAAAGAATAGCGAGGTCCCGGGTTTTTTTTGGGGTAGAAAGGGGGGGATACAGTAACAAGATCCAGCAAAGCCCTGTACTCTCCCAAGCCCTGCAGCGTAAACAAACAGCTGAGACAGGAGGAGGGCAAAGGCACCGACACACACGCACACACACTCACACACACAATCACTGACACACAGACAAGCAATCGGAACGAGGCAGTCTGCCCGAGCAAGGCTCACCTCGGGGCACCCAAAAGGACACGTGGGCTCATCACATTACTGTCGGTCTCCAATTTCACTGGCTTAAACTATCTATCTGACAACAGGTTAGCTGCTTAGCCTCTTGCTGGATGTCACGCTTTGTGGTTTACAGGTCAAATAAGGCAAGGGGGAAAAAGACATTTAAATGAAAAGCGTCATTTTGTCAGTTAAAGTTCAAAAAAAGTGCAAGAGAAGGCAAATCCTTTGACTTGTTTCCAACCCCAGCATTAACAGAATGATTGGTGGATTAAAATATGATGACAGTTGTTCTTTCATGTTCCCAGTTCTTCGAGTAATCGGCTTCTATGAGTGGATATGAAAGTAAATGGCTTATTAAGATTAGCTTTTTCTTTCTCGCAGCATAAAATGCAGCTATAGTTAATGAATGGCCATTGGTGACTTTCTGGCCACATACTCTGCACAACGCCTTCTGCAGAAGTACTGTATAATTCCGATCAAAATTTTGCCCCAGTTACTTTATCCTACAATGAAGAAGAAAAAATGACTACATCCCAAAACCAAATGGCAGGGGTGAGACATTCCTGCTGCCCTATGTAGTGCCATGTCTGTATGACATTAACACAAAGTCAGAGAGGCAGTAGACACTAGATGGCGCAGTTTCATGTGCAATACCATGCAAGAAAAGAAGGCACTGGCGTTACACACACACACAGACACACACACAAAGGCAATTCTACTCATAGGGTCATGAAACAAGCACACAGTCCTAGTACATAACACATCTTCAGGTAGTAATAGTGTGAACAGCCTATGTTTGGATTATGTTATTCAGCACAGCCTCTTCTGATGTTATAGTTCCACAACAGCAGGAAGGTCTGAGGGCCAAATATGGTTCTTATATTTTATTTGCACAGTGAAATTATGGCTACAGAATCAAATAATTTAATGTTTTCCAACAATTTCAATCAGAGTTTTCAAACTATAAAATGAACTCCAAATAGACTGGGCCCTCCCTCAGGGGACAGAGTTTTGCAAGGCCAAAAAAAAAAAAATATCACCACATCTGCTTTGCATATACAAGACTAATTTGGGTTGCTCTTACTTGCACTCCCGGTCCTCCAGATCAAAATGTGGATTGAAGTTGATGAGGATCCGCTGGTGAGGGCCAGGCGCCGATATCACCCATGTGCATCTCTGAGAGGGGGGATACGACATGGGGTATCCGGGCGACGTGAGATAGCTGGCAGCTGAGATTCTGATGTTGCCTCCACATTTATCTGCACAGCGGAATGAGGAGAACCACATTTAATACAGACTGAAGTCTTGTTCGAGTCGATCCATGAAGTTATCGATTCATCTGAATATGTCAACATATCCCAGTGTCACCGCAGTTATTGAGCTGTCTGAATCATCAAACGTT